>NC_087549.1:51526937-51828434 GCF_036250125.1 Pseudopipra pipra
ATCAAGTTCTAGAGGATTATTTAAGCTGAGGGGGCCCACCTGCAAGCTGGAGACCAGACAAACTGTAGCCTGCTCAGTTGTAAAGTGTGTGTGAGCTTTTGTATTATTTTGTATGGTTGAAAATAGAAAGCTCTTCAGCTGTGGATCGTGTTTGTTGAAGAACTTAGCAATGTATGCTTATTTACTCAAGGATCATGAAGAACTATAACGGCTGTGTGTCTCTTGCCTTCTATCATTGCAGCCCTCCTGACTCTAACATTGTCAGGTCTTAAAAAATAATGTGATAAAAAAATAAAGCTTTTTTTGTTTTCCCAATTCTCCTTTTGTATACAACACAGTTAAGGTCAAAATTTTTGAAGGGAAGTTGCTCTGTGACAAAATATATTAGATCTTCATTTATGCTGTTTAATCCTATTGCACAAGAGCTGCCATGGGACAAATTATGAGGACAGAGAAAGGTTTGATCTTTGTTTCCAAAATAAAGGCGTGTACGTTGTTCATTTATCTCTAATCCACCATTCTTGAAAATGCAAAAATTCTCATAGTGTCCATTATTACATAGAGATATTCATTACACTGGGTTATGAAGCTCTGCTGACTGCTGTGACTGATTTGTTTGTCCAGCTTTATTTTATGGATCGAAACTACATGTAAAATCATATCTGTTCCTAAAAGGATACTGCTGCTACTGCATATTTAGTGTTAATACAAAAAAGCTGCTAGTTGAAAATATAAAAACGAATATCATGAGTATTTGTAGATGCTTTACTGTGAGTTGAAAAAGAATAGTATGCAAGATTCGTTCAAGAAAAAAATGAAAAGGTTAATTTTTTATAATCATCTATAATGTTACTCATAAATTTTCCAATTTCTCTGCTACTGAGCTACAATACATTATTTAGAACTTAAAAGATATTAATTTGAAAGACTGATCTCCAGAGATAAGCCAGCTTTCCTTTTTAATAGACCATTTAAAGTACAGTGTGCCTGGCAAGAGTTTTGCAGATAATATTTCCGATTGCATTAAAATAATTACTTATTTTAAGTTATATTATTCCAGACATTTGTACTCTGAGGAGGAGTACATGACAGCACTTAGACTTCATATATGATGATATAGCACCAGGTTCCCATGTGAAAAATCTAGATTTCTTCTAGTAAATTATTTGGTTTAGTTCTTAGCATTTACATAGTAAAATACTGCATGCCATAAATGT
The DNA here is from genome assembly GCF_036250125.1 of Pseudopipra pipra. Lineage (NCBI taxonomy): Eukaryota > Metazoa > Chordata > Aves > Passeriformes > Pipridae > Pseudopipra > Pseudopipra pipra. Next base: position 51,528,155 of record NC_087549.1, read on the forward strand.
GCAAACCTTCTTTGTGTTGACTGCCTCTTGGTTTAACATATGTTGCTCCTCAAGCATTTCTTCTTTATTTCCTTACAAACATGAATTAAAAAATAATTTCTTGTCTACTAGCTATTTTTCCTCTGCTTTAAGGCATGTTTATCCTTAAATGTATGTGGAGATGAGGGCAGGATATTATATTGCTTAATCATAGATGCTTCAATCAGACATGCATGATTCTCTTGCACTTGTGCACTTGTGTTTAACTCCAGAATACAGAGACTTACAAAAATCACCCTCTTAAATAAGGCCTGGACAAGAAAGCAAAACCAGTCTATGGCAAATGATAATTCTGAAAAAAGAAAGTTTTTCAAGTATGGTGTTTTTCTGTAGGCACGTGAATTTTGGTACACCATGCAAATAAAACTTCTGTGAAGCCTTCAATTACCAAAAGTTTGCTAAATTGATTTACTCTGTAACTGCCCTCATAAATAGTTCCCTGTTTGGAGGACAAGGATTACATGCAATTATTAAAGCAGCTTCCATCTTATTTTTGCTTGGTATTACCATGCTTCAGATCCAAAAACCTGCTAGAGTTTGCTTGCCCACTTGTGTCTCATTTCAGGAGCTGACTTGTCTTTCCTGACTCTGCTTGCTCAATGACTGGCACTTAACTGGGTCTTCAGTATCCAGTGGACCTCTGTGCTTTCTGAAATCTGTCTGCTTTCATATGTCTTCTAACATAGGTAGTTGAATCCTGGCCAATACTTTTGTCAGGGGAGAAGATAACAGAAAACAAAGATCCAGTTTACTGGAGTTTTTCATGTGAAATAGCCATGTGGGTTAAGATTAACTAATATCTTGAATGGCTACTTATTCAGTAAATATGAAAAATCAGTATTCTGTAAGAAATTAGACACTGTTTTGGTGCCGTCCATGTCTTATGAAACAGAAAATGTTTGGTATCATATGTTATTTTTCTCATTTCAACTGCAAGTGATAGAGGAGGAGATTGTGTTGTGCTTCTTTTTAAACTATACAACAGAATGGGCGTTCACATAAAGTAAAGCCAAATTTCTCTGAATCATTTTTGCATTAAATGCTCTTTTTATACTGGCATTTGCTAGGATATGGCTGAACATGGCTTTTTTTGGTCTTGTCATCTTTCCTCTTGACATGCGCTTTCTGCTAGAAGGATTTGAAATTGGCTGAGGTATCCTATCAAGAGAATCATTACATGGACAGCATTGATGATTTAGATGAGGGGATTGAGTCCATCATCAGCAAATTTACAGATGACACTAAACTGGGGGGGGAGTGTCGATCAGATGGAAGGCAGGAGGGCTCTGCAGAGGGACCTGGACAGGTTGGAGAGTTGGGCTGATTCCAACGGGATGAGGTTCAACAAGGCCAAGTGCCGGGTCCTGCACTTTGGCCACAATAACCCCCTGCATCGCTACAGGCTGCACAGAGTGGCTGGAGAGCAGCCAGGCAGAGAAGGACCTGGGAGTTTGGATTGACAAGAAGCTGAACATGAGCCAGCAGTGTGCCCAGGTGGCCAAGAAGGCCAATGGCATCCTGGCCTGTATCAGGAACAGTGTGGCCAGCAGGACCAGGGAAGTGATTCTTCCCCTGTACTCAGCGCTGGTGAGGCCACACCTGGAGTGCTGTGTCCAGCTCTGGGCCCCTCAGTTCAGGAAGGATATTGAGGTGCTGGAGCAGGTCCAGAGGAGGGTAACTAGGCTGGTGAAGGGACTCAAGCACAAGTCCTATGAGGAGAGGCTGAGGGAGCTGGGGTTGTTCAGCCTGGAGAAGAGGAGGCTCAAGGGAGACCTCATCGCTCTCTACAACTCCCTGAAAGGAGGTTGTAGCCAGGTGGGGGTTGGTCTCTTTTCCCAGGCAACTATCAGCAAGACAAGAGGGCATGGTCTCAAGTTGTGCCAGGGGAGGTTTAGGTTAGATATTAGAAAGAATTTCTTTCCAGAGAGGGTGATCAGCCATTGGAATGGGCTGCCCAGGGAAGTGGTGGATTCTCCATCCCTGGAGATCTTTAAAAAGAGACTGGATGTGGCACTTAGTGCCACGGTCTAGTAACTGCAGCGGTAGTGGATCAAGGGTTGGACTTGATGATCTTGGAGGTCCCTTCCAACCCAGCTGATTCTATGATTCTGTGATTCTTTCTCTCTCTTTCTCGTGCAGTAAAAGTCTTATGCAGGGTTATCTGGCCCACAGAAATTTTTTTCTAGTTATTATAGGTGTATTACTAATTTTGATGAAATTTTCTTGTGGTGTGCCGTTGGCAATAGATAGCAGGAAAGGGTGGGTCAGTGTGAATACTTGCATTGCTGATTCAGAATTAAAATAGAATGGTTTTTGCTGCTTTTCTCCCTGTTCAAAATTAACTTGTTTTTCCTTGTATCACAAGTAAGTGCTGTGTAGCTGTGTAGTTTCTCCCCTTCACTTGCATGAATGGGTCTCTAAATTAAAAATCTTAAATGAAGAGGATACTAGAGCTTTGATGTTGAAACTAGCTTGTGTACTTTAGTGTTATAAACAATTTAAGCATATGCTTGAATATGGTGTAACATATGTTATGGAAGGAAAATTTTGTGTGTAATCACTCTTGCAGCAAAATGGAAAACAATAAAGTCAAGAAAGGACATCTGGAATCATGTTCTTTGGCCAATGACCTTTACTTTTTCATAAAGGAAGTAGACGAACTTCTCAGATATATCAACTGCTTCCAAGTAGGGTAGGTATTGCTCAATACCCTTTCCAGGCAGGGCTAAGGGTTACTAAGTTTTGTTATTGGTACAGTACCAACTGTGTTTATAAAAATCGGTATTTTTGGTATGTGCTCAGTAATTTAAAGTGCTAGTAGGATGAGAGTTGCTCTGGATGAAGGTAGACAAGATGCTTGGTGTTACTGGAAGATCTCGAAAGGGAGAAGATATAAGAGATAAAGTAGTCCAAGCTCAAAAGGTCATGGTTTTGGTGGAGATAAGTAAAAACATGAAGTAGCAAGAGACGGAGGATCTTAGGACAAGGAAAGTTATTTTAAGAGGAAACCTTTGAGTCTTTTTTTCCCCTATGTTATTTTGAACAGGCTGTTTTTCTTTTCTTCTCACATCTTTTATTCTGACGTAAAATTTGTGTGCAGAACAACCTTTTTATGCACAGGAGTAGAACACATAGTAGTTCTTGGCATAGAGTGGCTTCAGCGCAAGTTTGAAGCACGTCATCTTTACATACGATTGGATTGGCTTTTGGTATTTGCTACAAAATTTAGCAATTCTTCATTCTCCTCTCTCATGGGTTTCCCTTGCTTACTCATGTTACTCTTTCCCTTACCTCTTTTGCCTGGCATACTGATGGTGTCATCTGCTTTCTTCTCTGCCTTATGAAAGCTGAGCTGTTGAGATATAATTAGCAAAGTGTAGTGGGTAGAAGATGGAGCTGTGTCAGTGCTTTGGATGGAACATATTTCTTTTTCTTTTTTTTTTAATTTCTAAGGAACATTGTAGTTTATTGTGAAGATGGATTCAGAAGTACAAGTGAAATATGGATGAAACAACAAACTCCAGCCTGTGAATTTAAAGTACAGAGGAACACAATAGACATATTTTGGAGATACACATTTTAAGCAGAGAGGAATTCATAAATAAACTTACAGGCTTTGCAATATACAGTTTCTGGTAGTGGACCATTATTTCCACTGCATCTTGAAAAGAAAAGAATAAAATGTACTATAAAAACAGTAAATGTGTTAGAAACAAAGAAAACCAAAAAAATTTTACTTTGAAGGCCAAAATTTATTAAAAGGTGCCAGTATTGTAAAATGACTAATTTATGCATAAAGAATGAACTGTGTTTTGCAGAATGTCTTTTGTTCTAGTTTATCTCTTCATGCAGTGGTCCTCTCATCATTAAGTATAGTTTACTTCTTCTGGAAGACAAAGTACTGTGTGTTTACAAATATGCACAGTAATCTTGAGAGAAAAGAATGTGTAGTCTTATTGTATTTTTGCAAGTGGCTGTTTCGTCTTTGGTCAAGGCTAAAATTCACTGTAGACAAAAAAAGGTTTTTTGCATATTCTTGGGGTTTTTTTAGTATCTGTACAATAAACTGTTTCTTGGCAAACGGGACTTTCAATAGAATGGTATGTAATTGTTTTAAATGCTCCCCATATACTGCACTGTGTCAGAAAATAGAACATTGGGATTGAGTTGGTTTTTTGTTCTTGACACAATGTTGTACTTCTAAAACTAGAGCAGGGTACTCAGAATGGTTTGGGTTTGGGCTGCATGACATAATTTGTATGCTGCTGGGAAAAAGGGGATCTTGCCCTTACCAGAATTTAGTCTCAAGTGCCTTAAAAATTTAATCACTGTAAAGATCAATATATAAAGTAGTTAGTCAATATTTCGCAAAGCTTAAAGGAAGTTTGGAGTTACAAGATTTTAATGAATTATTGAATGCCACTTGTGGGAGAGAGATTTAAATAACTAAAAATACCTTTTTTTTTTTTTTTTTTTTTTTTTTATGGTGTGCCTTGCTTCGTTAACAGAAGCTTAAAGTATCCTAAGGCTGAAAGACTATTTGTGCAGAAGTCACTTACCAGGCATGGTTTGCCCCAGAATTATTTGGAATGATCGTATTATAAATGCATAGACTTTCAAGGCTACATGTAAACTGCATGCCATCTCATAAATTATTCATAATAGCCCACAGGTATAATTATTCAGAGAAGTGAAAATGAAGGAAATTACTTCCTATTAATGTTTGCTTATTCAGATAATTATTTTACTTATTTTATTCAGTTTTTAATCCTAAATTATCGGAGTCCAGCTCACACAATATATGTGTACTTTGCAAGCATTGTCTTTGTGATACAAAACCCATGAAAGATGTATGAATCTTATGTGTTTCTATTTCTTCACTAAATTATATACTTTATTTCACTGTTCTATGTTGTGTTTTCAAACAACAACTTCCTCCTTTATCTCAAGTGCAGAATACAGATTTGCTGTGCTCTGACACGAGCTTCAGTGCAACAGAGGATTTCAAAAAGGTGCCGAGGCTGATGAAAGTGGGGCTCTCCAAGATGCCATGTATAAAATATGAGTGTTGTATGTGGAAAATAAAAGGCCTCTGCCTGAAAGAATGTCAAGGAGAACAAAATTGCTTTAGGTCTTACTCTGCAAACAGGCAAATATACAAATAGTTTTGCTAATGTGAGTAGTCTCATTAAATAAAATTAATCATGTTTAGTGTTTAAGATAAGGACTCAATCTTCCAACCTATCTGAAACAAGTGCAAAATTTATTAGAGCTCTTTCTCTGCTTTGCAGTAGCTGGAGTAGGCAATGTCCATGTTGCCTCTCAGCTGTTTTAAAAAGCACTACAGAAAACCAGGAAAATTATCTATCTATATATATATTTAAAAATTAATTTTTGCCACTCTGTGATTTTTATAGCATTTCTGTGAATGACATCAGCCTTGAGTTGTCATTTTTTTCAAGTGTGGCAAAGAGCTAAAAATAAATCAATTTCATTTGCTGCTTTTTGCTTCTTTTGAAGCATTGTCTTCTATTTGTAGTTGAAGATCATGGAAAGTAAGTTCTTCAGTTAACATAAAATTAAGCACCCCAACTCAGTCAAGCAAACAACGGGATTGAAATATTTCTTCTGACTTCATGTGTTGAAGTCAGACATCTTGTGTAAGTTTAGTTGTTTTAGCTTCTCCAGTTGACAGTGGCAAGAGACTTCTTGTAGGGTCACACATCTCATTTTTCTTGGCTGCCTTTCTTAGTATGGGATGAATTAACTTATACAATGTCTGTCTAATCTTTATTATAGAGAGGTTGTAAATGACTGATTTAAACAATGACTTGTAGAGAGATGAAATACAGTGAGTGGTTTCATTGGTATTTTAATTGGTATTTTGGGAATCCTCTTCAGATATGGTGCTGCAGCTGCACGGTATCAGCATCAATTCTGTCATTACTGGGCCCTGTAAAGCAGAAATAAATGGGCGCTCTTTGCTTTTTCTTGATCTGTCCCTGGCCCCTCCATAACTTGAATTAACATGCATGTCATTCTGTATTAGTACCTTTTGATGAAAAAGCTTTCCTTTACATGTTACTATCTACCCAGACTAGTAAATAATACAGTAACTCTGGAGGGTCTCAGTATCAAAGATATCAAATTAATAATGTTACAGAATGGTCTTGGAAAATAGAACAAGGGCTAATGACTTTAAACTGAAAGACTGTAGGTTTAGATTGGATATTAGGAAGAAATTCTTTATTGTTAGGGTGTTGAGGCAGGTTCCCTAGAGAAACTGTGGATGCCCATCCCTGGAAGTGTTCAAGGTTTTACGGGGCTCTGAGCAATCTGGTCTAATGGACGGTATCCCTGCCCTTTGCAGGGGGGGTTGGAACGAGAGGATCGTTAAGGTCCCTTACAATCCAGACCTTTCTATGACAATTAGATTTTGTTGTTCAGTTTGTAGTTGATAAATGTTGGTCCATAAAAATGGTTACCTGTGAATTTCAAAATTCAGAAGCGGTTCATTAATTTTAAAGTTAGTCAAAAGCTTAAAATTAAAAAAACCCACCAGATTGATATTCAAAACAGAATTGGTCATCTTTCTGTAGTCCTTGTTTCTTTGTGTACTGTAACAGTATTGGTTCTACAGCAGAGGTAGAATTGCATCTCCTTTCTTGGGAATAGGCTGTGCTGAGCTCTCCGTGGCAGTTGCAGTAGGAGGACCCCCAGATGTAACGGCACATTTCTGCCACAATGGGTATTAGGTAGGGTAGCACTGCATCATTGAAACCAGCAACTCCCACATACTTTAACAGAAGAGAACATAATGAGGATGAAAAAAGACGGTGTGATAGAAATCCATCTGGCTCTTACATCTTTACCTCATCAATTATAAAGTCTTTGTGTTTGTGTTCAGGGACCTTAACAGCCCTTATGATACATCTCCACCCTGTGCTGTCGTCTCTCATTCACATAGACGAGCTGGTGCCAGCTTCCATCATCAGATGAGTAAAACTGTGGATGTCAGTTTGTGTGACAGTTTATCCATCTATGTTCACTCCCTAAGCCTAATTGTCAGTAGATGGCTGTCATCAAACTTGGATATGAAAATGTGGATGTAAATGAATAGAAGAGTCACAGAATTTCCTGCTGGCAGTGAGATTCAGAGACTTCTGTAGAAAAACCTTCAGACTCCTGAATCCCTAAATCAGTTGACTCAGATTCATTAAATTTTGCCAACGTGAACCTCTGGGGAGCAGACAGCCTGTTCGAGTCTGGAATACCACTGAGGACTTTCCACAGTGTCTTTCCATTTCACTTGTATGAATCCAAAACAAAAAAATTACCATTAACACCTTGAACAGGGTTGTGCTTGCCCTCTGTGTTATTACCAGACATATGTGCAGAAGGAGCATGGAGCCACAGCTCACACTGGAGAATGTCTGATTCTCAGCTCCGCTATCCCTGAACAGTCTTTGTGAAATGGTACAGGATTTCTGCCTTCTTGTCTTGTTTTATGACCTTTAGCTGATTTTTTTCTTCTTTCCTCTCTGTATTGCTCTAGTCCCAGCCCCATCTCCTTTTTCCACTCCCTGCTTTATCATTTTCTATATTTTGGGGAAGGCTTGATCTTAGCAGAGTTTGGTTAATGGTGTCTGCATTTGAATTGCATTGAGTTTCAGCATTTGAGAGCTGTTCACATTTCTCATGGAGGTAGAGATTGAAGAAGGATACGGAGTCAGCCTGGAATAATCAGGTACTTGATATATTTTGGGGTTTTTTGCTGACTTAAGGATTTGTCAAGTTGTCCCTTTTGATAAGTATTTTGAAGAATTCCCAGTATTAAAGAGACTTGATCTGCTGTTGAGGATGGTGGTTCTTGAACAGGGGCGCCATGACTATTCTTATTCTTTTGCTGATCCTATGAAAGATATTAGTAAACTGATTTTTCTTGAGTAAATGAGATCTTATGTTTCTAGTACTGTTTCCTGAAGTCTGTTTTAATCAAATGTGTTGGTTGCTTTTGTATGATTTCTTTCCTGGGTTTCCCAGCAGCATTTTACAAACTTCTCTGTAAAACCTCAGAAATTTAAAATGTGCAACTGTGTTAGGACATAAAGAACAACATATACATGCAACTTGAAAAAAAAAAATATTCAGGAACTTTGATTGGAACACGTTCCTAATTTTAGGAAAATAAAGTAGTTTCTCAGTTCTTTCCCTTAAATGAAAACCTTTAGGGGAAAACAAAGGATATTTTAAAAATGCAAGTCGTGAGAACAGTTTTTTAGATGTTTCTAAACTTTAATGAAATGTGAAAGTTCATCCTTAGGCATTACAATCTTATTGTGCCGTGGTCCTGTATCTCTCATTTGTCCACTTCTTTTGCTTTCCTCTTCACTTTAACAAGTGATCACGTGCACCAGCTAAATGTCTGATAAATCTCCAGGCAAAGCTGGGTTGACTTGTGTGGAACTGACTTTAAAAATATTTGATGGAACATTGCTTCAGTCTCTGAATACTTGTCAGCTTAGATTTATTACAGCTGCTCCCACTACAGAGATGTGCACTTTGGTCCTTAGGGATCTTCCTCTCTCTTTTGCTGTGTAGTCCCAGCTATTGCGGTGTCACAGTCGATCAATTATTCATTTCGACACTTTTGAGCCCATTGGTAGAGTAATCACCATGACTTCTGGGTTACTTTTCTCGTGTTTGTAGGAATATATTGGGGCTTTTGAGTGAAAACACTTGTTCGTTGGCGGGTGTGGGATGGTTGTTCGCTTGTTTGTTGTTTTTTTTAAGTGAATGGATGAATGTTACATTTTATTAATTTGGGAAAAAAATGTTCCAGTGTCTTCTGAAGGTTCACATAGGGTGTATCTGTGAAATAAATGCATTGATTGTCAACAAATTTCCTTAATATGTATCTTTTTTACATCTGATTATATTTTATGTAGTTCATAGCCCAAGTTTCTCAATGGTGGATAGCTATATGCAGTTGCTGTGGGAATAGAAATGATAAGAAATTATTTTGGAAGATCTTACATAAATATTTCAGTCTTATGAAAGTATTGTCTTAGGGATAACGTGTCCTTTATTTTCAGCACTTCCAACAAGAAATTCAGAGTTCATAAAAAATTATAACTGGCATGACGTATTGCTATGTAACCATAATTTGTAAATTAGATATTCTTAAACATGCTTTTTGAACTTCTGAAAAAAACAGTGATTCAGTGCACTCTGATATCAGCAGGAATCAATAATTTTACTCAAATAGGTGAAACACGTCCTTTCAATAGTATAAGCAAAATTGATGACTTAGTTACACATCTGCTGTTGATCATAACACTATGAATAAATTGTTGGTTAAAAAAAAAACCAAACAAACAAAACCTCAAAAATCCCCACACAAAACCCAAACCAAAACAACAAAAAAAAAAACCACAAAAAACCCCCCTAACAAAACCCCACCAAACTTCTTAAAAAAATCAGTGCTGCCGACATATAGAGACAAGTCAGTTGGAACTGATAATAAATTAACAACCATTTTAATTAAATTGGAAACCTTTGAACAGTTCGACCAGGAAAAGAATTTATAGCCTCTGTATTACTGTATTTGTGTCTCAGGTGATTTGAGAAAAACTCGAGTAGTCAAGGTTAAACATGCAGTAAGTGTATTTATTGCTCTTAGTAACATAAAAAAGGGTATTCTCTAGCGTCTTAAGTAGAAGTATCATTTAAGATTTCAATCAGCATCTCTTTCCTGCCCTCAGGATAAAATCCTTCCCCCTCCCTTTCTCTGCATCTGTAAGGAAAAGTATGGGTCAAAACTGAAGAACCTTTTAGTGTTAGTGGTCAGCTGTGCTATTTAAAGTTTTTCTAAGTGGAGCCCTGTAGAGCTGGTCATTTATCACTTTAGAGTGGACTGAGTTAGCACTGTGAGGTCAGTTTAATGTTCCTTCAAGAATTTTCTTCTTTTCTCAGCCTTGAGGTAAAAGAATAAAAGTTGACTTGTTACCAGCCCTTGTCAGAGAAACTACAGTTGACAAAGTTGAAACCAGTTATGATCCTGACACACAACAGTGAACCATCCTCTGCTTCATGAACAATTGAGATTTAGATTGACCCACTTTTCCTTTATCTAACAAATTTCAGGTTTACTTTGTTCAGACAGAACTAACTGAAAATTCAGTTTCCAGGAGAAACTAGGTGAATTTATTCTGGAGGCAAATTATTTTGATTGAAATATGTTTTGTATATTTTCCTCAAGGTATTTACTCAATGCTCTAGACTTTTCCCCTATGAATAAAAGGATGAATACACAAAAAAATATATAGTAAAAGACTTTTTTCCTTGGTTTTACTGAATTAATATCTTTAGCAAATATGACAAATGAAAGGATTGCAGCCCACAGAGTAAGGCTGAGGTGAGGTGGAGGAGAAGGAATTAGATCTTGTATGTAATCTGTAAAGTTGCAAGAAGAAAACTTTAATGAGGAATGGAAGGAAAAGTACCAGTATCAACAGCCTTGTACAGTAAACTTTGTCATATGAGTTCTCAGTTCTGTGAGGAGAGGGGAATTCTTACTAGAACACATACATTGCCTCTGAGGAACCTGGTGTGAGGAGGGTGGGTGATCTGTAAGATCTATTTGAGTATTTTTTTAAAAAAACACTAATAAACTGAAGTTCACCTGAAAAGGTAATGGCTACCTTAGTTTGAGTTTTTATGGTGTGAAGCTCTGCTTTTTAAGCAACTGCAGCATCCCACGCAAAGTCCAGTTTCACTGTTGACTCAGAGTACTGAGCACGCTCTGGACTGGATCAGTCATCTTGGCAGGGGTGCCCAGCATAAACCTGGGAACTGCTGACATACACCCTGGAAAGTGGTCACTGGGCTGTTTAGTGTTAGTATGTGAGCTTTAAGATAATTGCCACCATATTTTCACCTGCTTCCTTCAGCTCACACTAACTATTTGAGATAAGTATTAAATCAAACCCACTGTAGCTCTGAAAAGGCAGCATGGGATTTAGTCCATTCCCAGGCTTCATTGCTTCTGTGCTGTGTAAACTGATTCGTTGTCCTTGGGTTCTGCCATGTCACATTTACATTTTACTGCTCTCTCACTTCTTCCACTAAGATTTTAATTGAAGCCTACATGCTCACAAGATTATTTTAATCTATTTAATATTTTAGTAGACTTTTAATTTCGGCAATGTAAAGTTGAGCTTTAAAGTTGATTAATTTTATTCTCTTGACTGAGTTCAGGTTCCTGTTTAGGAGCAGGCTTCCAGCCACCTGATAGCATCTGCAGAGAGAAGGATACTTCCTGTGGAGTTCTGTATACATATTATTGGGCTGGAAGTTCTGAACTGGATTCAATTATTTTTTTATTTCTAAAAAACTACAACTTGCAATATAATGTCCCTAAATGTTGGCTGTTTTCTGTTTTCCCCAGCTTTTGTTTTTTAATTTTCTCTAAACCACCTTTGAGAGCTAAATGTCAGGCTTAGCTTCAACTACAAATGGTTTGTGACCCAGCTAGGGAGCAGAGGAAAGAAAGAAAATATTCTTGTCTAAATAGATTGTTCCTAAGGACAAGCATTTCTTATTTTTTGAAGACTACAATATAGATTTGATGGTGTCCAAAAATTTAGTGGATGAAGTGCATCATGTTTGAATTTCTTCAGAATACGTTTACTTTTTTAAGGATCTGGGACTACGAAGTTCTTCTTGATTTACTATTTCAAGCCATCAAGGGGCTTTTATAGGTCTCGGTAGTACTATTAACTAACATCAACTTATTTCAGTTGTGCAGATGAAGTTAGGAGTCAGCTAAGAGGAATGATGACAGAAATTTTGGGAGAGTGGTATGTTTATCAGTAGATAGCATTATGAAGGCAAAATTTTGCTGTGAGAAGCAAATGCTAAGGGCTTTGGATATGGTTTCAAGGCGAGCTTAATTAAATAATAATTCCTCTGCTATTTGTGTAACACAAAGTATCCCATAGACACCTGTGCTGGTATTATCTGTAAAGAGTTTGTTTACTGTTCATTGTTATACCTGTACTGTAAGTTTCAAGTGCTTCATGCCTAGTTTAAAATGATAATTAGGTAAATCAGTTTTGGATTTCACATACAGGCTGAGCCAGTGTTCAGAGACAAGTGCTGTCTGAATGCTGCTTGGTTAATCGAAGTGACTGAGTACATTGTTGTTAGCTTTCACTTTGAACCTCATATCTAATTTGCCCTTTTCAATTAACACCCTACACTCCCCCACAATAAATAACAGTATATGTGAGGTCTTGACTAAACAATTTCTTTTAAAGAGAGTGAGCCATTTCTCATTCCGTAGAGTTCCAGTAGCTGAGGGCCTCCCCTCAGCTTTCAGCAGGATGCCTGTTGAAGAGCAGATGCTGAAGTATTAAAGCCCTCTTTCCTAGATGCTGGAGGGCTCCATCCATGTGATCATGCTAGTTATCACATTTAGGGGTGGAATCCCTTCTACCTTTGTCTTTCCATCATCTTTCAGTGGCTACTTCCCCCTGTACTTTGCACTGGTGAGGCCACACCTCAAGTGCTGTGTCCAGTTCTGGGCTCCTCAGTTCAGGAAAGACATTGAGTTGCTGGAGTGAGTCCAGAAAAGGGCAACAGAGCTGGTGAAGGATCTGGAGCACATGTCCTATGGAACAGCTGAGAGAGCTGAGGTTGTTTAGCCTGGAGAAGAGGAGGCTCAGTGTGGACCTTATTGCTTTCCACAACTCCCTGAAACGAGGTTGTAGCCAGGTTGGGGTCAGTCTCTTCTCCCAGGCAACTAGCGATAGGACAAGAGGACATAGCCTCAAGCTGCACTGGGGGAGGTTCAAATTGGACATTAGAAGGAATTTCTTCAAGAAGGGGTTGTCAGTCATTGGAATGGGCTGCCCAGAGAGGTGGTGGACTCACCATCCCTGGAGGTGTTTAAGAAAAGACTGGACATGGCACTTAGTGCCATGGTGTAGTTGACATGGTGGTGTTTGCTTAAAGGTTGGATTCAACAATCTCAGAGGTCTTTTCCCACCTAACTGTTTCTGAGATTCTGTAATAATTGGTGAGTATTGTTGGGATATGTTACTTTGCTAACTTTTGTACCTTATTTGGCAATATGCTCCTTATTCAGTTCCATGCCTTGCTTGTTACATGTTGACTGTATGTTGTCTGTCATCTCTTGAATACGCAGTATGAAGGCTGGTCTAATACACAGCCACTCATCAGGGGGACGGGTGTCTTTTATGTAGCTCAAATTTTAAATAAATGTTCAGAATTAATTATCTGAAGTATTTAAGGAAGACAAGGAATGTAAAAATGATGGACTGCTTGACATCTTCCCCTTTGGCCTGTGCATGTAAAGTAGGTGAAAAGTATTCATTCTGCCAAGGAAAAATCTCTTGTGGATGGGTGGAACAGCAATTTTGTGCTTGCATATTCAGCTTGTTTAAAAATGGAAAGTGAGCTGAAGAGCTTTTTTGAGTTTTACTGCATGGTCAGTGGTGGACACTTATGGAAAGGAGAGAGATTTTGTACTTAGCAGGAAAGTAGTGATACTTCAGATCTCTGTAAGGACATCTACTCTTCATTCTCTCTGATTATCTGCCATATTTTGTAATATTTAGTGTCTTTCAGTCCTCCAGAACACTTTCAGGGGAAGTGTTTCTGCTGTTAGTTTTTTCTAATCTGAAGCCAAGGTCTGAAGGGATAAACTCAAAATGTTTTCAAAGGTAACAGTGTCATCCAGAAAAGTGAGATATGGGTATTAGCATATTTCAAAATATGAATAACTGTATACATTATGTAGGCTGCTAATTCTGCAGTGCAGAAGTCCAGTGTATATACAGTTACACTGGAACAAAAACACTTTTGCTGACGGTTAATTTCCCTTTCTGAGCGGATATATATGTCAGGGCTTTTACATTCAGAGCTACCCCAGCAAAGCTTTCGTCTCTGATTTTCATGGAGAGCTTGTGTAAAGAATAGTACAGTGTGCCATGATGAGCTGCAGGTTCCCAAGGCCCCAGTTGCATCCATTTGTATATTTATTCTCTGTACCCTTTAGAAATTCAGGAACAAGTGAGAAATTATGTTGATTATACTGAAATAAAGATGTGCTTTATCCCTGCAAATGAGTTGCAAAAACTAGCTTATATGTTTAGTCGGCTAAGGATTCTTTGTGTACTTAAGTTCTTGCACATCTTTCACCTCTTTCCAAGACCCAAATTTAAATCCAGCACTCAAGGATATCACGCGGATTTGTACACTTGCTGGTGGATTGTGGTTCCATAAAGCAATGAAAAGATTATGCTTATCCATGTTTATTCCATCTGTAACAGATGTAATATTAATAATATATTTTTTTTTACTTAAGTCTCTCAGCTGTAATCCAGTGCAAATTAACTGAAGTTAGAAATAGTCTTTATCTTAGTATTTCAGAGTACTTCAGGCAAGAGAACACATCATCTGAGTGATTATTGGTTGTAGAAGAAACTGAGATAGGTACATTCTTTTTTGCATGTAATGTGATTTTCAATGAAACGAAATCATGGTGCAACATGTTCTTTCCAGAGACAGGCTTGCTGTCACATTGACTGAAATGTACCTTTGGTGGCTTTCTTTATTTTTCGTTATGCAGAATTTGGGGCTTTAAATGGATAATAGTAAGTAGTGATAGATGTTGAGATGCTATGGAAAATTCCCTCAACTGTGGAGATATTTCAGTAGCTAAATTGTTAGCAGTGTTGTCTCTTACAGCTTCCTACACCATTCTGCACTTTATGGGATAGAAAACATGTTGGGAAGGGAAATGAGAGTGATATTGCTGTTATTCCCAACTGAGGACCTGGTCCACGTTAACCTTGGCTAGCATCTGACATGTACTTTATATTTCTAAGATTTTCCCAGGTTTTTGTGATTGAAAAGCCTGGGGTACTGTACTTGTACTCAGCTAGATCAGCAGGGTCAGCTGAAATTGCTAATTTTTTAAAGAATTGAGGTATGTATTGTCACTGAAGAATTACCTGTGAGTTTCTGGTTTGAAGTATGTATGAAAAGAAGTGTCCACAAATACACAAAATTTCTCCTCTGTTGTTGCATCCATTCATTTAGACAGATCTTAGACATTAGTACAGACACACTCTACTATGGTTAGCATAAACCATTTAATTAATTACTGTCCTAAATTTCCAAATTGGTCTGTAGATGAATGTTTCATTTCATCATCAGCTGAAATGAGGTAAAATGAAAGGCTGATGCCACAGCAACAGAGATTTGTAACTCTGCAACAGTAGAATGCTTCCCTTGATTTAACATTTCCTTAAGAGAATTTCCTTTGTAAGTAAAAATTTAGGTGTTATTTTGAATATGTCTCAAAAGAGTAATGGTACACTGCATAAAAACAGCAAACAGCATTCCCAATGTCTGTGTGCTGTGCTGACAATATCAGTATGTTACTGTCTGCTTCTTGTAATAGGATTTTGTATATGTTTAGTGAATGCTTTAAAATAATCCTTTTTTATTATTTTGCAGCATGATAATATTTCTTTTTAAATGAACAGCATGTATGTTTAATGTGCATTTTTCAAGAGTCAACAATTTCTGTGAAAGCTATCATGGTGTAATAGCATTGTATGAAAAGCTCCCTTTCTTCATAAACCCTTATATTTAATCCTTCAAAGCGGCAAGCAACATGCTGGCCAGAGAATTAACTTCAGATTGAAGATAAAGAAGAGGCCAAAGTTAATGACAGCTACAGAAAGCCGAAGGATGTAATTTGAGTAGGAGAGTAACAGCTTGCCAAAAAGGTTGTGATATTTGCTTTATGACAAATAACTACTGCAAAAGAAAGTGTATTTTCTGTGTCTACAGAAAATCACATTTTCTGGTAAATAGATTCTTAAACTAATATTCCTGTGAATATGCAGGAAATAAGATATATTTGGCATGATACTGGCTAGCTGTTTGACTTTAGAATATAAATGGTAATGCTACGTAATATTAATTACGCTGGTCAGACTTCAAGTTTTTGTATCATGTTATGAGATATTGATATAGGAAGGAAAAAATGTTAAAAGGGAAAACGAATAAATGATGTTAAAACTTAGAATAACATATACCATATGATTAAAAGTAAAAAAAAATAAAAATTCATTACTTTAACCATTTTCCCACATAAACAGATAGTAAATGTTCTGTAAGACACAAGTATTTACCAATTATTTTCAGTCATACTCCGATAGGTGCTTTAGTTATGTATGAACTTTTGAGTTTCTAAAAATTGATGTGATGCCTCAAAATACAGTAGAAGTTAAAGAAGGTAAGTCAGACAGGGATTCACAACTTTCTTGAAAATATGAATTTCTTCCTACAATCATTTAATTTAATCTTATTGGGTAATATAAAATACTGTATGCATCTCCTAGCAGTCAAAACTTGAAGGAGTTGGTCAGGTTTATAATGGACACTTGAAAATAAGTGTTCCTGCCATTTGGGTGTAACAGGCAATTCCTGAATCAGACATTATTTTTGATCTGTACATAATTCACAAAATTTCAAAATGTCTGGGGTTGGAAGGGGCCTCTGGATGTCATCTCATCCAACCCCCCTGCTCAAGCAAGGGCACCTACAGCAGGTTGCCCAGGGCTATGTCCAGATGACTTTTAAATATCTGCAAGGAGGGAAACTCCACATCCTCCCTGGGCAACCTGTGCCAGTGCTTGGTTACCCTCATAGGAGAAGTGTGTTTCCTGATGTTCATAAGGAAACCTCCTGTGTTTCAGGCCTCCTTGCAATGGGCATCACTGGAAATGCTTGGCTCCATCCTCCTTGCACCCTTCCTTTAGATGTTTGTACACGTTGATAAGACCCCCCTGAGCCTTTTCCTCTCCAGGCCAAACAGCTCCAGCTCTCTCAGCTTTTCCTCATAGGAAAAATGCTCCAGTTGTTCATCATCTTTGTGACCCATCACTGGATTCTCTCCTGCGCATCCGTCTCTCTTGTACCGGGGAGCACAGAACTGAGCATAATCTGGTGTTAATAGTTGGAGATAAAGGGGGGAAAATGGTGATTTCCAATCTGTTAGTGATGCAGTAACACAAAAAACTATGGAGAAGAGTCTGAGGTTATGAGACCTTTCCTCTGCCCCAGCTCAACTCTTCTGTCACAGACTTGCAGCCTGAGAAGATTCAGGAGCTTGTTCTGTTTACCTTTCACTTGTGCTGTGACTCAGTGCTGCAGGAGACTGCTTTGTTACAGAAGGTCCGCACTTTTGTCCTTACTTGAAGATGGAGTCTTAACTGGCGTGGTACTGCCATGTACCCATTCCTCTGAGACTGGGTTTGATCATGTTCTGCACACTTCGTGTGTGGGGGGGAATATTGCAAAGCACCCTGCAGTCATTGTTCCTTAAAACATAGTACAAGCACATAGTAACAGTGTTCAGCTGGCCTGGATACGGCACTGCTAGGATTCAAATAAAATAAGAATTTTATTTGGAAAACATACTCAAAACCTGCTGGAACCATATGATCATGTAAACACATAACAATATTCAAGCAGTGCAGCTGTCAAGATATTTTCACCTGCAGAAAGACACTCATAATAATTCGCTGTGTCACATTCTTTGTGTACAGGAACTTTGTTCAACATACTACTTATTCCACTGAGAATAGAAACAGGGCTTTTATATCTTCATAGTTTGCATAGGATATCTGGGTAGTTTGCTGGAAAATACATAATAAATGAATGCTTTCTTTAAAAATAATAATTAGGAGTAATCTGAAAATTACATATTTTAATCAGTGTCATCGGAACCTCTTGGAGAACGAAGCCAATACGGCCTTGGGAGTTTAGTAGGGCAGTTTATTAAAGCAAATGGAAGTGATCAATTCCAAGCTTTCCCAGTCTCAGCCAGTATACTAGAGCAGGAATAAGCACTGCATAAGAGAACACTTTAATGACAGAATCCTCTTATCTCAGAAACCAAGTAATAAAAGTGGTTATTATTTTCTGGATGCAGCTAGCTTAGGCTTGGCATTAAGTACCACAAATAGGAGTCTGCCCTTTCAAAGAATGGCCGGCTGGTTCAGCACCACATAGGCCAGGAGGGAGAAGGCTGCAGCTTTGTTTTGTGCATGCCCTCCTACATGGTTCAAAATTTTTAAGGCAGTAATGATGCTTTTTAAGAGTTAATATTTCTTCTAGAAACTTTTAACGTGAGCTTACTTGATGCTTGTACTGAAAAATAGTTGCGAAGATGATACCCGGTAATGGAAGACTGGTATGGTCTTGTGTTTTTAGAAGATTCAGGATCTTTTTATTGAGGAATAGGTTTGCTGCATATTGTATGAGAGCACATAAAACTAGTCTTTGAATTCATAATGTTTTGATTCTGTGAAAAACCCTTGTTTGGGAAATACATCCAGGCATGGCATAAACTACCTATTTCTTTCTCATGGGTTTCAGACTGGTGTTGGCTTCTCTCTAGAGAGCCCTCTTAAACTGAGGTGTTTAAGCTCTATTATTAAGCCATTTTGAAAGGAATCACAGATCAAAGGTTTTTTAATAGGAACTTCTGGCTGTAGAAATTGATGTCTCGCATAGTAGTCAGTTTGCCTTAGAAAATGTGTTGGAGTTCATGTTTTTTCTCTCATTACTTCAGCCTTTAGATATCAATTAAGCAAAGTAGTCTAGCACAAGCATATTGTTCTGTAGGCAGACCTGTCAAAATAATGATGCTCTTTGGATCCTAAGTAAGTACATTTTTATATACTGTGTTAGTGCTATGGAACGCTTTACTTGAAGAACAGAGAGATCAAGAGGTAGTTCTTTAGCTGGAGGTGGTTCTCCTCTCAGAGAAGACACAGACAATAACACTGTAGAGCTATTTAAAATGATTTTATCTACTCTGCGTAATAAAATATTCCAAACACGTAGTTTGTTGTTTTTCACAAAGAGTAGTCGTTACTGTTTTATCTTCCCCTGGCTCTTCTTTTCTTTTCATGTAGTCAGTATATAAGATTTAACATTTTTATTTTACATTGCGTGAATATATAAAAACTTAGGTTGATGGCCTAGGCTACAGGAAGACAGAGCTCTGTGCCTCTGATGTGCCACTTTGCACTGCTGCTTCTAAGAGATTCAATTTATCACTCTCCGTGGTATAACTTCAAGATGGACCATGTGCATGGACAAGGAAAGTTTGCCTTTGAATTTAATTTACCAGCGTGTCAGCTTTGTCCTAGGTCGTGAAATCATTCATCTGAGTCTTAGAAAAGCCCGTACTAACGCTCTGTTGGTCCTTCTGTCCTCTCTGTAAGGAGCTGACTCTTTCTGTAAGTTCAGATGTACTCATGCAGGGTGTAATCCCCAGTGTCAACTCTTTCCTGTTGATTGGTTCTAGGCTTCAGCTAGACTTTTCTAGAAGAAAACACAGGGAGTTTAATGAATCTGCACAATTAAAATATGCAGCTTTTTTAAAAATTTTATTTCTGAGCTTGATGATTCTCTGTTTAAAGTCAGATATAGCAGTGGTGACTTAAAATCTCAAGTGTCTGTAGCACTATCTACTTGAGCTTTCTGAATCATCTGAAGCATTTGGTATATTTCTCCTAATGTGTCCCCTTCAAAATCCAACGCTGATATTCTGCTGACATCATTCCCTTCCAAGTCTGCTGAGCTTTTCTTAGTCCTTTTCTTTCATCCTACCAGGAAAAAAATAACCTGCAAAGTAATTAGCTCAGTCTAGGTTAAATAAAATCATCTTATTATCAAGGCATTTCATATACCTTGTTATGAATGACAGCATCGGCACCAATTCACTTCTTCCACTTAACTGTTGTTGTTAACAGAGTTCATGTGATGGGCAAACTGAGATGTTCAGAATTGCATATAACAGTCCTCTAAATTCTTCTTACCTTTCTTCTTTCATTTGATGGGGTAAGCCCTAATTCTTTCTTCTGAGATATTGAAGTGGGTTTTCTTGTAATATATGAATCCCTTTGAAACATATACTTCCTTATTTCTTACAAAACGTAACTATTGCTTCAGTAGTAAACTCTAGTCATGAGATTTTGTTATGAGTGGCCAGCTAACTGGTTTTCTTGTTTGATCATTAACTGAATGCTGTAGTTAGAGAAACATTTTGCTGACTTAAATGCCTCAAAATACTTGGAGAAGTCCAAAACCATTAACTGTATTGGATGACCTTGAATTTACAAAAGCACATCCAGTGTACTGCATGTGCTTTTGTAAGAGTCTCTGGGTTTTTTGTCTTGGGAATTGGCAGCTGTATGTGCATACACATATTTCTGTTCAAAACATTTGCTCATGCTTATGTAAACAAAATATTCAGTGATGGGACATCCTTATGGCAATTGTGTCTTTTTTGTGAATGATTTTCAGTTATGGTATGAAGTGGCAGAATAACAATATGAACAGTCATAATACTATTTGGGAAACAGCCCATTTCTCATACTTCATGTAGCCTGTGGGGAAGTTCTTTCATTGCTTTATGTGCTGAAGTTTTTGGTTTATGTGATGAAAATGGTGGAGTTGCATATTACAGTTAATATGAGTGGCTTCCTGATTTTTGATTAAGGAGACTTCAAATTAGCATTCACTTAAGTTTTTACTGATTTAAGTTACTTTGGTTTATTTTCATTCCTCCCGAAGTCAGTAGTTGAAGTGACTTTTACATTCTTACTTTAAAAAAAACCCCAAACATTGTTTTGTGCTAATGGATTCTAAAAGTTGCTTCTTAATGATGTGTTTTAATGGTGCTGGGCAGTCATAGTAATTAATATGTTTGTGTAATATGTCTGGTTTTATTGTGTGTAATATTTAGAAAAGCTTTTATCACTAAGAAGTTGTCAACACTATTTGATAATTTATCTGACGTAAAATAATGTTAGCAGAAGTATTAGCATGGCACCTCTTACAGCTTAAGACTGTAAGCAATATTTATTTTTAATTTATATTTATTTCTAAAAATCAGCTTCTGCTTAAATTCCCTTCTGTGTGTGCCATACAACATTGACAGAACTACTAATATTTGAAATTTTGGGCATCAGAAGTAGCTGTGTACTGATTTAATTACTTTATTGTTAGTGTTGACATTTAATGTGGTAATTTAAAAACCCCAAGAGAACTATATGAGCCTATGAGGACTTCTTGAGCAGGCTCATTTAGCAATGTAGAAACTGTACATGCTTTATAATATACCTTCCAGAATCTGCATTCTCTAAGATCTAATCTGCAAAATTCAAGCTTTTTGGATGCAAATTATTTAGCTACATTTTTGCCTAAGCACTTTTAATGTTCAGTTTAGCTGATGTGGTAATATCATAGGCAAAGTAAGTATTGAATCTTGACTTCTCAGGTTAGAAATTCCCCTGTGGATCTTTCTTCTCATACCTTGTTGGCAACAGATCTGTTGTGTGAAGCTGAATTCTGATTCTTTGAAGCAAGAAAGAGGTTATATCTTATATGGTGTTACGTGATATTGATAACAGTCGTAATTTTGTCTTTCATGTAGTTCATACATATGTATATATAGTATTTTAAAGGGCACCTTTGTTAAGGAGAAGAGTGAAGTATACTGTATAACTGATAGTTTTCTCATAGAATACTTTATTTCCATATTTATCCTGTTTATGCTAATCATGTGGTTGCTGTGTATTCATTTTAGCAGATTTTCATTCTGTGCTCGTCGATGTGGCTGTTTTAACTCTGTAGTTTTTATGTCTGAAAATGATCCATAGAAATACAAACAAGGAATTGTATCAGCAGTATTTCATTACCAAAGCTGAGAGATGTCAGACATAATTACTGAGACTAACATCTGGAGTGGTTTATTGAAGGAAAACCTGCCAGGATTGTTAGCACATACAAAGGAACATTATCCATATGTATGAAGCTTTCTAACTGGAGCAAGTTGGGCAAGTACTGCAAGAGAAAGGTATGAAACACAACAAAGGTAATTTATGAATGTGCCTGCTATGGTGATGTAAAGTACCCAAAGAAGCTGCATCTTTGAACTTTCCAATGTAGTGAGTACTGCCCATCTGTAGAAAATGTTGCAATATCCTTGGGATGCAGATTATTTGAGCTTGTGTTTAAGACTAGGGATAAATGACATGTGGGACTCTTCAGCAGAGAAAGGGGTCCAAGACAGGGTCTAGCCGCAGAATAAGTGGTTCAATTTTGTGCCCTTTTGTCAGGCCATTGTTAAGTTCTGTTAATGGTTACTGTGCAAGACAGCTTTGGAGTGCTGGGGGTCTTACTACTGATTTTTCTCATGCCAGGAGCTTGACAGAATGTTTTGGGAAAAGTGTGACTTGTCTGTATGCTCCAGCTTGTGTCTCTTAATAGTTTCTCCCTACCAAAAGAATGGAGGGCAATTACCTGTGCATACTTGATAACTTTAATGGGCATAAAGCCTCTCGCATTGACGAATGAAAGGTGCATAGGAAATACTGAGGTGGAAATCGAGAAATCATGTTCTCAGTTGCTTGGAATTTTCCTACCAACTTCTTAGACATTTTCTCCATGAAGGTTCCAGTAACAAGACAGGATTTTGTGCAACTGCTGTGCAACACAAGGATTTAATAGTGGATTAATGTATTATAAATGCAAGCAAAATTATGTACATATTGCATCTGTGTTTGGAGGTTTATATTGTGTTTTTTTCTGATTATGGTTTATGCTAGTGGCACCCAGTAACATTAATAAAATTATTGCTGTAAATCCTCTGTACCCATCCATGGTTACTTAGCAATATTTCTTTCCAGTGGGTGTATTAGGATAACAGGTTAAAAGACTACTGAAGGGATAAAATTGATATTTAAATAATGTTCCCATGTTCTCTCAGTATTGTTTGTGAAGCTTTTTTTTTATCTGGGTTTCTCTTACATTTCATTATTCTCTTGCATGTTCACTTTCTGGCCTTTTTCCCCATTGTTATCTGTAAGATAACTTAGTGATTGGCAAAAAGACTTAAAATGTTGGTGTCAAATGCCTCGTAACTGGGATATAAAACACATACTTATGTTTTGGATTTCTGGATCTTTTCAGTTATTACATAATTTGTGAATATATTTTACATGAACTATTTTAAAATAGGTTTGTAAAAAAAATCTGGTCACAAAGTCTTCAGCTAATTCCTGTACCAGTTTTGGTAGGTACTGTGACATATACTATGAGGTGTAGAAGAAATACTTTACTATAAAATGTTTGCTTGTGTGAACTCGCAAAATAACCTGCTTTTGGAAAGTGATAAACTATCTCAATTGATTTTTTTTCATTGAACTGCATAATATATGAACAGGATTTGTTATGTGTAAAATGAAATACATTTACCGAGTACAGTCCCAATATTTGAGCTTAAATCCAAGTGTTACCTTAGAAGTTACCTTACCCAGAGAGGTGGTAGATGCCCCATCACTGGAAACATTCAAGATCGAGTTGAAGATGCTTTAGTTGAAAATGTCCCTGCTCATTGCAGGGGGATTGGACTAGATGGCTTTTGAAGGCCACTTCCAACCCAAACCATTTTATGATTCTGAGTTGCTAGTAATTGCTGGTTGCAGAATAGACAGACTGCCCTGTTTTCTTAGATAGCTACGGCAAATACTTGTTTACAGATCTGCCCTCAGCAAGAGTTTCAATTTATGCTTAATTTTTAAGAACAAATGAGTCCCCAAGGAGATGTCATGTATTTCATTATATTTGCAAAGAGCTAGAGTGCTGTTTCAATTACTTCACTCATTTCTTTCTATAGCAACTATACTCGATACTGTGAGAACATGAGTATTTTGTTTAGAATCAAGAAATGTTTGATTTTAATTTTTTTCCTAATTTTTTACAGTCTTAAGAAATAAGATAATTCTCAAGGAAGCTTTAATTGTTAAATGTACAGCTGGTGTAGAAGAAAATAATAGCCCATTAGTCTAATACTTTATATGTCTGAGATAAGTATTTTATATGTAATAAAGTCACTTTAACTACACTGAAGTCAATAAAACCATAGTGGGTATGATGCACCCAGTGCTTTTTAAATAATCACTGTAACTCCAAACCATATTGAGGATTTCCCCCTCAGGAGGCAGTTATATATTCTTAATGCTGGAATTTTCTTTTTGGGGATGAACTGAAACCTGATGATTTGAGATGTATGAGAAAACTCCAGGTTCTTTATAAAAGATGTTTGCTCAAATGATCAGTTGCATTTACTTTCAATAGCAAGTGAAATAAGATGCTACAATGGATTTAATCTTGGTGAACTGTAAACTCTGTGACACTCATGCATAATGTATATGGATGACATGAGTAAATTAACAGTAGTCACATATTTATTTTAGAAGTAATAAACAGTGTAATTCATTACACCGATACGTCAATTTTTCATTTAGATCCATATTTCCATAGGAAAAAATACTGCAAATATGGTGCTTGACAGTCTTATGGATAAAAATGCAATATATAATGTGCCAGTTTGGAACTGAAACTCTATTTAATGAAGCTATGCCAGTGCAACAGATTTATGTTGCAAACAAATCTTTCTTCTGCATTTGAGGACCAAGTTCAGCACTCATTTCCGTACATATTACTGGTTTGTTTTTGCTCAAAAGACAGTAAGTAGAGCATTTATTACTAAAGCTAAAACACAACCTAAAAACAAACTTATCATGTTTCCAAACAGAATGATGATCATTATTTAAAAGAGCGTGCATCCTGCTCCCTCCCTCCCCAGCCCCTTTAATAACCTTCATGTAATCCTTTAATCCTGTAAGCTTTTATCTGGGGCTTTGTGTATATTACCAGAGCAACTTACTTTCATTACAGCATCATCAAAGAATGGATTTCTGATGTTCTGTAGTGCACAGGGAGAATTAAGAATTTTTAAAAAACAATTCCTTTCTGTCAGTGCCTTTCCTTTTGGATATAACGGTTATTTTCCCTCTGCTTCTCAATATATGTTTGAAAGGCTAAGCATTTGCAGTTTGGAGGTGTAGTTATAAAATCTTGCAATTTAATGTTTTTTCTGCAAAACTTCTTAGTAGGGAATAACTTTAGGGTTGATGAAGAATGTCATGTAACTCAGTTCAATAATTTATGGTCTAAGAATTCTTTCCATAGTGTATAACAAGCTGACCTTTTGCAAATTGCCAAAACAGGGGGAATAAATGACATTATTACATCGAAAAATATGTCTAAAGTGAGTGTTGCATTTTTAGTTTTGGAGGCTGAAGGTCTGGTCATGTTATTTTCAAACTTTATTAGTGGTTGTTACGAAATTAATGTTTGACTAATTTTCTGAAAAGCTTAATTACTAAGAGAAAAGTTCCATTAAAAAAAAAGTTACCATTTATTTGTCTATTCTAATCTTTGTCAAGGACATATCTGTAAGTTATTCAAGCAGTTGTAATTATTTTAAATGTAATGTACACATTTAATTTTTATTGATTGCGTTGAAGTTAGCAGTAATGTCCAGTTGTTGTCACTGAATAAGCTGCAAAGTCCTGTATTTGTTTTGTGCTTCATAGCCAGAAAGTTTATAGACTTTGTATAAGCTGCCTCAGTAGACTCTTGATATGGGGAAAATCCAGCATTTTATTAAACATTAGAGCATGAATTATTCTTTTATGGAAACCTATACATTTCGTAGTTCACTCCAGTAAATAAAACTACTGGGGAAATGTCTGTAGGTAGAAGGATTGGAAATGCCTTTTCCTGTATTGTTCTCACTGTCATCCCTTGACAGTAGGCAGAAGGCATGGAGGAGCATTGCTGCTTCTCACCTTGTGTCTTTCATCTTTGGAAAGACTAGTTCTGACTTTTTTAACAGCCTCTCTCAAGAACACCTATAAAAGTTTGTCACCTGTCCACAATACAAGGTGCTTCTACATGATTTTTTGGGGAAGAAAATTGCTGAATTAAGAGAAAATACAACTTTCTAGGCTAAATTTGAGACATATTTTATGGTAGTGATTTATGTGAAACATAACTATCAGTAATTGTGAAAAAATTTGGTCTCCAGTTTCTTTATATTAAATTAACCTGGTCTGAAGGACTGCAAATTATAATCAGGCCTCCTTTGTAGAATCTGCTGGAGATTATATTTTTAAGGGAGCAATTTATTTGCTGAAAACATTTTCTGTTATTTACTTACTGTGTTCTTTTCATCATTTTACTGAAAAATTGTATCCTAGTGTTTGTCACTGCAAGTGTTCGGCTTATAAACTGTTGCAGGAAAATGTAATAAGTATTGAAATAGGCCTAGGTTATTCACAATGGGATGAAATTAATTCTTTTGTCTCCAGCTTTTGGGAGGAAGGAAAAATGTCATGTTGACTGTACATACAAAAGAGGAAGAATTTTTATTAGGTCTTAATAAAATGTCTTAATAAAATTCACATAATACACTTTGTTGATAGAACGTCAACTTTAGTTCAGGTTTAAAATAATGGACTGGTTAGTTATGTTAGTGAATTTCAGTGATTGGTCATTGCAGATGGAAAAGGTATTTGCTGGTTTAACCCCACCCATATTCTCTTCTCTCAAGAGCTCTATTTCAAACCTGCATAAAATAAATTTATCTAGTGCTGCATGGTTGGAAGTTGGAAAGGAACAAGATGAATAAAAAATTTTATTATCTAATAATAATTATGATTTTCTCTGTCTTCAGTCTGTGTGGTAGGTTTCACAAATTTCTGTATTTCTTTTAATTTCTTCCAACTATTGTTTAAAGTATCCTACTGGACCAACTGTCCAGCACACAGCTGGATAAACACATCATGCACTGCGTGAGCAGTTGGCTCATGGGTCAAGCGCAGAGGGTAATAGTGAATGGGGTGACATCAGACTGGTGACCTGTCACTAGTGGGGTTCCACAGGGCTCCATCTTGGGCCCTGTGCTCTTCAACATCTTCATAAATGACTTGGATGCAGGACTGGAAGGGATACTAAGCAAGTTTGCAGACAACACAAAACTGGGAGGAGCTGTTGACTCCCTCGAAGGCAGGGAGGTCCTCCAGAGAGACCTCCACAAATCAGAGGACTGGACAATCACCAACCATATGAAGTTCAGCAAGGGAAGGTGCCGGGTTCTGTGCTTGGGATGGGGCAACTCCAGATGTACCTACAGAACATACAGGGGAATGAGATGATAGAAAGCAGTGCTGTGGAAAGGGACCTGGGGGTCCTGGTCAACAGCAAGTTGAATCTGAGTCAGCAGTGCCCTGGCAGCCGGGTGGGCCAACCGTGTCCTGAGGAGCATCAGGCACATCATCCCCAGCCAGCTGAGGGAAGTGATTGTCACACTCTACTCTGCAGAGGTGAAGCCCTATGAGGAGCAGCTGAGGTAATTTGGTCTGTTCAGCCTTGAGGAGGCTGAGGGGAGACCTCATTGCAGTCTACAACCTCCTCGTAAGGGGAAGTGGAGGGACAGGCACTGATCTCTGTGGTGACCAGTGACAGAACCCGAGGGAATGGCCTGAAGCTGTGTCAGGAAAGGTTTAGGTTAGATATTAGAAAATGTTCTTCACTCAGAGGGTAGTTGACCACTGGAACAGGCTTCCCAGGGAAGTGGGCACAGCACCAAGCCAGACAGAGTTCAAGAAGTGTTTGGATGATGCTCTCAGGCACATGGTGTGGCTCTTGGGGATGATTCTGTGCAGGGTTAAGAACTGGACTCTGATCCTTGTGGGTCCCTTCCAACTCGGCATATTCTGTGAATCTGTGAAAATTTGCTGAATAATCATTTTTCGTGGTTCTTTTGATCTCTTTGCATTCTTAATTTTCCTTCAAAGAAAGGAAGGATCTGAGGACTTACCATCAATTTCTATTTTTAAAGCCATTAGTGGTTTTTAAGCAGTCTCGAAATAAACTTACTTATTAAATTAAGATCACTAGCTCTCACTTCTGCTATGCCAAAAGGACCTCCCACTTATTTATCTATTGATCTATCTATCTATTTATCTATCTATTTATTTATTTATTTATTTGAGACATATTTCTGTTTCACTCTCTCCTGTTCTTCAGAATAAATTCCTAATAAGTTGACATTTAGGGACCTCAGCTACAGAAATCAGGGATAGTTGCTGTCTGTGTTGGTTAGGGAAAAGGAAGAAATAGAGTCTGCTCCCCAGATACATAAATAAGTAAATCCAAGAGAGTTTACTATTTTTATATCAATAAAAATTCAGCACATTCACTTGTTACATGCAGCCCAGGGACCAATTTCAGTAACTAAATCTGGTAAAATGTGGAAGTTGAATAACAAAATCTAAATTTTCATGATCTTGCATGTGTTGTGTGATAAATTGCCATGTCTGTTGGATTAAATACTATGTAGATGTGGTAGGATGGAAAGAATGATGGGTCCTTCAATCAGCTTAACAATTAAAAAGGCAGTCTTGGGAAGGAAACAGTTATGGCATATTGTGGGAAGAATTTTAATATGACTAAATAGACATTGTTTGCTTATTGACTGGTAATTCCTGAAGATGACTGCTAGTGGGAGTAAAAAGGCTATTTTTTTGTATAAAACTGACAACATCCTGCACTGTGAAACTTTGTAAGTGAATAAACACTTGAGAAAGCTGAGAAGAGGCTACAGAACTGAAAAGTTGTTGAATATTAAAAAGTGATGAAGAAGTAAGAAAAGGAGAAAACTGTTGCTGTTTGTATTCCTGTACTGTAGACTACTGCGAAAAGGGGCTGGCAAAAACTGTTTAGTCTGTCTTGATTGTTACCAGAAATCTGCTGAAATCAGGCAGAGTAAGCAGTGAACACAATTTATCAATGGGCCATGATCTTCCTGATTTTCAGGGCCTGAAGTGAGAAGCATTGGGTACAAATCTAGTAAAAATACTTAAAGAGCTT
The DNA here is from genome assembly GCF_036250125.1 of Pseudopipra pipra. NCBI lineage: Eukaryota > Metazoa > Chordata > Aves > Passeriformes > Pipridae > Pseudopipra > Pseudopipra pipra. The sequence continues at coordinate 51,557,096 of NC_087549.1, forward strand.
AGTTGTCATACCATGGAGCTTTTTGGTTATTGCAGTGAAATGCTGGATTGTTGTTGGGCATGTGGGGTCTTCCTGGTACCTTTGAGTTATTCTCTGTGAAACAAGGAGAAAGACAGGTATTCCAGGATGCTTGGCAGAGTAGATAGGCAGATTCATTAGCTTACCTTGTCAAGCCTGCTTAGATCTACCCAGCAGGGAAATGATGAGGACAGCTCAATGTTGAAAGCTTTCAGTGGGTCTTCTGGTGGATACATCTTCCCAACAATCTATAACTTGCTCTTTAATGCAATTGTTTGCTTCCCTCCTTTTTTTAGTTTTTTTTTCCTCTTCTCATATTGTGTAATAATTTAAAGTTTTTCATCCACAGGGTTAAGTTCTCTTTATTGTGAAATTGTAGTGTCATCATCCTTCTGTATCCTCACCTTTGGGCTGGTGAGTTTTGCATCGTTTTCTGCACAGCAGGATGGTTTTATGCTGGCCAGTAAACTTAGATCTAGTCTGTTGCTTTAAAAAAAGGAACAGGGCAACCCACTTCTGTTACTTTTTTTAAGGTGTCTGCTGCTGTGTTGTGTGGCGTTCCTTCCCTGGGGTGTATGCTAGGCATGGGCTGTGTTACAAATAGCATCTCAGGAGTCTGCAGTTAGAAGCTGTCTCACTTTTAGATCTCAGTAGGGGTGATAGCATTTGGCACAAGTTAGACTTGTGGTGAAAGAGTGGCAGGGCTCAGCTCATAGCTGATTATTCAGCTGAGCTTTCAAAAATAATCAGACTTATGCAAGGAGTCAAATGCAAGCATTTCATGCAGCCTTTTTGGGTTCATCATAACCTTAGCTCTAGGGAATGCAGAGTGAAGTTCTGTCACTCATTGAGTTTAGTCAGTCCGGGATTATGGGACAACTAAGTAGGGACAACAAATAACAACTGATGTTACAGTCTTCTCCAAATTGTACTACACATAATTCAGGGGCTTTTTAAACATTTCATAGTGTCCACATTGCTATCATAACCTGCTTTTAGCTACATGCATAGCTTTTGTCATCCATGTAGGACCTAGTGTGACAAGAATGAATGATTTTAATTAATTGTTTTTCTGTGATGTCTATGTATAGCAATTTCTTATCTTTTCTCTTTGAATATAACATCCCCAAGGAACAGGATTGGCTTGTTTAGCCAATCAAAATTGGAATTGTGAAGGAGGCCTATGTCAAAAAAGAGTGCTTCTCTCTGCCCTGTGTCAGGTATGCCTTAAAGGAAGGGTACTGAGAAAGTTGCAAGAAACTGAAAATAGTGTTTTAGACTGAAATAGTGTTTTTCAACCTTAAATATATGGCGTCACTGAGGCTGTACTCTGTAATTACATTGTCAATTGAGAATTGCTTAACAATTTTGATGCTTTAAACTATGACAGGCTAATTCTGAGAAATGTTATTTTAGTTCTGTGGCACTTGCAGTGGTGCACAGCTGCTTGAGATTTCTGAATGTACATTGCTTTCTGCTTGAAATTGGAGACAAAAAGGAACCTCTGAAATGAACTGTCAAGCTTCCTTTAAGGAAGATGATTCAGGTCTAACCTTCCACAGTAGGTGGTATCACTAGGGATGAATGAAGAATTCTGCAAGATGTAATGCCATTTTGCCAGCAGGAAAACACTTCATATTTAAGATAAAAATGCTTTTTGAAAGCTCCTGGCAGACACAAAGTGACAAGGTAGTTCCTAGGCATTAGGTCTGTATCTGGATAGGAGACATAAGAAGAACAACCCTGGGACAATATATTTAAAGAAAGCTAGGTTGAAATGAAGGTAAATACAGATTGAATTTGTCCCTGAGGTTTTTTTGCTCAGAAATCTTATAAATGTCACATTTTAGTTTTTGCAAACTTAAAAGAAGATTCCTTGTGCTGTAGTGTGTGTAACTGTCAGGATGTGTTTGTGAAGCTGTATACCTGTCAGTCAGACCAGATCGCTGAGGTTTGACAGAGCTACTGCTTGAAAAGTACATTTCTGTACTTTCATAAACTTTTCATAAGTCTTTTCATCAAAGACGGAGAAACTTGCTAGTGAAGTTAAATAGTCTATTTTTTCTTCTTTTTTTTTTTTTTCTGCCCCTTTTATACTTTGGAGTAACCGTTCTAAGTTGAGTCCTTCTATGTATTTTTGACAAAAACCTACTGTGGAAGGTACCTTAGTCTTGTAGCGTGAATCATATACATAATGCTGTCCTTCAGCTGTCTTAAATTATACCTCACCAACAGTTAAAGTAAATACCTGTAATCTTTGAAATGTGTGGCACTTTGTCAAATCAAATCCTTTTTGTTTTCTTGGTTTTGTTTCCTTTTTCATAAGTCTTGAGGGACACATTTAAAGCTTGACTAGGTTCTCTTGCAGACTTGTCTTTCCTTGATGTATTTCCGTAGATTTCTCAGACGTGCTCCTGGCGCACATCAGCACATCTAAAATCAGAAGTGGTTTCTGTTAATCTTCCAGTACATCTGTCAGACATTTTGAGTTGTGGTAGTTTGTGAGTATATACAGAGCTATACATGGAGACATACACTGTCCTCTTCTGAAGGGAATCCATATCAGTAATTTTCACTTTACAGTTTCCTCTCAGTCGAGGAACTTAAGATGCTGTAAGTCTGTGATTAAAGAAAGACCAATCCAGTTGAAGGAATAATTCCAAATAAATGTTCTCTTCAAGTGCCGCACTGGTTAAGCATGGATACCAGAGATGGCTAGAAGTCAGATGCAGTCACGTGCAACAATTATTGCAGGATATAAACCCTTTGAAAAAGTAGATGGTATGGATTTTCTTTTTCGATTCTCAGTGCCCTGGGATTTCTTTAAAATGAAAAACTGTACATCCAAGGACTCTTTGTGAGGGTGTTGTCAAAGACCAGGTAATGACTTAATGGCTGCTCAAGTGAAGTTTTTCTTAGAAAATATTCTATTATATTTAGCAATATTTTTTTTACTTTTCTTTTTTGAAAGAATTTTTTTAACATAGTTATCGGTGTGACTTCGATACCATTAACTAATTGCTAGAGACAAAAAATCAAGTCTGTGTCTTTTGGAGGATTGATTCGTTATAGTCTTCCGTTCCCCAAAGTTCTTATAAAGTGCTAATAACAAGATTTTTACCAGATACAGGTTGAGTTACTTTGTTTTAAAAAGAGATAGTAGCAAGTGTTAGTTACCTTAAATGCATATATCTATTGGTGCTCTTGATGTCAAGGGACTTATTCTGAAACATTTTTGTCCTTCAACTTCTTTATTGTAACTGTAGAACATTGCATGGTTCTGATGGAGATGGATCTAGACTCTTTATTGACTGGATGTTTTTCATGAAACAGGCGTGGTGAACAGAAAGAATACATTGAAATTCAATAATGTGCATAATTCATCTATCATAATTTAACAAATGAAAAAGACTAAGACATGCTGCTATCCATCACAATTATTTTCCTGTACTCCAGGGTATGATAAATTGTATTAAACAACTTTTGGCTTAGCAGATTCAGAGAACAGTATTGAGCAAATTGCATCTTCTTTATCAGCTTACTGCTACTGTTCAGTGACTTGCAATTTTGACCTGTATTACGAAACATTTAATTTGAACTGGAAGTTTTTTGAAGCTGTTTAAAAAACTAACTTGTATAGAGACATAAATAGCAGCAATCAGACCTAAATAGGAGCCCATACTACATGTGTCCTTTAGAAGTACCTCCTTGTTCACTGGATTAGATGGTGGGGGGCTAGGACCTCCAGGGAACTATATTCTCATTTAGGCTGTTGTGTCCAAAGTAAACGGGAGGTGAATCCTATTGCAGCCCTGAGACTCTTTAACTCTTAGGTCTAGCAGGTGCCTCAGTTTATTTCTTCCCTTGTTAAGATGAATAAACTATTGTATGTTGCTTTGTGTGATAGTTTAGCCAAACTAAATTTTCTCCCCATTAGTAAGAAATAAGCTAAATAAAGAGGAAAATCCAGTTAACCAAGTAGTTTCTTTGTAATTTTTTTACATATGTGACAATTAGCCATTTAATGAGATCTACGTGCTGTGTGAGATGAGAAGAAGTTTATACTTGTCTTATGGAGTTGTGATATTCCACTTTCATGGAAAAGAAATTATGGCATACTAACTCTGAATTCCAGGTCTTGGCACGTGATGATTTAGAGTGAGCATTTGCTTCTGGACCATGCCTGTGAAGGAGAGTAGCAAAGGTGGGTAGAAATTACTGAGAGGATGCAGTAACAGCAATGCCTGGTCACGATACACAGGGCAGGATGTACTGGCTGTTGGACGCTGCCCGTGCCCAGGTGTGAAGGTTACGGTTTGACGTGTTGCAACACCGTTGCCAACTGCGGAGTTAAATCTTCATCCTCTGCCTGAAATACCATGAATTGAAGGGCTATCAGGGTTCCTTCTTTAAACTGTTGGAATGTGGCTTCCATCAGACCCATAGCATCAGCTTGGAATTTCTGGCTGTACTGTAAATCCACATCCTTGGCTGCTGGTTGGTATAACAGCACAGGTATGAGGTCTGTTCTTTGCAGAAGAGTGTCAAAATTATTCCATTCCTATTCCAGTCCTTTTCCTCTTTCCTGCATTATCTCCTTTACTCTTTAATGCATATAATTACGCTGAGGTAGTTGCATCAGTGCTGGCTGAGTTGGGGGGCAGTTAACTACTCTTAAGTGTTGTTCTCTACACTGTTCTTCTTTCTCCTCTTACCCATGCTTCTTGGTTAATTACTCATAATTTTTTTTTGGGTACATGTCTGGTGCTTGCTTTTCTGTCACACGTGCATACCATCTCCAAATATTTTCATATATTCCTTAAATCAGATGTGTTCTTTTCTTGCCTTAGCAGAAGACACTTCTGTATGCCTTCCTCTCCTCCTCCATCAGTTATTGCAGCATTTGCTGGTGTTCCTTTATATGACCCATTGGTAATCCAAAGTCGCATTCCCTACTGTCGTGCTAGTGTTCAGACTGCAGTCTTTCCCTTGACTTGCCTTCTTCACTAAAAGCTTCCTGCTGTCAGCCCTTGTGGATTATCATGTTTGTAAATTTGGTGTTGGCTGTGATTGCATCCTTCTTCCCCCTTTCCTTCTGTTAAGCAGGGCTCGATAGCTTTACCTACCTGCTACTCAGGGTCATTTCAAAGCTGTCTACAGGCTATCTTCCCTGCCCTCTAGTTAGGGGAATTCTTCCACATGCTTATCTTCATTCAAAAAACATCTTCTAACCTGACTCTGAGATTATGTGCAGGTAATTAGTCAACTGATTAGGTTGAGGAGCAGTGAAAGGCAGCCTAAGATGATACTAATTAGGGGCTTTTGGCAATGGAGTGAAAGATGAACAAAGATGATTACAGAGAGATGGGCCTTAAAGGCGCGGATTTACAGTTTTTAGTAAAGGATTTACAGCACAGAAGCTGTTGTTGATTTACCATCTGTGAGAACTGCTGCAGCAGTGTTAATTTCAGATGTTATCTTGAAACTTTCTTCACACATAACTCGGCCTGATAGTGGTGTGTCCTTTTTAAAATAGTGAAGCCATCTTTGTGTCTTCATTGTCTGTCTGATGAGGATGGCCCTTCACAGGGGCTACTCTTTGCTTTCCCAGAAAAAACCTCAAGTTTCCTTTCTTGTCAGATTTGGTGAATGTCAAATGGCTTCACGTAATGCTGAGGATATTGTAACATAGGGATTAGTTCCCTGGAAAGAAAATGCCGGATTCTGGGCACTGCATGTATGTAAGTCATGAGATCAACAGCAGGCAAGCACACAAGGAGGCTCTAGTGCCTAGTAAGAATGTGATCAGAGGGCAGCTGAGTGAATGTGCAATATCCTCATTACCCTCATGTCCTGTATCTACCTGGCTCTGAAGTGTGGCTGGTTAAAAGCACAGACTGTGAGTAGGCCATTTCTTTTGTTTCAATATGCTTATTTTGTGAAAGAAATCATAAAAAAACGCCCACACCTCCCCCAAAAAAGGTACAAGGGGTGGAGTATGGGTGAATGCCACTAGTCCTTTGGGACCAAAGAACAGATCTACTGCTGCAAATCAGTGAAGGAGGAAAATTATGATAGGATTAGTATACCATTCACCTTAAATAAGTCTACAGTATGCATGAAGCTAGACTAAAATACTATCCTAAAAAATTGGAAGGTAAATGAGAAATACAGATTTTATCTCACTATGATTGCTGTAGGTTAATTCTTGGTTGCTCTCAGGCTTACCTGAGCTTACAGAGAGAAAGAGAAAAAAATGCTTAAGAACGTGGGAAAATATGTCTAAATGTAATGTGTGCATAAAATGTGGGACACTTGTCTTGTAAATGAGGCAATTTTCTGAAGAAAGGAGATCCATTATTTTGTAGTACTTTCACAACTGTGGAGAAATAGAGGTGCATTTTGTCAGCCATGTTTTAAATTTTACATCAATAAAATAACCTTCTAAGGAAAAGAAACTATTACAAACAGTAAAACCGGCCATTCATCTTGCAACTAGTAGCCTAATTTTAAAGAACAAAACCTTATAAATTTTTCTCCAGAAAGTTCTCATGTACAGAATTTCCTGTCTCCATGAATGTTTGTTCAGTCCTTTATTTACTTTGGTTGAGCTCTATTTCTGTAGCCCTATTGTTTGCAAATCAATGCCTTTCTAAATAAAATGCCATATTTCCCAGAACACTGCTAATCAATTCATGCTATAGGTGAGTTATATAATAATTTTTTTTACCATTGTGAACAAATTGTGTGAAAAAGCATGTGTGTATGTGCATGTTCCTAAAAGTTTCAATCCATCTTAGTGGAACTATTTGAAAGTACAGTGACTTCACTGATGGTGAGGGTATTTTCTGGTGTAGATGGTTGTTTTGCACCTCTACTCTGAGTGTTTGGCTTTATATGCTATTTTCATGAAACATTTTGGACTGGTAGGTTCTGTAAAAATATATACGTTGCTGGTTTTATGTTTAAGTCTAGGTTGGGGTTTTTTAGGGTTTGGATTAGGTGGGTTTTGTTTGTTTGTTTGTTTTTGTTGTTGTTTTTGTTGTGGTTTTTTTGTTTGTTTTGTTTTGTTTAAAGGAAGGATAGACCTGCTAAAGAATTTCCCTGATTCACAATTCAGCACTTCTTTTTAGATTAGGAGTTACCTAGTATTGTCTCTACCTCTGCTGTTGGCAATTTACTTACTAGCATCATTAAACCACATTAGCTGTATTGGTGTGCTTGTTTATCATGAAGATAAGACATTTCTTTCTAACAATCCATAGGTGCTTATTCTGGAACCTGAAGTAATGTGGATTTGGAAGTAGTAGAAGAGATAGTCAAATTTATATGCAGAATATTGCTAGTTGGAATCATAGAATTGTTTGGTTTATCATTGTTAAGAAGGGACAGAAAGTAAACTAAGTTATAAACGTAAAGAGGAAGTGGGGGAAAGAGGAGAAGGAGAAATGGATGTGTATTAAAAAAGATGCTAGGAATTGTTTAAAATTGGTAAGACAAAGCACTAAAAGGTTGAATAGTAAGTCAAACAGACATTAATCTGGCACAAAGTAGCACGGCTGCCTGGGAGTCAACTGTGTTACGCATCTGTAATTCTTCATTAGGTAATTTTACTCAGCACAAAGTTGTGGAAAGTACTTTTCTCAGGAAAATGTGATGTTTTGAGAGAACAAGTTTGACTTTGCAGAGATATGTGACATTTAATATTTGTAAAATGTTTGATTTGATGCCATGAGATATGTTGATTTAGAAATTGTAATGGTACAGAATCATCAGGGTACATCAAGCGTGTTTTAAGAAAATGGTTAATAGGTAATCAGTGTGGAGTATGTGGAGGTCCTATGAGGATTAATTTTAAATCTGATGGTGTTTAACCTTTCTATTAGTGATGAAGGAGAAATATGGAGTCATTACTGATAAAAACATGCAGATGACAACAGGGCTAGTGCCATGGTAAGTAGTGATCAGAGGAGTGCTAAGTGATCTTGCAAGCTGGAGTGCAGGAAAGCACTGTATGTTCTGATACAGAAATGAAGACGTGCCTCCAGCCTCAAGAAACACTCTCAAGGAAACAGTGATTGAAAAAGACTGAGAAACCATGCTTTTTGATGTGTGATCAAGTGTATTTGAAATAGGAGGAATACTTGACATTATTGTTATGTTATTGGAATACTTGATCTAGCTCATGCAGCATCAGAACTCATGAAGGACTACAAACTCAGGGGAGCTCAGAAGAAGAACTGTGTTGAACCACTGTGTATTTGGAAGCACACCTTAAAAATTCCTTAAAGCTGCCACTAGAATCTATTCAGTAATTCAAATTTACAATATTTGATCTGGGTTTGCAAGCATGAGGTAGAGAACTGCTGTTTAGTAATTGAGGCAGGCCACTAGTAGAACAGGCCTGAGTGACTAAAAAGATTTAGACTGAGAATTAAGTGAATTAATTTTTGGAAAAACTGAGTTTTTCCAAAGTGGTTGTTCATTTGGTAACTGTGATCCGAAAGGGATGCATGAGAGTGAGCTGGCTGATGACATTATGAGGCCATTCTTCATAACCTTTGAATGATCATGAAAATTTGGAGAGAGGAGAGCTGGAGGAAAACAAATGTGACTCCTGGTTTTAAAAAGAGCGACTGAGAGGATCCAGGAAACGACAGGCAGGTCAGCGTCACCTCAGAAGGTGATGGAACAACTAATTCTGCAAGCCATTTCCAGGCATACGAAGGACAAGAAAGTCATCAGGAGCAGTTAGCATGAATTCACCAAGGGGAAGTGACCAACTTGATAACCTTCTTGACCACCTTAATAACCTGCTATGATGAAATGACTGGCTGGCTGGGTGAGGGGAGAGCACTGGATATTGTCCACCTTGACCACAGTAACTCACAGAGAAGCTGACAGAGTATGGACTGGATGAGCCAACAGTGGGGCTGGCAGAAAACTGTCTGAACAGCCAGGTCCAAAGGGTGGTGATCAGTGGCACACCCTCAGCAAGTTTGAAGATGACACAAAACTAGGAGGGGTGGCTGATACACTAAAGGGTTGTTCAGCAAGGGGAAGTGCAAAGTCCTGCACCTAGGTAGGAACTAGCCCTTGTAGCAGTGCAGGCTAGGGTCTGACCAACTGGAGAGTAGCTTTTCAGAAAAGGCCCTAAGGATCATGGTGAGCACCAGGTTGACCATGAGCCAACAACGTGCCCTTGCAGTAAAGGCCAGTGGTATCCTGGGTTGCACTAGGAGGAATGTTGCCAGAAGATCAAGAGAGGTGATGTTTCACCTCTGCTTAGCAGTGGTGAGGCCACAGCTGAAGAGCTGGGTCCAGTGCTGGACTCCCCAGTACAAGAGAGACATGAGTATACTGACGAAAGTTCATCAAAGGGCAGCAAAGGTGTCTCTCCTATGATAAAAGACTGAGAGAGCTGTGACTGCTCAGCATGGAGCAGAGAATGTTCAGAGAGATGTTATCACCATCTATAAATACCTGAAGGCAGGGTGCAAAGAGTGCAGAGATCTGCTCATTTCAGTGGTGCCCAGTGGCAGGACCAGAGGCAACAGGCACAACTTGAAACACAGGAGGTTCCCTCTGAACAACAGGAAACTGTGAAAGATGTAACTAAACACTGTCATAGGTTGCTCCTGGTGGTTGTGGAGTCTCCAGCCCTAAAGATACTCAGAAATGATTTGGGTCTTGTCACTTGGCACACATTGAATTCTTATCACACATTGAAATCTTTAGACCTATTTGCTTCCTCAAATACAGAGACCAAACATAACTTTTATAAAGACTTTTAAATATTTAAAAGTGCATTTATACAAGAAGAAAATTGTCCCAAAAGCTCAAGTGTTTATTGTTTTCTAAGTAATTGAAAGTAAACCAAGAAAGATACTCCAAAATACACTTAAAAGTGTATGGGTGTACACCATATATAACAATTAATTAATTGTATAACAATAGTGTGGCACCCACGTGCGTCTCCTGGAACGCTTCCATCAACACTGCCTCCGTTCAATCCTAAACATCCACTGGTCAGATTATGTGACCAATACATCTGTTCTTGAACAAGCAGCAGTCACAAGTATTGAGGCCATGTTGCTGAGAACACAGCTGCGATGGGCAGGGCACATCTCAAGGATGAAGGACCACCGCCTCCCTAAGATCTTGCTTTATGGTGAACTTACCACCGGCTGCCGCACGAGAGGAGCCCCGGAGAAAAGATACAAGGACTCCCTGAAACAACATCTCAGCCTTGACCATATTGATCATCATAACTGGTCTACTCTGGCCTCAAATCGCGAGGTCTGGAGACACACCATCTATAACGCAGCTGATGCTTTTGAGAAAGCACGCAGGGTCACCCTTGAGGAGAATAGACAACGCAGAAAGATTCGTGCCTTGCAGAATACACCATCTAAGGAGTCTTTCTGCTGTGCCTTTTGCAACCTCACGTGTCTATCTCGTATTGACCTTTTTAGCCACCAATGTGCTTGTAACAAACGTGGGTAGAGCCCTTCCCAAATCTTCGTTCGCGAAGCCCAGCCATGATGATGATGAGTGTGGCACTTTCAGATAATTGAGCCAAAAACCTCTGAGCTAGTCTAATCTATCATAAATCAGTGACACTGTCTTAATCTATATTGTTTGGAGACATGAGCATACACTTAGCTTTTATTAGACTGTCCTATCCTGAAGCAAACTTTGGCAACTGAGAGTGTAAGACCTTCCCAGTGTAACATACTGGGGTCCCAGGAATATCAGACCCTTTTCACAAAGGATCAGAGATGCTTATCCCAGTGTTATGACCTGGACAAAACATCCCTTGCATCAGGCATGGAGCAGGAATTAATGGAAAGCAAAAAATTATTTGAATCAACCTGACAGTCTTCAGATTTTTTTGTACCTAGATGACTACAGTCCCTCACACACAGACCTGAAATAGTTTCTACAAAGTTAGAAAGTGTGAAGCTCTGTGTGGCCTCCATTTCTCTCTCTTTTTTTTTTTTTTTTTTTTTTTAACAGTACAACGTTTAAGCAAGTTTACTACTGACTTAATCCTCTTATAGGCAAGAAACTAATTATTTTATCTGGGTAGTGTAGTGATAGTGCCCTGTTCTTCTGTGTGGGAGGTTCAAGAGTTCACTCCTTGGGTCGTATATGCTGGGGCATGTCAGTGTTGCAGTGGTAATGTTTTCAGTAGTGTCAATGTGTTTCTCTCTTATAGTTGAATTAATTAATTTGAGAAACCTCTGACAAGGTTTCATCTTTTCCTTCTGAAAGAAAGTTAAAGATGTGTTGTATGAAATAAAGTATAATTTACTGCAAGAGACAGTGGCTAAAACAGAAGGAAGAAAAGCAGTAGCTAACTACATTTAAAAATAGAAATTTATTTATACCTGTTTCACAGTTAAAGCCTGTTGTGCTGACTGAATTTAGCAAGCAGACCTGGGATTCAGCCTTAGTGCTGCTAATGACTGGAGGCATTATTGATGTAGTGAACTAATTACCCGTGTGATGAAGTTGCCTGCTGGAGGTTTTTGACTGCTTCATCACTGTGGCACCTCCTACAGGTTAATTCATTGAGCAGCACAGGTAAAACCTCCAAATGGAGGTCCTGCTCTCCTTTCATCTGGGCACAGAGTTGTACTGACAGCAGTAACTAAAACGAGATGAATATTTTCCTGAATTATTGATTGAGTAGGTAGAGCTGTATCAGAGAACTAAATGGTTGGGGATGCATCTGTAGCAGTTCATACTCACTGCATGGGAAAATGCATATATAGTAACGTTAAAAAGCAAACCAAAAAGAGTAACAGCCTTTGTCGCCTGAAGGAAAATCCACGGGTTAAAAAAAAAGAAAGGGTGGGAGAATTCTTGGATTAGCAGGCAGGAGAGGGGCTGCATGGGCTTTAATATCTGTTTGAATTCTTTCTATATATAAAATACTTTTATGGCATTTGTTCTGAGATGTCTCAGTAGACACATTAGAACTCAAAACATAAAGAGCCCATTTAATTAGATGATAAACTATTTCACTTAGAGTTTATAGGGAAAAATACCACTTATAGGGCAGCCTGATAAGGAGAGGAATGCATACAAGCGTGTCCTGTCTGTTTTTTCTTTTGCTCTGCCCATTGAAGAAGTAGAATATAAACTTCTGATCTGTTGGGCAGAAGAATTATCAAGTTCATCTTAATGTTACTAGTTTTTAATAAATATTTTGATGCTGTGAAATCCTTTATAAAAAAATTTTTTTTGTGTGTGTGTTTTTTTTCTGTTTTTAATTGTGGCATAGCTGAAAAGCCTCTTGAGACTAGCAAAGCTAATGCTGCCTTTGTTCTTTACTTAAAGCTAGAACTGTGTTGTAAATAGTCTGTATTTCTCATCCAAGCTTAATATGTTGTTATCTAAGAGGATGCATTAAGTGTTCTCTAACAACTGCAGAACTCATCAAGCAAATGGGAAGATTACCCCTGAAATCAAGCTTCAAACTTTTATTTTCTCACAATCAATAGACAAGTAATGCATGTTGGATTTATAATGATATTGAGATTGACTGCTTAAATCCTTTTTAAAGTTCAAAGCTGGAAACAGATTGTGTGTACAAGCAATCCACGGCAGAGTTTCTAAGTAGGGGCTTTGTGATAAATAAGCGAAATTGGGTTTGACTGAAATGGCCCATCAGTCCCATATGGGTTTAGCAGGAAGATTTCAGGCTCAGAAAAGACAGAGGTTTGGAGAAGCATCAAGCATTGGTTTCACGTCACCTGAGATTGCTTTGTGGAGTCTGCTGGGAGAGGTAAAGACAAGAGGCTCGTTAAAAATGAGCAGCGCCAGGGAGAATGACTTAGCTTGAAGCACACTTTTGTTTTTTAGCTTGAAGAGTTTAAAGGCGAAGATACATTTTAAAAACTCAACTGGCATTTGAGAAGAATGCTGTCAGGTTTCTCAATGAAATCCCTTTATATAGAGATAAATAGCATGTTTTAGTAGTTTTTTGACATCATCAGGAAAAAAATAAAACAACCAAACCCAAAAAACTTACTCAGCTCAGAATGTCCTGATAGTAGGATGAAATGATAGTTAATCTCTCAGCTATCAAAATTGGATTTTGATAAAACACATTGTCTTCAGTCCCTATGTCTTATAACTTCAGAGGCAGTATTAACTGCCTGTAAAAGTCATGGAAGCTGGGCAAGAAGGGAGAATATCCCTTTGAGGATATTCTTCCTGTGCTAGCAGTCGAGCTGTGGTATCCTAAAGTTTATGTTGGGCCCATCGTCGTAGAGCTGGCTTTTACCTAATCAAGACTTTGAACTGTTTTGCACTGTTGTACTTATTGACTTTAGTAAACGTGATACTAAACTTTAAAAATCAGTATGTAGCTCTTACTTGCTTTTTATTCAGATATAATCTGTGCTGTTAACAGATACAGTTATAGTCGTTACACAGTAGTTAAAGTAATTTAAAATATCATAGGTTTTGATTAGTCTATGAGAGCTTAAGGATTGCTTGTCAATGTCTGTCCATTTACCTAATGTTGTAAGGCAAGGAGTGAACAAAGAAACATTGACCTAGGAACACTTTGGTTTGGTTTGTTCAGTGAGAACAAGTGTTCTTTATCTCAATCTGAATTGTAAATTTATGTGATGTGTTGAAGCAACATAGTCTTCTTTTCATCGTATCATATCCAGAAATGCAGCTCATAGCTGTTTGTTTTGTGAAAACTTGTATGACTCCTGTCACACCCATAGACAAAAGAAGTGACTGCTTACTTATTGTTTACGTATTGTTTATTTTTGCCTTCATTCACATCCATTCATTCATCCATATACATTACATGGGGAATAGGGAAAAAGTTTGCGGGGAGAGTGGTTGAATAGCACGATTTCTAACCAAGAATTAACATGTTGGATTTTACTAATTTTAAGAAAAAAGTTATATTTTTCGAAGTTATTAAAAAGTACCTTAGTGAAAATCAGAATCCAGTGGGATCAGGAATTTAATGGCTTTGTGAATTGAATGGCTGGCAGTGCCAGTGGAAAAGGTGGTTTGACTGTCTGTTATTAGGCTGTATTTCCCCAGAGCCCTAGGATGAATGTAGCATGAAAAGGTTTGTCCTCATGACAAACTGAAAGTCTAATACAGTGTTTCCCAAACAGATGTTAGAGAAGTGATCTGGTGTGGTCTAATAATGGCAGTCTTGATGATTGTATGTTTCTTAGGTTACACTGTGATTTAAATAAAGTGTTGGGGTGAACGGACCCTTTATTATGATAAATATTGGCTGCAAGGCGTGCATTTCAATCTCTTCCTCCCAGCTGGGTTGAGGGGGGAAGAGTAGATCTCCCCACCCTGTTTTTTCCTTCCTTCTGAATTGCATTTTATTTCACTTCAGATTTCCCATTATAATAAGGTTCTTTCTTGAACATAATCTGTGCAGTTCTGTATTTTTTTCCACTTGTACAGTTTTGTGTGGCTTCCCAAATGTCTTCCCCTGCTCTTCCCTTCCCTGGACGAATCTTTCTGGGACTCTGCTGTGCTGTATTTTAGTGAGTTACAAAGGTGCTGGGGTACTCTGGTGAGGTGAAATGAAAAGGACTAAGCAGTTTTTAGGATAATCAGTTAAAAAACTGGAACGAATATGAAAATACTGAAAGCAGACAGCTGTCTTCTTTTCTTGGAATTTGTTTATCTTCAACAGATCAGCACAATTGCTTACATCCCTAGTAAATACCAGATTAACAGTGAGTGATTCTTGAGCTTATGCTTTTTCAGGGCAGCATTTCACCTAAGGAAACAATTTAGGATTTTGCCTTTAGGCCTTGGTAGCTTTATAGAAGTAAATTAAACCAGGAAAAAAATAAATGAAATTAGTAATTACTTAGTGTGTTTAGATATTTTCTTTTTCATTACAGCTGCACATGCTTGGCCATATTTTGGTGATAGATCTCGTCAGTGAACTGAAAGGAGATAAAATTGTGATAAAATCCAAGAGAGGAAAGGATAGAGGTATTCTACATAATAATTAAATTAATAGGGGCAGCATCTATTACCAATATAAGAAATCACAAATAGATGCTGAATGGAAAAGAGATACCTATGGTATGTGTTTTGTCCCTCAGCTGATAGAACAGTGAAGTGCTGCAGACTGCTGCTGCTTCAAAGTCACAATTGGGGTAGGGGTGTGTGTGGTCCAGGAGCTGGGCTGAAAATCACCCCTCTTTCTTTTCTTCCCTAGGAAAGAGTACAGAAAACATTGTCATGTGTTTTACTGTAGTTTTTCAAAACAGAGGTGTCATTTCAAGTCCTTAAGAGGTACTGCATGGTGTCAAAAGAAAGTATGCCTAATTGTTACCTTCTGTATATATTAATGCCCTGCGTACATCCCAACCTCCTGGTTATGTCCTTACTAATCTCCACTTCAGGTAAATGGGGAAAAAATAATGTCTCCCATATCTCTGTTCCATAGCAACTGCTTTCTTTGCCAGCCAGGATGACTGAATGCTTTTACATATTTAATAAAGTGGCTTTGTGTATTCCTGGGTGGTAGCTAGGAAAATAAATTAAGTAAATCCTATGACATAAACTATGGGAAATAGGTGTGCAGTTGCATTTTTGTTTTTCTCAGTAGGCTTATTCCGCTGCCAGAATATCGTTTGAATTTTTAATTCTGTTTTAAGTATGTGAAAAGACGGTTCCTTTTGTTAGTTGTCTACAGGTCAAAGCTTTATGTCAAAACGTTTCAGAAAGTTTATAAAAGAGATTTTTGCATTTGGAAGAACATTTTTGTCATGTATTTGTGATAAACAAGATGCAAAACATATGTCAAATCTCCCTTTTATTTATTCATTTTTGTAGTGGTTTTGACCATGGTCCAGAATTTCATCAGATTCACTCAGCTGCAATAAAAATGTAAATCACCTGTCTCCCTTTTGCAACCGTTATGTCCAATGTGATCTTTTTAATAAGATATGTACACCTGTATAGGTTAAATAGGTGTTACAAACTGGACTTCTAGTTTTTCTTGGAAAGTCATTCCAAAGTACTTCTCATATAAAAAAGTCTTTTTTATAAGGCTTTTTTTAAAGAAAGTTATTGTAACATACATTTCTGAAGTCAATTCCCTAATCTCAAACTCAATTTAGGCATTAAATTAATAATTGAAAAAGACATAAGTATTTATACCAAAAAAGAAATTAAAACTGAAAAAAAAAAATCCCAACCATCCCTCAACCACTAAAATTTATCCATAGCAGCTATTCATACAAGAAATGTCTCTTAGTATTCACTTCTGTTGAACTGGAAGACCAGCTAGTAGTTTTGACACCTAGCATGATATCCTGCCCTAAAGCATAAAATATGATGACTTCTGCAAGTATGCTTGTTTTAATGTTACCTTTCAAAATAGGACTTCCTGACTCAGTTTCTGTGTAATCCTGTAGGTTCTTTATTGGTTTGAACACCCAGATATTTCTCTTGGTAGATATCCTAGCTAATGATGATATTATCTATCACTAATATTGCAAAGTCAAACACCCTGGCATTAAAAAAATGCCAGAAATAAGTTTGCTCATGGAATTTGCACCCATTTTTCCATAGACGTCATAAATATTCACTGATACAAAAATGACACAAATGTGTGGATATTATTTGTTTACATAAGATGAATGATATTTATTTTAAGGACCCTTATTCAGTGTCTTGGCTTGGTGAATGGTGTCTGTTCTCGTGTCTGTCCCATAGCTCAAAGGACTTTAAATGCACATTTTGAGAGGAAACGTTTTTCAGGGTTTTTCACTAATGTCCAGAAACCCAAATTTTGAATTCTTCTCAGTATTTATTAGGCAAATGTAATTGTTTAGAAAATATTTTATTTACCTAAATGTGGGTAGGTTTCCAGGGAAAGTTAGAACTGGCAGATATGTAAATTCAGCTTTGCTACAGTGTCCTGTGTCACAAAAACTGAAACATTTTTGACCACATTTATGTTGATTCAGTTTCTGTCAGGTAAGTGGAGGGAGAACAGAGAGAACAACTGTAAATGTTTTATGAACATGTGGTGAGCTTTTGAAGTCTCATAAAAAACAGCTTTAAATGTTTATCTGAAATTATTTTTTTTCTGTATACTGTCATCACCTGTGATACTGCTGAAATTGTGTCCATGAATTCATAACTCTCTAGCATTCTCATACCACCTTTTCAGCATGTCTTAGTACATTTTTGTATAATTTTTTTATCTCTTGTTCTCCCTCATGGACAGGATTAATATCTGGCCTTTCTTAGTTGTAAAGCATACTTTTACCTTATCATCTTTGCTCTGGCAGGAGATTTTTTCCAGGCAATTCTTCTATCCTCTGCTGTTTTCAAAACCCTTTCTGAGCACAGCCACCATCAGAGAAGTTATCTATTTGTAAAATCTGTTTCCTTTTGCTCTTCTTTCTCACCCCCGTGCATATGTAGACATGACAAAATGTAGATACTGTTTTAAATTTGATCAACTTTATGCAGCACGTGGGTTTTCAGACTCCCTGACCAGTAATATAGATTACAAGATTTAATTCAGAGCTCTGAACACTCGCCTTTAGTAGTAACGAAAAACTTGGTATATTTTGAGAGAAAATAAATGTTCCATTTTAAAACAGACTACCCACTGTTGAAAGCTTGCTTGTAAAGCCTGGATAAGAATATTTGATGCATGTATGTCACTGCAGATACGTGGCAGCTCTGTGTGTACTTTGGAGGCACACAGAGAAGAGTTTCTTTTACTAGCTGTCTCTGAGCTTGCATGTCTGTAAAGCCCTTTAAACATGCAATGCTATAACAACTTTGAAAGGGCAGGTAGAGCCTTTTTTTTGCTGAGAATCTACACAGAAAGCAGATCCAGGCAGACCACTATGTCCAGTTTCTAATATGTTCCTTAAACCGTCCTTTTATGTACCTCCAGTTTGTTTACTCAAGTAAAACTTGAATTTTATTTCAGCTTTATTAGCTCAACAATTTATTGATTTCAGGGAAGCAAACAGTTTTGTATTAGGCAATTCCTGTCATCACCCAATTTATAGTAAAGTTATTCAGCAGACCAGACCTGTGACACAAGTTTAAAGGCAGGATTTTAATTTTTTTTTAATGTTAAAAATTGTCCATTAATTCCCACTGTTGTTTTCTCCATTATTGAGTTTATAATTGGGATTGATTTTTTGTTTTCCACTTTATGACTGCTTATCTGCCCCCAAAGGTGTAGTTGTTTGTTCTCTGATGGGATAGTTTGTCAGCTTAGAGGCTCAGGATCCCATTTTCCTAATGCTGTGTTTCTAAGATCACTTTCTAATTGTCAAGAGAGTGCCTAGGTAGGGTGATTGTCCGGAGCAGTAACCCTTGGGGATAAGCTGACTCATTCATGGTTTAAGCAAGCTTAGCAACTGTAGTTTGTCACAGTTTTTCAGTTATTTTAGTTTTCATTTACCTTGGTATGTTGTCCTGGCGATGTGCTTGGTCCATTGCTTTTGGATGCAGTGGTGTTCATGAGCGCAGGAGGGAATGCAGTTGGCTGAGGAAGGGTGTATTGTTGGTTTGGGCAAAGGCTTTTTTTTTGTTATAGACAGAAAGAAAGATCCATTGCCTAATAGGACATGAATCTTTCACTGCATTATCCAAACTCCCTAATATGTCACGTTGTCTACATGTCCAGCTTTCAGATCAGATATAAAAATCTTTATTTCTGTTTCTAGGAGTTGCTACATTGTATTTACACAAGAGTTAATTGACATAAACATATTCTCAGTATGAAACTGAAAATATAGAGATAGCAGAATTCAGAATACTTTTAAAATAAGATAAAGGAGAATACTAGTAAAATGGGGAATTCAGTAAACTCATCTTCTGGGTTCACATATTCTGCAATAGGATTCATGGTACTATGGCAGACCATAAACCGTAGGGCTGTAAAGAAAAAATTGATTTTATCCTGAAGCAGGGCTGTTGCATTAGTTCTGGTATGCACATACCTTCCTTGCCAGCGCTAGCACTAACACAAGTTTTAGCACTTGTACACTTGGCAGCAAATTTTTTGATGGAAAGTACATATCGATCTGAGATCTTTGAAGTATATAAACCCCAAAAAAATAAAGCAGTGTGCAGTGTAACTTGAACTTTTTTCTATATTATTTTTTGTGGCTTAATGGATTTTGTCTTTTACTATCCTAGTATTTGTTAAGATATTCTTTGAGAATGCTTCGTAACAAACGTCATAGTTGTAAAACACAGAATAGTTTGAATAAAACTTTATTCACAATAGGAAAAATATAGTGTATTCTTTATCCCTTTAACTGTAAGTGGTTGCTTTCACCTTAAATTATATTCCTTATTTGAACTCATAAATTTTTCAATATCTAAAGTAATTTAACCAAATAAAAATAGAAGCATCAAAAAAGGACTACATTTAGACAATGACATGGTTATATTGAACTGGATTCATGATGCTTAAATGGATAATTGCAGTTGAAAGAATCAAAGGCTGTAATAGACTGTGTTGCAGCTTTTGCATTTGTCAATTCATGTCCTCTTAGGAATCCAAAAATATCTATAAAATGCACCATAAGCCAAAGAATCTAAGTGGGGTATGGATCTCCTGTTTTACTTATAAATATTTCAGTCAGTACAGAATTCATCCTTTAAAATCCAGTTTGGCTATCCAAACTGTGATGTCAGTATAACAGGCAGGGAAGTTGCTTTGCTTGATTAAACTGTGTAACACACAATATGTATTATGACTTGTTATTTTCAATTCTAATAGCAAAAAATGAGCAGAATTTCTCAAGTGTGCTACTTGATTATAAACAACTGCCTGTCTTGGCAGTGGCTCGTGTTTCAAAACGGTGTGACAGTGAGAGACATTAAAGACCGCTGGTAATTGCTCAGATTTTAGCAGTGCTTGTTGATACCCTGTGTCCATAATGTTTTATGAACTGGGACTTGTACAGTAAGGGCATCAGGATTGGAAAATAGACGAAGTGCAGAAGAAGGCAGTAGGGCTTCAGAAGTGGCAAATGTAGAGGTTTGTCAGATGTTATGAACTGTTTCCAAAGAACTTCATCTTATTTGTGGTAGAGTCAGATGTGAGGGTCAAAACTTTAGGGAGAGAGCATAAGCCATTAGGCCCGTTGATGACTCTTGATTTACAGTAATTATATCTTGGCTAATTTAGCTAAGCTTTCTTTTTGTGTTTTGTTTTTTTCCATTAAGATGTTCAGTCTGTAAGCCTGCCTCCACTTCCAACCGCTATATATGCCATTTTAATCTCCAAAAGACTTTACAAGAAGTCATGGCTGTGCAAAGCCTTCATTAGTATTCATCTTATCCTTCATGGCTGGCTGTAAAAAGAAACATGGCTTGGCATCTGTGCTGTTAAAGATCTTCTGTATGCTGGTCAATTCTCTGGATAGGTGACTGTACAGCTTGATTACTCATAGTAATACTTGCTGCACTTTCCTTATTAGTTGTGGGTGGAAAGGGCTTAACTCCTTAATAGGAGTTAAGAAGTTCCTTTAAAACTCTTCCTATAGCAGATGTGAAGGTTAGATACTCATTTTGAGGAAATTGTAGTAATAGTAAACTTGCAAAAGTTTGAATGATGTAAATGGCAAAAGGACATAAAGGACAAAAAAAATAGCTATAGACTTGCAAGAGAAATGACGAAAAACAAGCGGTGAGACAGACAAGAGGTCTAGACAAGTAGAACAGTCATTCTATTTATGAACATTTTTGACATCTTCCTAATTCATGAGAAGCAAAAGAGCCTTTACCAACAATCTGGAATCACAACTCATGCCATTTTTCCAGTATTGGACATTTTGCAGTGCTTGGCTTCTGGGTTTGAGCGAGAAGACACCTTAAACTCTTCTGTCTTAACACTAGAGATATATATGATGTAATGAGGTGTGGGAACTATTCCATACATTCATTGGTCCTGGTTTGGATTGTAAACCCTGATTTATGCCAGGTTTTACTTGGGTGTGTATTTTTTGCCAAGCTTGACTACATTGTACTCTGCATAATTTGGTATTTAACTTTATGTCCTATTATCATTTGTAGTACTTTTGCAAGGAAACTACCTTTTGCTTCACCTGTGGGTTTTTTATTGTTACTCCTTATAAAAAGCACAGCCTGTGAAAGTTGATGTTTAGTGTTTATTTCTGAAACTTAGCTTGTGACATATTTTATGAAGTTTGGAGTAATATTTATGCAAGTAATGCAAGTACTAGAACAAATGCATAAATGACTGCCTAAATTTCTAAGCTTTCCCTTTGGAAATGTTGCAGATGTCATTTAATATACTTTATAAAAATCTCTTGTATTTCTCAATTTGTTTAACTTCAGGAGAGAGAGAGTTTATATCTGTTGTTATCATTGAGGTGAAATGTTAGCGTTTGGAGTTGTCAGTTTTTTAATGGGTTTTCTGTTCCCACTGGATTATTTAATTGAATCTTTTGCACTTTAATTTGTACAGAAAGAAGCAGTGGCCAGAGATGCCAATTTCCCTCATACTCTTAGATCTTAACAGAGACTTCCTACAGAAAAATATTTTAGAACAGAGACTAATACAGGATGACCTGTATCTGAGGGCAGGCCAAACATGGTGTGTCTGGAAAGGCCAATGTAATGCTCTCACTGTTAAGAGAACAAAAAATTAAATTATTTGGCGACTGCATATAAAAATAATTTCTGTTGAAGATTATATGCTTGCAAAGTTCTTGCCATGAATCTCAAATATACAGCTGGACTAGCCATTAGGAAGGCTGGACTTCAGTTAGGTGAAGTTTGTCAGGTATAATGAAATTTTACCTTCTATTCTGCATTTTGTTAAGGTATTCTGTAATGCCATTTTCTATGAAAATTTAGATTTTTGAAGTAATTTTTAAAGCTACATTTTGTCTGTTTCTTATTTTAATACTGCTTGGCAAGGCTAAGCCTACTGTGCCTATGGAGAGATAGCAAAGATGATGAATAGCCATAAAGTTTAGTTTTGTTTGAACAGCTGCAGAAGTTCCTTTTATATGGACAGAAATATCTGTGACTGGGGTTATATTTATTTTCCCAAATAGGAAAGATGTCATTCTTCACTGGAGTGAAACATCAAATAAAACAGAATTTTGTAACCCCGTGTTAGTCTCCTGTTGGCTGATAACGATGTAAAAAAGCTGGAGAAGTTTCCTCTGTACCACAGGATAAAAAGCAAACCTTTTCCATTTTTTTGTGGATGATGTCAGAATCTATTCTTCTAAATTCAGGACGATAGTTTTTTCCCTACCTCAGCCTGAGATAGAATGGGCTTTTATAACATATTATTCTTTTCTAATTTACTTACAAGAGAGTGAGGAAAAAAAAGAGGAAATAATACTGTTTTCTTTCTAAGAGCTTGAGACTAAGCATAGATTGACATTTTGCGGCAGATGTGCTGTATTGTATCAGAGGCCTTGATCCCACCCCTTCTGGTACTTGTTTGCATCGCAGCACACCTGGGAGCACCTAGGCCTTCCCTTACTTGGAAACCAAGGTACAGCAATAGGAGCCAATGTTCCCACCTTTATGGTTTTCTTTTAAAATGTAGGTCCTCAGGCATGAAATAGTTTGTTTATCCCAAGGAATGCTAATATTGCAATCTTTTAATATTCTGAGTTTTGCTGTTTTTTATTTTGCTGTTTAGTTTTTGATACCTGATGATTACATCATAAGAGAAAATTTGTCTGCGGTCCTAAATCTGCTCTTTTACCTTTGGGATTTTATTTTCACGACAAGAAGGTTTTATGCCCTCTCGGAAAGTGATGATTAATAAATAGATAAATGTTTGTATTAGAAGATGCTTAAAAAGGACACAGCCTGCATTGAATGTTGTTTAAGTGGTTAGGATTAGCTATTCATAATCTGTTATCCGCATACCTTGTTTAATTTTTCTTTTTGTGTTTCTTTAACAGGATGCTGTACTTTTGATGAGCCTCTCAGTTCCTGTGGCTATAGTCAGTCAGATGATGATGATCTTAATTGGGATCAGGTGAACGCACCGATAAAGCCATCCTCAGGCCAAGGGATGCCATCAGGTTGGTCTTTATTTTGCTTCGTTTCTCTTTGACGTTAGCTTATGTGTTTATTCAGCATTTCTTGACAGTACTGTTGTTAAAGTGCTGCTTCATCTAAAATCTGTTTGTTAATTGCAATCCTCAGATCTTTCAAGTGATTTTTATGAGGGGTATTTTGCAAATCAAAGGTTTTCTTTTGTTATGTGGGGAATATAAAGGTTAGAAAATAGAAGTAGAAACTTGGTGTCATCAGGGAAGGTAGAAAGAAAACAGAATGGTGTCATGAAAATGAATCTGAAGTAGTACTAGAAACGGGCAGACAGGACTACTGAGATTCAAAGGAAGAAGGACTAATAAGAGATTAAACAAAGATGGCCTTAGGCATTTTCATTGAAAGAGATATTAATCAAAATCTGCTATGAAAAGAAAGAGAAAAAGAAGTGAGAGAAAAAGTAGAGATATCCCAAAACAAGGGATCTCAATGATAATGTGCTTGTTGCATTTAAAAGACATTTGTGATACTATTAGTTAATGTATTTTGTGCAGTGCATACAGTTAGACCTTGTTCCATAGCAACAACCCTTGCATTCTGCTGAACTATAAACTTACTCTGTTAATGCAATCATTCCTTTAGGGCTTCACCCACACAAATTTGTATAATCTGTCCATTGGTTTTAAACTATTCACTAGCCTAAAATTTACCAGTTGTTCTTTTTTTCTGGTTTTTACTAGACATGTCAGGAGTTCCCCCCATGTACTGATTTCCATCTCCTGGGAGATGACTGCCTTAAGCCCAGCTCAGCATCTGCTTTGGCTTTACAGACTGAGCCTCCTGTGACTATTGTCACCTAAAAGTAGGCGAAACGAAAAGACCACTACATAAAATCACTGATTGTAGCACTGTGAGACTTCTGCATTAGCCTCGTAACAGTATAAATATATCCATAACACTTAGAACTAGTTTTTGAATAAGGCAATTAGGAGATAAACAATGTGAATGTTCAGAAGTGACTGTAAAAACAAAACCTTAACATATGCACTCATCAGTAGTGTACTAATAAATGTACTAGTATATGATGTGTACCAATTGGCCTTAGGTATCCTTCACTTACAAAAATGCTTCCAGTGGTCTTCACTGTAGATTTATCAATGCTGCCCTGTGTTGTGGACATCTTATCTGAGGTTCATTGCTGAACTGAAATACCTTTTCCTTCAGCATCTTGTTTCCTCTGGCAAAGGCAGGACTCCCAACTTCAAGATGAATGTTCAGTTTATCTGGCACTTGGATCATCCTTCGAGGATAAGTTCATTGTCCCAGATAAAGGAGGTTCTTTCAAATTCCTTTTTAAACTGGCTTTTGTCCAGTGGTCTTGGCATATACTGCTAAACATTTTCTGAACTATTTCATTACTGCTTAATACTGTTTCTCAAGTTGGAGCTAACACACATATCTTATCAGTCATCTTGGCTTTTCAGTACAAGGTATACATTCTTTTTCTCAATCACTGGAAATTCTCTTTCTATTCTGAATTTCATTAATTACCACACTTCAGTTTTGTGAAGGCAGTTGATGGTACGTGATGTTCAGTCTTCTTGGCAGATAGAAGATGTCCAAATCAATGTTCTCTTCTGTGATGACCACAGGCTTGAAGATGTTTTGGTTTGTTTTCCCAGTGGCAAGAGTCCAGACTAGGGACTGGTGTTTCTATAGAGGGAAAATGATACATAGAATTTTATTTATCTGATGTCATACAGCTTGTTTCTTTTTTCTGTTCCTGCCTTTTTATCAGAACTGAAATAATGTTCTGATGATCAAGTAAAAAGGTATTAAATTTGGTAACAAGTTGTATTTACGGTTTGGGGAGTTTTATTTCTACCCATAAAGGAAGTAAAATATGCTTTGGGAGCCTTGGGTCAGAAGATGAACGAGTTAGTCTGAGGAGGGTTGAGGATACTGGTGCCTTAAAAGGTCAAAAACCCCTTGGAGAGGGAAAGAAATGCTCATTTTTTGCAAATGAGAAACAGTTGTCTAAGGGCACAATTCAGTCAAGTGGTATCTAATTTTTCCTCATAATTTCATCTAAGCAGTTTTTTCCTGTTCTTGTTCAAATCATCATCTTAATGATTTTAATTAGTTTTCAGTTAGCCTTAGCCAGAGGGTTATGTGATACACTTAGAAAATGGTTTCAAGTAGTTTGTCAGCAGTTTCTGAGCTACATATTTTAGAAGAAATAACTTCAGATGATAATGAATAGAACATCTTAGATTAATGGTTTGTGGGGAATTCTTGGCTTGAAAGCAAAATGCTTTATGCAACAATGTTGTAATACTAGACTGAAACAAGAACTCTCAGTTCAGTGCTCCCTTGTCAGTAGAAAAAAATTAATGCACGTAACATTCCTAATTTCAGGCAACATGCTTCAGTAAGTGAGTTGATGTCGATATATAATATTTTGTATAATTTGGTGGCAGTCAGGAGGGGAAGCACACTAGTTATGGCATTTGATTTATTTTAATCCACGTGAGACTGTTGAGAGCACTTCAGATAGATAAATATTTTGGCTTGATATGTTATTTCAGTGGGACAAAAGAAATGTCATATAAGATTTGTGCATATGTGTGCATGCTTTAATGTGCACGTTATCTATTTACATGTTTGTGAATATTAATAGTTCTTTGAGAGATTTTGTTTTAGATAAAAATTGGAGAGGTATATCAAAGATAATAATAAAAACTTTCTAAAAGTGTTTCTTACCGTGCAAGTGGGATTGTTACTATAGCAGAGAAATATGAAGTTATCACTACTGAAGTAAATAGGGTGCTAGTACTCTAATTTTCTTGATAAATAAAAGCATGGCCTTTAGTGAGTTAGTACTAATCTGAAATTGTGTTAAATAGACCCAAAAAGTAATGACATGTATGTATTTCTGTATATATTTGTATGAATTAAATGAGAATGGTTAATTCATTGCTCTTCTGTTTCAAGTGTCCTGTGAGTCAGATAGAGTAAATGCTGTCGGAAGAGCAGCTCTTCCCTTTTCTCAGCCTCTGTCTTTCTCGTTGTCTTTCTGTTCCAAGAATGTGTTTATAACAGTGTTCACAACTATAATTATAGAAACACTTAGTCATTATTAATGCCATCTTGCATTATCCGACAGAACAGTTACAGCGGTTTGATATTAATGTGTTTATATAATACACATTCACAATTACAGTTGACTGTAAGTCCTCTAGTTGTAGTCCAATAAAGATGTCTTCAGAAAAATATGCCCAAACAGTACATTATGCTATTGGCAAGGTGTGGGCTGCAGGAGTGGCCTCTGCAAGAAGAGGCCAGTGGCCGCCCTGTGTTGGACACATCTGATTCCAGCTGTCTTCAGTGGACCCACCACTGGCCACAGCTGAGGTCCTGGTGGCACCTCTGGGATAGCATGTTTAAGAAGGGGTAAAAAACACTGGGCAGCAGCTGCCAGAGAGGAGTAAGAATATGTGAGAGCACCAGGCCTGCAGGCACCAAGATAGTGAAGAAGGAGGGGGGAGGAGGTGCTCCAGGTACTGGAGCAGAAATTCCTCTGCAGCCTGCGTTGAAGACCATGGTGATGCAGGCTGTCCCTCTGCAGTCCCTGGAGGCCCATGGTGCAGCGGAGATCCACCTGCAGCCCGTGAAGGATCCCACGCCAGAACAGGTGTGGATGCCGTGAAGGAAGCTGCAGCCCATGGAGAGGAGCCCACACAGGGGCAGGGTTTCTTGCAGGACCTGTGGCCTGCGGGCTACCCACACCGCAGCAGTATATTCCTGAAGGACTGTATGCCATGGAAAGAGATTTTTTTTTTTTGAGATCTTTAAGTGCATTGTATTAATTCTGCTACAGGAAGTCATCACTGACAGCGATGCAATTAGAATGTTATGGATTACTGTTAAAAAATACAAATATTGTCGAGAGTCTGCTCTGTTTGTCATTTGCTGGATATAATTTTATTCATATCCATGTATTTTTTTTACGAAACACTGTGTTCAGTTGTGTGAAATCTTTCCACAGTGTTTCGCAGTTCCAGCTGATTTCTAAAGGACAGTAGCATAATTTTTATTCAAGGCAGTGGTTGGTTTGATATCTCTAAGGGGATGTCACTGCATTTGCAATGAGTCACTGGCATCGGCCTTTCATTCGTTTTAAAACAGTTCAAATCCAAATAAAAATCAAATCTTCACAGACTGCGTTGAAAGGATGTTTCCTCCAATGAAACCTTCTGTGTTTAATATAGTGCTGGTTGTAGCCAGGATGAGGATTCTGTTTGTGCTATTTGAGGTGAAAATAGATGATTTTCATGGCTATATGTGGTTTTTTGAATGGCCTAGTATGCTTGTTTGTATTCTGAATATCTAATGTTGCATAATGTTTAGCAATGCCTATGCAACGTCTGCAGAAAATGCTTATATTAATTATTGTTTTAAATGACCTAGTAACCAGACATGCATAGCTAGCAGATGTCCTATAAACTAGACAGTGATTCAGAGGAGTATTTTATATTGTAGAATGTGAAGTAGTTGTGTGAAAAATGTACATTGTTGTTTAATTGTGCATAGAAGAGTTGTGATCCATTTTAAAAAGACAGATAAAGTGATCAGTTGGCAAATGTGCGGTTCAAGCCAACTCTAGTGTCTTACCATGTGAAGTTGTAGTTCTTTTGATTTTCCATTGTGATGAATACTTTGTCATTAAATATTTTTTAGCATGGCATTGCATTTATGTTTTATGTTAGCGGGGCTACTTTTCTTCTGTTTTCATTCATATTGAAGATAAACCAGTACATTTCTTATTCAGTCCTGTTTCCCCCAGATTACTTTAAATAGCTGTATTTTTAATTCATTTGAATGCTATCAAGAAATAACATAAAGTACTATCAAGGTGTGGGAGTTGCAGCTTGCTCACTGTGTTAAAGTTAAATTTTTTCTTAGAATTTTCTAGACCTGGAACACTAGCATGTTTAGCATTTTATTGCACATCCAGGTAATAGCTGCAGCCATTAAGGACATGCCTTTTGGCAAAGCAGCTCCAGTTCATGTTGACACATTCAAGCCAGTTTCCAATTAACTGTGTAAATTAATACCAGTTGCTGCCAATATGGAGCAACATGGAGATCAGACCGAGCAAACTGCCAGAATAGGGACCCAGCTACCTCTGTGCTGCCATGCAAGCACTGGAGGGGTTAGCTACTTTAAAAACACACCTAAAGACTTAGTGAGTAGGACACTTAACATGTTTGTTCAAAAACCAGAATAATGCCACCAGCTATGTCTGAGGTATTGCTTGTTGTTATAACTTACAGGAATCTTACAGTCATTTTTGTAACTTCTGATCTGACTTACAGATTTCAGAACCTGGCACAAATTCTGTGTTTATTACAAACATTGAGCATCCAATATTCTTGCAGAGAGGGAAGTAAAAGATTAATTAACATCAGAAACCCATTTTCTGAATCACTGACAGACAATGTTCTTGGCTTCCTTAACCCTAAAATAGACAATTTATTTTAACGTATTTTGCCTACAAATAAAGGCTAATACAAAAAGCCTAATAGCTTTCAAACAAATTAGTGCTAATGATCTCCTTACTCTTTTGTTATAGATGTTCTCTACATATGACTTTTTAGTTTACACTTTTTTCTTCTTTTATAGAACAAAATATTTTGAATATGAACAGTGCGGCTCATGAGGTAATACTTAACATAGATTACTGACTTTCAAATTTTCATTTGAAGCAGTGGGGTTTCTGTAGTGTTCATAACTAACTTTGGGATATCAGTTTTCTTGTTTGCTTACGAGTGGCATCAGCCCCCTCATATTTGAGTACAAAATTGCAGAACATTCTGCAACTCACGGAATTAAGTGGGAGACACTGTATTAGAACCACCAATAGACGATAAAGATTTGTTAAAGATGTTTGGCTCAAAAATGATGATATAATAAATTATGGCATTTTTTTAATATTTGAGGAACTCTCCTCTTCTGTTGAAGACAGACAGAGGCTATATGAAAGATCTGGGAAGTCACTTCTCATTAAAACACAGTATTCTCAAAGTAACCTGAAAGATGAAGTTGACTGCTGAGGGTAATTCTGTGTAACACCGTGTAGTGCTGCAGAGTGCTAAGCAAGTCCTCTAGCCTAATTCATTTACCTTGCTGTGATTACATGTCTCCTGCTGAGGTTATATCCAACACCTGCCATCATATATGCTGAGAAGCAGCTACCATAATAAGCTAGACACTGGAGCTGAGTTTACAGTGGATTTCTTGACAACAAAAATGTTTAGGATTAGAAAGTTTTACTGTTATATATTGGAAACCCAGTATCCCTCACCATCTTCCACCCATAGTGCCAGACACTGTCCTGCTGGTTAAGTGCATCAGAATCTAGTCTCATATTTCCCTGCTAAATTAAAAGTAGAACTACTCTGAATAAGTGGGCTTTTGTTTGTGTGTTTGTTTTCCCTTTCTGGAGTATTCATGAGGAGTTCCTTCAGATGAGGTAGGAGTACCCCAACAGGAGAGAGGAAGTTGAGGTAAGAGAATCCCAACAGGAGAGAGACAAAGTGCTTCATGTTGTAACGCCAGTAAAAAAAATATTTTTTTTTCATTACCTTCTGGTGAATTGGCATTTTTCAAGTGGAATATTGGTCTGGAAAAGAAAAATGAATTTACTTCTGGTGGGGGTTCTTCGTTCAGGAAAGACCATGAGAAGAATGTAAACTTTCTGTCCTGGCTATATGCCCAAGACATGTAAATGTACCTCAGGAAGCTTTAATCTAGGTAGTTTGAGACTCTAAAAGTATAAATGAAGTAGCACATGCTTTAGTGGAGGGTTCCCTAGGTACTCAGTGCTGAAGGCATGTTACTGCACCGTGCCATGTCTGTCTCTACTGAAACCGCTACAGTTTCTGCTCTAGTTTTAGCAGACTTGTGTTAAGTAGCAATACAATTTTTGTGCTTTTTGCCTGGCTTTTCTCTTCCGTTCCTGCAAAGCTGTGGCCAGTAAAAAGCCTGTGAGAAATGCAAATAAACAGTGAGTCTGAAGATCCTCCTCTAGGAGCTGCACTCACTACATTGCAGGATC
Source organism: Pseudopipra pipra (assembly GCF_036250125.1). Taxonomy (NCBI): domain Eukaryota; kingdom Metazoa; phylum Chordata; class Aves; order Passeriformes; family Pipridae; genus Pseudopipra; species Pseudopipra pipra. Next base: position 51,587,298 of record NC_087549.1, read on the forward strand.
AGGAGAAAAGAGAATAAGCAGAGTATTCCTAAATAAGCTTTTTCTTGTTTAGTAATTAATCTACTGGAAAAAAAAGCCTCTTAATTTCTTGCAGTCTTCATGGCTTTTCTTTCAGTCTCATACTTATCCCATTAGATTTCTTCTCATCCATCCTGCCCTTTAGAAACTAATAAAGTGTGGATCAAAACCTTTCCTTATATCTACAGGCTTTAAAGTGGGGAACGTGACTGCCTCCATTTCAGAGCCTAAGTCAGTTGTTTCCCGAGTTGGAAGTCAGTGGCAGTGAGCTGGAGATGGATTCCATCACTCCTCTTTAGGAGCACAAATATTAGGTTTTTTGCTGAAATTTAAGAGGGATTTCTTGTCTCAATTATATTTATGGGAGGTTTTTTCATCCCTTCTTACAACACTTAATTTGTTGGCAAGCATTTATGACTGATAGTACGTTGTTAGCAGGTCTAGCTGTGACTGTAGTAAGAGTGGCCAAAAAATCATTGATTTCAGGCAGAGGTCATTAAATGCTGTATCAGAAAGCTATTTGGCAAGCCTGTTGTTCACAGAATACTGGTTCTTTGGGTTGAATTTGAAATTACTCTGAAGCACAAGATAGCGGTAAAGCAAGCTTCTTCCTCATCAGTGTCAAAAACCAGGCCTCTATGCTGATATTTTCATCACAATTAAAAAACGTGTTTTTACCATCTCCCGTTGTCTTTCTTCTTTTACCAGAGAATTATGTGGTTTAAACTACTTCATTAACCTTAATCAAACCTCATAGGAAGTGCTTTTCTACACAGTAGAAGTGTACTGGAAAATGGCTAAAATTTTGCAGACACTTAGTGTCTGGGCATAAGCAACGTTTTTCCAATGAAAGGAATTGGTTCAGCCAAAAGCAGCACACTTAGGAGACTACGTATTGCCACCTAGAATTCCTGCTTCCAATGTGTCTTCAAGTGCTCACAGATTTCTACACTTTTTAGACTTTGCTCCCAAGTTGGGGAGAGTTATATGGCAGTTTGTCACATGGCAAACGTGGCAGCAGAGCTCAGTTATTGCACAAGCAAAATGATTGGGTTGTATTTAAGTCCTCTGGTATTTCCCAACATATCAGACACAGTCTTAATCCTTTATATATACTTACAGAACTCAGAGTCAGAGAAGAAGCAGTTAAAAGGTTTTCATGGAACTTCATGAGCTGAATTAAAGAGCTCCGTACTTTTGTTCTCAGTGTTAAAGCAATATAGTTATTTCCCTCACCAGCTGACATGATGCTTTCTGCATCTAGAAGTCACATTTCCAATCAGCTGTATTTCAGTAGCATGACGGAAAAAAAATCCTATCTGGACCTCATTGAAAATGTAATGATGTACACAGCCATTTAATGAGAAAAGAGGTGCAGGTAATTATCCAAGTGATAATGTTTCAGCAGCTAATAACATCAGATATTTGTGATAATTGCATGCAAGCAATTGATCACAGTTCTGTGCTTCTCACGTTACAGATTTGCAGAACACCTTTCAGTACACATGTATTCATATTAGAACATGGAAGCCACAGATGCAGTTTTCTCTCCAGTATCTTCATATACTATGATTTTGCGTTGTTTAAATATGACTGTGTTGTTACTTAAATTTTTACTAGTTCGTTTTTCCGCGTGCTTTAGAGGGGAGAAATGTGCTTCCGCCAAATTTGAGTTCCTGATTTCCCCATACTCTTAAAGCATTTACCTCTTCCAGATGTCATAGTGAAATCTTGTGCCATTCTGGTTTCTGCTGAAGGATGACATTAGTTGCTGTGTTGCAGCATTCAGCTCTTCCCAACACCCCAAACACTTTCACATCAGAAAAAGGTGAGCGTGACACCTGGATTCATAAAGGCACATAGAAACCAACAGTAGGATAAGAATAAAATTAAGGTGCACAGGTTCAAAACAGTGATGATGGAAACTCATTGATAGATAGATTGGAGCATTGTCACCTGGTCCTGAAAGCACCTAAGCACCTATGTAAGCCACACTGTAATGAAGGGGAGTTCTCCAAGTGCCTGATGCGTGTGCAGCTGAGCATGGTGGCACCATCCTGAACTCGGGAGTCAGAGGTTTTTCTTCCCAACATGTCTGTCTCCTGCAGTTGCACAAGAAATAGATTAAAGACAGAGCAACAACGGGGTGATCCCTAATGTATTCTCTTACTTATGTGTTGAGAGCTACAAAAGAAGGGAAGGGAATGAAAATTTGCTTAAGAGGCAAATTTCTTTTCGTGCAAGGCCTGCGCAATAAGACCACTGCTCAAAGGAATTGGAGATGCTTCTTTCTGAAGCTTTTTTACATTCATATCTTACAGTTGCAAGGAAATGGCTCTTCCCAAGATGAGAACCTAATCTGGTCATTTGCCCTCTTTCTGCACATGGACATGTTGTAGGGAAGAAATCAACGAGAAAGCAATCTATAGAAGAGAAATTAAGATTTGTCAGGCATTTGAGAAGGCTCTGGAAGGAAAACAGAAGGTGAAGAGAAGCAGGTCCCTGGTCCAGTCTTTTGCCCCTACAGTATTTCAGGAATTTTCAGTTAGTAGAAATCATAGCCAATTGCTGTTTGAGTGGCAGACAACACTTACCCTGGGTTCTCACATCTTAGGAAAGGGATCCTACCATTGTACTGTTGCTTGAAAGGACAGTGTCGCGATCTCTTACAAGTGATATCCCAAGAAAAAACTGAAAGAGAGGACAGGCTTTTGGAGGAGGATTCTGGACTCTTCTGTATCCCAAATAAGGAAGTGTGCTTTTGTAGAAGCTAGCAGGGTACCTGAAGAATGGGATGTAAAACTTGTCGCTTTTCTTGGCATTTCCTTATGAGGTTTCCTTATTAAGCAACCACACTTTTGAAAATTCCGGGATAATAGTTGATGAGGATCCTGTTCCAAGGAGATGGGTTGGATACTGTGCACCAACTCTTGAGCTAACGCCCCTCAGAACTGATTAATCTAGAAAGCATCAGGCAGGACAAGGTGAAAATATTATCTGAGTTCTGGAAGCTCACTGTGTAGCAGCAATAGTAATGATTAGGTGACAGAAACAAAAAAGTCATCATATTCTGGAGTAGACTTGATTAGCAACAGCATTAAGTTTCCTTCATGAGTGCACCCTGTGCTATGTGAAACTTCTAAGGCAGCCTGTGGCCTTCAAATTTTAGTGGAATAAATTGATGTACCAACTATAAAAATAAGTGGTATTTTTCAGCAATCACATTTAGATGTTACGTTGGCTATGGCGTTCTTGCCGTGTTTAATTTTAGTGTGAGGCACATTGGCGAAGGCAGAAAGTTGTTTAGAGAAATGTCAATTCAGACACTTTACTTACATGGCTTGCAAAATGCAAGCAGCTTTACTGGCAGATTTTTTTTTCCTGCTTTTTAATGTAGAAGTACTAACAACTGTATAATTAGTAAGAATTTAATTATTATTTTAGTTACAGCAAGGAAAAGCTATATTTTGCAAGGATATATTATAGCGCCTGTTGAATTTAAATTATCCATGTTGTAGATTGTATACGTTGAGTTGTACTTTTAAGGTAACGGAAAGTATTAAAACAGATCATTTTAGCTCCCGTGCAAGTCTATAAAGAAGCAAATTTCAATTAAAAAAAGAAAAAAGAAAAAGCCCACGGAATACACATTGGATATGTTCTGTATGTACCAATGAAGTCAGGATTTTTACATGTAAAAAGTGAATTTATATTAGGTGTGGTCTTCACAGCTGCATAGCACCAGCAGTATGACAGTATTTCTCTGGTGGTGCACATCTATTTTAATTAACCTTGTCCAGCCTCCCCTGTAGCTTCGTCATTCTTGTCTCCGTCTTCTCTTGAAGCCTAAATGTATGGGAAATGCCTCCAACTCTTGATTTGACATTCTCTGTAGGTTCAGTATAAGGTTCAGTATAAATGCATCCGTTTCTATCAGGTTATTCCCCTTTATAGATGGTAGATGACATTTTCAGTAAACTTCAGTATGTTCTGACTCAACAACCAATAGATCATAATGAAATCTTCACGAAAGTGTTTTATTTCTGGAATCTAAAATCTACAATTGTTATGATATACTGAAAGATGCTTAGCAATGCACATGTGAAATTACCCAGACAGAAATAAAGTTTTGTAGGTTTGCTTCCAATTAATGAATTTGCCTTTAAAGTTCCAGAAAAGGGCTCCTCTGAGATCTTTTATTAACCCATATTACTGTCATTCAAATAAAAATACTCCTTTAGAAAAGCTACTAAAGCTACTTTGCCACCTGTAATATGGAAATAAAAATGGATACTGCAGTGATGCTGCTATTTATCTTTTGTGTTTGGCAAATAAAACCTATGCTGTGTAATATAGCATAAAGAATATAGAAAATCCTCTGGTATAATCTCAGGTTGTCTAGTTTCTTTCACTGGTGAATTTTATTCATATTGAGAAGAAAAGCATTTGAAATTATGTAACCGGAGGCCGCTATTTTGTGTGTAAATAGGTAGGCTGCTTTTATGATGAAGGTGTGAATTTCCTTTATTTTACCATTTAAGAGCCTTTCAATACTATTGTAAAGCTGAAGCCTAAAAGAAGTTCTAATTTTTGTGCTACATTTGTTAAATGACAGATCTTTGCAATGAAAGCAAACTTTAATTGCCAAAACATTTATTCATTTTTGTTACTTTTTGATTCTGGGGTTTTGTTACTTCAAGATTCTTTTCTTTTTCCTATTCTGCACGGTTCATGTGCTGTTCTCCCTTCCTGGGAGAATATATTTATGTACAAGAAGAATTTCATTCTCTCATCCTTCTGCTTTAAGCTCAGTATGTTCATGAGATTTCTGTGTACGGAAAGTCTTCGTATCGCCTCTCTAAATTCTGCTGAATCCTCTAGGCACACACAGACTTTACATTTTACATCAGCTGTCATGTTTGTTTATCATGTGCCAAATTTCTCTTTGCCACCTCTAAACTCGAGGTGGTTTTTCTGAGCATTTTTATTTTTCAGCGGATTCATTTCCTAGAGAAAGCTTTGTTGGTGTACCGCGTTTAAACATGTCAATGATGCAGAGTCTAGGGAAGCAGAAACTGTTAAATTCTCTAAAGGATTCTGGGATATCCTTTTTTATCTAATAGTTGCCTGAGCTTTGCTTTGCTTTGCCTATTAAAATGTGTTCCTTTATGTTATTCCTCATTTAAAGAAAATTTGATGGAACATTTGAAGATAGGTCTAGAAAAGCACACACATTAATATTTATGGCTGCGTGTATTTCGACTCCGGAAGGCCTGAGTAGCAATTGGATATAACCACGTTGATGATTTTCAGTACATCTGCTGAGCCACAGGATATTCTGAGCAAGGTAGTTGCCTTTACTTTGAAATGAACACATGAAGAGATTTGGTTTCACTTGGCTTCTGCATGCACAGATGCATTACTTATATTCAAGATAAATAATATTAGTCTGCTTTTTTCCAAGGCATTCTTCAATACCTCAGTACTTAACACAAAGCCGCGTAACACCTGCTTCTTTCCATGTCAAGATTAAATTGTGAAAAAGCATGGTATTATAAACTGATAAAAATTTTCTGCAACTTTTTGGTTGCTAATTAAGTGCAAATAGCAGATGACACTAAGTTTTGCCCTCATCTGATATTCTTTGTCTACAATTCTGAAGTTTGTTATACATGACATGTTAATTATAGCATTGTAACGAAAATTTTAATTACTGTTTTTCTTTGTTCAGTACATTCTTTCTTACAGCGTCAAAAAGTATTTTACATCAAGTATTCTTATGGTCTTTTACAAGACCCATACCTCATTGCTAGAAATTTCTAAGTAATTTTTTTTTAATAGAAATGTTTTATTATAACAAGACAAAACTTCCTTATGGAAGTTATGAGGAGAGCATACTTGAAATTTAAACAAGATGTTTATTTTTAGTAATGTAAGGACTGAAAAAACGGACATTGTATCCAACTGGGGGCTGAAGCTGAATTACAGTTACCATGTCTATCACTGCCATTGGCTTCATCTGAACCTTATTTTCTTTTGTTAGGCTAGATATATCCAAATGCTCACAACTCAGTTGTAGTGCACTGTATTTTGGGAGTATAGATTGCTTGTAATTCAAAATAATGATAAACTTTTAAGCAGAGAACATGATCGAATAATTTTTCTGTTTCATTCTTTCCTCTCCTCCTCTTGTACTGCTCGTCCCTCTGCCTTCACATCCTTTTTCAGGAACAAGAAAGAGTAGCTTGTTCTGTAGAATTGTTTTACCTTAATTTGGGGTATTATACTGATAATTCTTTTTTACATTGAGGAAATATAACTGTAGTTTTACTTTGCAGTTCCAAATGGTTTGTAAGAATCCCTGAAATATTTTCAATTTGAAACTCAAATGGGAATGTACTCTAATTTTATTGAAGTTCCTTTGGGAGAAGGATTTATTTTTGTTTTTTGTTTCTTTACAACATGTCTTAGTATTCTGTATAGTCAAACAGCAGCACTTTTCAAATATATGTATTACTTCTGGTCAATGAGAGTGGAATATTAGGTTTCTTTAAAAAAACCCAAAAAACTCTTAAAAAAACCCAAGCTCCAGTAAACCAAAACCACTGCAGTTTTTGAAACAATAAATCAACTACTTTCATACAAGCAGTTGTATAATTAAGTAGCATAATATTTAAATATTGATGTGCTAAATATAGAGCAGATATTAAAAGCTACCACACAAATAGCTAAAGGAAGAAATTTGACGTGTGGACCATATGGCTGCATCATATTGTAGCATGCATTTTCCCTAAGCTGGGAGCATTAGCTTCTCTTGCCTCTATAAAACTTTTTTTTTTCTTTTTTTTTGACTACTAGAGGTCAGGAAAAGACTGACATGGCATCCAGATTGTCTCAGCCCACCCTGCTTTATGGTTCGTAGCCCCTTTCTCCAAAGGGGTGCTTTTGTTTTTGGGCCCAGTCAAGATGCCAACTGCTTGAATAGATTGGCATCAGATCCAACCTAGTATTGCCACAGTTGAGGTTCTTGCAGTTCCCCTCAGTATTTTGCAATACCTCTCAACAGAGACAAGAGAGGAACTGAAATGTTACTCAGACTTAGTGCTCAAAGGTAGGTTCCTCTTGGAGTTTTAGACTTATTTCATTAGTTACATCATATTGTAAAACTACACTTGGCTGTGCAGGAAACCTTTAAATGACCAAATAAGCATTTTCTGAAAACTGTTTTTAAGTGTGAGAAATTAAATCAGCGGCGAGACAAAGGAGTACACATACAGAGTTAGATTGGCTGGGGGAAAGAACAAATACAATAAACAACTGGAAAAGGATGCTTAGAAAATAAGAAAATAGGAAAACTACATACTTATTTTATGGTCTTGTGGTGGATACTGTGTGTCAACAATCATCCTTGAAGTCTAGTTCAAGACACCATCCAATTAATAAATGTTGTCCCTTTTTTCATCCTGTGATGGGAGTCAGAAGAATCTGTGTAGATAAGCAGACAAAGATCATGTTGTGGTTGGAGTGGGGCAAGTTGGTAAATCATGATCTGTGGTCAGTAAAATTGGTAGCTTGTGGAACAGAATTTGGAACGCAGGAGGCATTTAAAAAATAAAATATCCAATAAGATGTTGGAAAATTGTATGTTAAGATTCATTCAAGTCTAATGCATGCTAAAACTCCCAAAGGAGTTGTTTTGGGTATTTTTCGGTAGTTTCTTTTTGTACTAAAGCAATATAAAGTTGAAATGAGGCCTTTCTGGGTTCTGTCAAATGAATCTACCTTTCTAATCCTGAAACACCTTTCTTCAGCATTTTGAAATGGAATGGAATAGCTCCTGCTTTTAGAAGCCTTTCACGATCCTGCTACGCATTCAGCTCCTATTTTCCTGCAGTACAAAATCATCCTTTGAAAGAAATGTGATAGGCCACACTGCTGTTACTTTCTGTGTTGGAGGTAGACCCTGTCAGCTCATCCCTGTCAGTTTTCCTGGTCTGTCGTTAGCGGGAGAACTGGGAGGGCCATAATGTCTTTTCTTAAGATAGATTAAGGATCAAGCAGATATTAGGGTAGGGATAGATTTCTCGCATAGGTTTTCTCACTGAAATTAATGAAGTGCCTCTCTAGCTGTTAGACTGCAAACATTTAAAATGTGATGGAACTGTTTAACTTTGCTGTAACTGCTTTTGCAGAAGACCTGAAGCAATAGCTCTTTGTTTTGGTAAGTGCTATCTCACATAACAAACAGGATTGTTTAAATATCAGAATTGCTTAGGATTTCATTTTTACTGAGGTTTGTACAACTGGAGAGGTAATACAGACATTATTTTTATTTCCTATGGATTAACTTTGCCTAGTTTTTAGGCAGTAATTTCACACGCGGTTATATCAACTTGATCAACACCTTCCTTTTTCTATTGATGAGCAGCAAGGCTGTGCCCTCACAGATGAGGTGCAGTTCCACAGCATCTAAAGGCAGCCGGCAGAGCCAGTAACAGGAATAACATCATGCCACTGGGATCCAAGGGAAGTCCCAGGTTCAGGGTCCAACTGAAGGCCTGGGGCAGAAGCCAAAGGAGAAGGGGTCAGAGTCAGTGGTTGATACAGAAACTGATGGCCCAGGACTGCACTGAAATGCCCTGTACCATGGGCAAGGTACAGGGCAGGACAGTATGGCCTGATAGTGCCCCTTGGGGATCCGACACCACCGTCTCACACATTCCAGCACTAAAAACACCCCAACAACAGAGAAAATAGAAAATCAGTTGAGTCCTTGGTTTGGTTTACTGTGCAGCCTCATAGGACAGAAAAATAGGAAGTCACGGTAGAAATGTGTGAATCACTTTCAGTGGCAGTATGAGTCTATAGGGCTTAAAGAGCAGTTTTGGCTACATAGGTAGGCTTTGAAGTGCTTCATAGACTAGCTTCTGAGTGTCTAGCTGATATGTAAGAGATGGTGTATCAATAATAGTTCAAACAGTTCTTTGCCCATTTGAAATACAATTGCATTTGAATTCAACAAAATTTCATGTTGTACCTAGAGAAGCTAAAGGTTATTGAAGGTAAGGTAATTGAAGGTTATGCATTTAAGAAATGTCTCCTGAGAAAAGACCTTTTCTTTCTTCTGTCAGCTTGATCTGTTTTCTGTTTGTTTAGCAAAACTGAAAAATAGTTTAGTCCTGTTTTAATTAAAATAAGGGGGAAAAAAGCCCAGAAGAAGGTGTTAGTAACAAGATATTTCCTGTGAGTCAACCAAGCAAAGTGTATTCCCTTACTCAAAGTTGATGACCTTGGTATCTCTTAAGCCTGATAATGCCAAATATTGCTTTTTACTGTGTAGTAAATAGTCTTTCTGTTTCCGCCTTCTGCTAATACTAATAAAACAGTAAACCCCATATAAACAGCTTCAATGGGCTTGACTAACGTAACTGACAAGTAAATAATAGTACGTTGTAAACTAAGTGTTTGGACTCAGTACTACTTACGCAGTTTGGTTCTACTTTTCAGGAAACAAGAAAACTAATCAAGGACATAGTAATAATCACTAAAAAGTTACTATTTGTTTTAATTTCCAGAACAAAATGAACTCTGTATCTCATTTTTGTGGATGCGATGTGCCCATTTCTGTTTCAGTTCTGTGTGAACTGACAGTTATTGTCCTTGTTTCATGCCAGTTTCCTTGCATGGTAATGTAAAAGCATGCAAATACGAAAAACAGGGCAGGGATTGAGAAAAGTGACATTGATCACTGATGACTATTTGTGAGAATCATTTATCATGCAAAAATAACTGCAAACAGCACATAGTATGGCCCTCATAAGCTAATTTCCCATTAGCTGGCAGTAATAAATTTATGCTCTTATTTATCCAAGAATGTCAAGCGTTTTTTTCCAGAAATGAGTAACACCTCATATCAACCATGAGGCTGTGGGGTGTCCTGCATAATTTACAGACAATCTAATTGACCTATGCAGGTTAAGTGACTCACTTGAGATAATGAATCAGTGGCAGAGTGTGAAATAAAGATGATAAATACTTAAGCTAGTTTATGATTCCTAACAGGACGCCTGCTTTGCTTTCCACTCCAGAGTACCAATGCTGACTTAAAATCTCACCTTTATCACAAGCTTTCATTGAAATATAGAAAGTCTTAATAAAAGAGGCATTGGTAAAATACCAAGTTTTTATAATGAATATTTGCACTCAGCACTGGGTGATTACAAAGAAAAGCACTAGGAGCAGTGCAGGTATCCCCACATAATATGACAGATGTTGCTTCAAAAGTTGCGTATCTTTCTCACTGCAGTGAGCTTCAACTCACAGATGACTCGGGTGAAGCATCTCTTTACACTAGTGCAAGGCTGGTAAAAGTCCTTCTTATTCCTTAGGGAATTTTGTTTCAGAAAGCCTGAGCTAAACCTCTTCAGCCTCTATTCAGCGACAGAATGTTGTATAAGTGCTCCAAATGTGAAATTTTCTCTCCAGATAATTTTACTTTGCAGTCATTTATAAACAGTAATATTCTGTTATTACTTGCCAACAGTACTAAATATCTTTTTTAAATTTCTAAGTGTTATCAGGTGACACAGATTTGTGATGCAGATTGCTTTTAAAGAGCTAGAGTGTTTCTTTGGCAATTGAAATTTCTAAGTCTCCGGTTGCCAAGGCTTTCATTTTAGAGACCAGGTCACCATGCAGGTCTAGATGGTCACTGGTCATGTTTTTCAGCATCTTTGATGATTATTTGAAGGTCTTGAGAATCCCTTCTTACCCAGGATCAATTTGACCGTTTTGAGACTAAAACTTGTAACATGTTTGTGTGAAAATCTATGGAAAAACAAAGCAGAAGGATAAGGAAAAGTATATAAATACAGAGCTTTTAGTAGACTATTCAAAATTATTTCCACTGGGTTTTTTATTAAAACACCAACTATATTTTAAAAATAGTGAGTGTTTATATTGCTCTATTATTATATTAGCTGAGCTTTCATGACACATCCAACCCTAAAATACTACTTATCTGTGCTACTGAGGTATCGGAGTCATTGTTAAGTAATTACAGTACTAAGTATCCATTTCTTCTTATCAGACAACTAAAAAAAATAAAGAAGAAAGGAAGGATTGGAAAGATCTTTCTAGGTCTTAGTAACCTAACTACTGAAGTTGCATAGTGTAAAAGGACAAACAGCTAGTTTTGCTGTCCTAGCTGAGACAGAGGAAAAAAAGATGATTTTATGCTAGAAATTTGTAAGCAAAGGTAAGCTACAGGGAAATATGAGTTTAAATCTCCCTGTGGATAAAAGCTAAATATTAGAGAATTTTAGTTATTTCTGGGGATACAATCTCTCTTGAAGTATAAATAATGCTTCTAACTATTTAAGCATGTGTTATGTTGTTATAGGGAATAAAATACTTTCTACTTTCCTCCTCATGCTTGATTAAAAAGTAATTTCCTGGTAATGATTTTCTTGGGCATTTGAGAACCTTTAAACAACATTTTTAGTAGTGTCTCAGAAAATCTTTTTCAGATTTTTTTTTTTAATAGACTGAGCTAGTGTTTCACTCTTTAAAAAGAAAAGGAAAAAAGAGATCTTTTTAGCTGCTATGAGATAAAAAGAATGCTACAGAGAATAATTGAAGTGCTTGTATTTTGGCTCAGTCACTGTTTTTCCATCTGTTAGAAAATCATTTGAGATTTTAAAGGTATGAAATACTATTTTTGTTGTTTAATGCAGAATTAAAATCAGTTCATCTAAAGAATGGTTTTCACACATAGTTTAGAACACATAATGGGTAGATAGATAACTGAGGGATGTAAGGATGTGAATACTTCCTATAGGTTTAAGACCCTCTTTGTGTGTTTAGATCACGTTATGTTGCTATTCTTATAATTTTATATATTTCTGATGAAGTTCAAAGGCTTCATCTACCATGTAGCAAGCTTCCTGGTACCCGTGAAGTTGGGACAAGCCAGACAGTATAAATACTTATATACACAATCCAGTTACAGCTTTAGAAATTACTGTGTCCATATCCCTCATTAATAGAAATCAAGGAATTGTGATTCAAGGAATCCTCCTTTCAAGTGGAATCTGCAAAGTTAAAACATAATCTTCTTTAGTCTGTAAACATATTGAGTGTACTTTCAAACTGATTTAGTTGAAGAATGAAAGGGGATTGGGCTGTTGAATATTCAGTCGTAAGGAAGGTATGCATGAGATGGTCAGGAGGAAGCCAAAGAGATTGATGAGGTTGGCATCCTCATGGAGGAAAGAAGCTAAGTAGAGTGTGGCAGGACAAGAAACTTCAGAAAATGAAAGAAAGAATTAGACATATAAACTGTGACAATCTTAGACTAGTTTTTGTAGGTGCGAAATAAATGCCAGTACTTGTTAATAATAACACAGGGAACCTAGCTACAATCAGTAAAAAACCAACCTCTCCTCTCAGGAATCCTAGCTTTACATAAAAATAATTTTTTTTAAAGCAACTGTTGATGAAAAGTTTACCTGAAATGTATCAAGGCAGCAATTGTTTAATGAAGGACAAAGACTTTTAAATAACTGAAACAAGCTATAAATTGTAAACATTTAAGTTAGTTTTAGTGCTAATCTTGTTTTAAAATATTTGTCTGGGGAAAAAAAAAGAGCTTTCTAGAGAAAACAGAAGTTCAAGATTATTCCAGTCTACTTGCTTGAGGAGAAGTTTTGCCCCTTACTTCTGAGAAAACCAAGAGATTCATAATGTATTCTTCTCATCTGCCAAACCAGGCTGAATGTTAAATTATTTCATGTTAGCAATATTGCTAGCCCATACACGTCGAGGAAGTTCTGAATGAAGTTTTTATTTTAAAAAGGCAGTAAGAGCTTGTCTATCATTGACCCTTTTCAGTCACTACTTTTTCACTTTCCTGGTATGACCTCTCTGAATTTTATTACTGAAATACATGAAAAGGTGGCAGTCTGTTACAAAAAGATGAGAGGAAGCAGTATATTTGTAAGACTGGACTGATTAATTCTCACTGACCTCCATTACAATAATGATATCAACCAATCCACCTACTGAAGTGATAATGAAGTAGAAGTAATTAGAGTTTAATAAAAAATCTCCCTTACATTATTTTTTCAGGAAATTAACTTACATTCTGTTAAAGCTTAGTGAGTCTTGCCTCCTGTCTCATGAAAAGCCTTATCAAAATGATGAGCAAAGAGTAGGAATAGCCTAGATGCGTTTATCTAGTAATTGTTCATCGTATTGCAAAGTCTGTCAAGTTACAATCTGCACAAAAAATCAGGTTTGAGTGTTATGAAATGGGTGATGTCGCTGCCTAACTGAGAAGTTTTTTTCTTTTAAAAATAAGTACATTTTGAATGATGAAAAAAGCCCACTATCTCTAGAGACTTAGGTAAGAGAGTAAAAAGAGGATTTATTTTCAACAGACTTCTTTAGCTAAAAAAGTTAGTGCAAACTTTAAACAAAATGCAAACAGTGGTGCACAGCTTCTTGGGAATGACAGATAATTCATTCTGTGCATAAACAGCATTCAGTATGTATCTGTTGTGCTCCACATAGCAACTTCTGTGTCTGAGCAGGCATTTCAGAATATTTGTTTAATATATCCTCACACTTCAAGAAATATGTTTACAAGAATTTTTATTCATATGTTTTCAGTGTGTTCTTAAATTTTTATCTCTCAACTTGTAGATCCGTAATTGTGCAACATGTGAAATATGAAATAGATTGCTGACGTCTGCTAAGTGTGCATTCACTTTCCAGTAGACTGTTCTCAATTTTATGCTCGTCTTCAGCAGATGATAAGAAGGAATTGAAGAATATGACACGTGTGAGTGTCAGAGAGTGAGTGAGTGACTGAGTGAGTGAGTAGTGCTCAGTGTTCAGATTAACACAGCAGACTTAGCAAACAATCCATTTTGCCTGAGGATCTGGGCATTTCAGAGAGTGTTTTCTAAGGTGTAGTTTTGTTTATAGTTTATTTTCTACCTTTTCTGAAGAAGAGACTTAAGACTCTTAAAGAAGCTGGAAGAGTGGACTTCTATTTCAAAACAAGTCAACTTCCAAAGTAGCTTTAAATGTGTTTAAGGAACCATATCTACCACTAGTTTTTTTCTTTTATTTTTGCATTCCATCTCCAGCTTGGAATCTCAATGCTTCTGTATAGGAAGTATTGTCAAACACACACACCAAGTACACTGAAAAATGGGGACTATATTTTTTTTAATCTTGACTAAGTACTAGAGTTGTAGGTAATGCTTGTAATAATAGCTGATTAAAAAAATACCTGGGCTAGAAGTGGAGTTTTTAGTTTGAGTATGTTCTGCCACTAATGTGATTTCCTTGGCAAATTATTTCTGGTCTGATCACAGGTAAGTCTTTAGCATTTGGTTCAATGTTTTGTTTAGTTCAAATTTCATCTCTAAAACACTTGAAAATATTCACAAAATTAAGTTGTCCGGGCTTCAAAGGATCACAGCAAAAATTCCAGGAAAACGAACCATGGTTGTTGCAAGCTTAGTTTTAGTAAATAAAACCAAAATAACATCAGGTTAAATAACTATACTAGGCAGCATAAGAAGGCAACAAGTGAGGTGAGAGAAGAGAAAATAAATGCTACAGTTTCTCAAGTAAAGCCAAGTTGCTTGCCTAAAAATGAATTTATATCGCTATGTTTTGCTTTCCCCCTTTTTCACCAAATTGTAGTCTTAATGAAACACACAGTATTTATTATACTCTAAAGTATAATTGAGTCTACGAGTTATTCACTATAAAATTTTCACTTTTCCTTAATATTTGAATGTTATCTGTTTCATTATGATAATGTTTTATAATAGAAGATTTTTGTCCTATAAAATGCTGTTGAGGTATAGCTTGTTTGGTTATATGAAACAGGGTTTGAACGTAACAACAACAAAAGGTCTGTAGTACTTCAGCACTCCGGGCAGCTCACCCAGTTCTTTTGGGGAATACGGCCCTGTCGGGAGCCTCCTCTGTCCTCCCAACAGCCAGGCACAGCTTGGCAGGGGCAGGCACAGCAGGGCGAGGATGGAGCAGTGGCTCAAATGGCAGCCTAGGTCTCGCTGGGGAGACACCCCTGAAAGCTTCAGTGGGGAGTGACACACCTCCGTAGGGGGGAGCTGAGAAGCATAATGCATCATGAGGGTGCCAGGCTAAACTTATTGCAGAAAAGGGCGAGGTGATAAAAAAAAAAAAATGTTGTTTCAGTTCCCTTGTTTTTGTTTGACTGATACACAGTTATATCCAGGGGATTCTGCTACTCTCTCCAGGTTTCGGCCTAGAAGCTTTTAAAGGTAAGACAAAGTCAATGAAGAAGAAAAGGGTAGAGCATCTGTCATCTTTTAGTTTGATTTCTGTTTGATTCTGCTTTATCCTGCAGCGTATTTTAAATATATGTAAATATACATTCCCCTTTCACAGCAGTGAAAGCACTTATTTATCCCTCTTTCCCAATCAGAATCACTCACATGCCCAAATATTTAATTTCTGGATTAAATTCAGGGCTAAAAAAAAAAATTTCAAGGGTTTATGTCCCTGTAGTCCAAACTTTTTTTGCTTAAGCACAGATACAAAGCCTTAAATTTTTTTACAGACCACCAGTCACCCTTAATATAAGATTTATCTGAAAGCACAATACTGAATGGTGCTGAATATGGTTCTTCGTGGTTCATGTTCCGTATGTAATTTGGGAATTGCAAGACTATTGATAAATGCCTGAATATTGTTCAAAAATAAGTGGTTTCAGGGTTTAAGAGTTACTGAATTGATTAGCACTTCCTTCTCTGGGCAAGGGTTAGTTCAGATGTACTACTACTATGCATAGTACATATATCTGCCAATATAATTTTACAGCTTGCAGCTCCTAAGTAGCTGTTTTTAGCTGCTGTTCTTTGTTGACAAATTAGCTCTCATAAAATCAACTCCAGGATTTCTGTATTACTTGTTTGTTTTTTTTTTTAAATTGTGCGTGTCAATACAATGTCATCACAATTAACAATTTTTAAAATAAGCTGTGAAATGTCAGGTTCCTGCAATAGCAGGACATCAGAACTCCAGAAAGCATCATGTGGAAACATTATGCATATACCTTCTCAATTTTAAATCCTATTGAAGCCAAATTAAGTAAGTGTCTAAGTGCTTTCCTGAATGGTACTTAAACACATCATTAAGCCCTTGTGTTAATTAGTCTTAAGCTTTCCTAAAAAACCTTGATCCTGTTGTTCTCTTTAATGACAATCTTAGTTCCTGGGATTGTGAGTCATGGAAACTGGAAGGCTTGTTTCAGGGATGAATCAAGTCCAAATTAATGTTTTTAATGCCTCTCTAGCAGACCAGAACTTGAAAATAAGTACATCAAACAGAATCCTCCATGGGACTGCGCAGGAAAAATGCAGCTCCATAGTTCCATGTGGTAAATATGTTAACTTTATTATGTATACCAGTTAAATGCTTTAGGAATGTTTTCTGCTGTATTTAAGGAGGATACAAGTGGAGCCTAACTAGGACATTGCAAATAGCCACAGTAATACAAGACTTAAAACCAATTCCATCTGTGGCTTGGAAAAAGTCTCTTTAAAAGAATGAAAAGCGAAATTCCCATTTTATCAGTGTGCAGATGGCTTTGGGAAGTCTGCCGGTTGCCACAGTGAAGGAAATTATTGTGTGAATAAACACAGATAAATTGGCAACCTGCACAGTATTCATTCTTTGTGATGTAGTTTGTGATGTAATCCTTTTTAGATAACAGCTTTTAAAGATAGATTGTACTGTAGTGGTTAATATGTGAAAAATAAAATAACTAAGAGTAAGTATTTTTTCTTCCTGCCAAAAAGGCATTTTTTCGCAAAAAGAGTTTTATTTTAGAGGTGATATTTCAAATATATCGAATCAATAGTTTAATATGTTCTTTAAGGAAAGAAAATCTTTATGCCTTAAGTATTTTTTTTTCATTTGTCATTCTTCTCTTTGTCATTGCTAAGTGTAACAGGATCCCTAAGAGGAGAAAACCAATGTGGAATATGGCTTTATATACCAATTTGTAGAAAATCATGTCAACTGCTTTTGTGGCAAAAGCATAAATACATTACAAAAAAAAAAAAAAAAAAGAGAAAAAGAAGTCCATAAATGGAGGTGTAATGGGTCTCTAATTCCTGTACAAAATCCAATTAAGGCAATATTCCAAGCTGATGAATGCACATACATGCATATATAAATCTTGGTGTAGACTAGTATTAAATTCCATTTTAAACGCAGATTTTGAATTCATGTTAGTGGGGTTTTTTGTTTGTTTTGTGGTTTCCTTAAGATTCAAGAAACAGCCCCAATTGCATATGCTATTCTATCAGTTTTAAAGCTTTCATGTTGTTATAATTTAGGTTGACTAAAGTGTATAACTTAGCCTGTGGAAAGTGCAGTAGTTAATCCATTAAGGCTAAAACTGTCTTGTACTTGCCATGGGGTGCACGCGTGCCTCTGTGCTGGTATAATGACACTTTCCTGTGGGACATGAGCTCAGGAGTAAAGGTCCTGAGCCATCCTGTTGCTCATCAGTGAAAGCCAGGCCCTGATGTGCTTAAAATTTTACTCAGCAAGTCTTGTCTAAGGTCTCTGAAGTGTGTCTGTGTAAGAAAAATGCTGTGAATACTAATCTGAAGTAATTTGTAGTTTAACTAGGGAAGAAAGCCCACTACTTGTATTTTGGAGTTTCAATGAGTGATTCAGTTTAGAAAAACAAAGCATAAAAGTATATTTTAGAGAAGCCACTGTGATTGTAATTATACTGGTGAACTTCTAATTTCTGAGCAAGATTTTTCAGGTGGAACTAGAAGAATTGAGGCGATACATGGTCCATGCTAAGGGAACTTTCAGATGAATGTATTAAACAGATGAGACAAAGATGGCTGCTTCGATTCGAAAGAGTAGGTTAAACATTACATCGTCACCTACTGTAGATATGTGGAGTTGTTTTGTTTTGTTGGATAGATACTTTGATGGATAATGTAGATTTCTTCTGAGTTGTCTTTCTTCACACTCATGAAACCAGGAGTAGATTACTCCAGTAACAGAATGGCCCTTGAGGCTAATATGCTTCTAAAATTACTGATACGTCAAACAAGATTTTAGAAGGCTCTATATTGCCATAGGCAGTATAGTAATTTTTTGTTTTATGCCTTACAGGTGTGTGGAAGACTGTCAGACATTTGAGTGTAATTCAAAAGATGGATGTCATTTGCATGTGCTTTGTTACTGCAGATACTCATCTGTACAACACCTTAGTTGCAGTATATATACCTGATAGTATTATGATAACAATTTGCTTTTACCAGTAGTTAGGAAATTAGTAATCGGCGAGGTGGCAGAATGATTTCCAGGAAATACTGTATGCAGCAAGTACAATGACAGTCAGCTTTTAAATTAAAAGTAACTTATTGCTGAGGTGTTCTAAAATTTGGAAGAGTATACATAGGTATGATCGTTAGTCTAACATTAACCTAGCAACCTGAAGCTGAAAGGAAATAGAATTTCTATAAAGGTTTTAAAGCTCACCGTCTTTGGGCCTTCAGAAGCTTTTTATATTAACCTCTGTGTTTAACAGACCTTTTCAGCCTGTCATTGGGAAGAGAGAAGAGCACCAGTAGCACTTAACCCTGTTCTTGGAGATGGCCCTTTTCAGATAAGGCTAACATGCAGAACCAAGCCGCGTTCCCCCCCTCCCTTCTTTCTTATATTTACTTCCCCAAAGCTTTTATCTGAAAGCTAACTGGTTTGCCCTAGGAGCTCCCCTGAAACCTGTTAAAGCTGATTTGTGCTTATCTCCTGAGTATTGTTTCTTAAATGCTGAATTGCGTGGTTGAATGGTTTACGAAAATAATGACTAATGTTATTGGTGGTGCAGCAAAGAGAATGTGCTTAGAACAGAAGGGAGACTTTCTGGGCGGCAGCAGTAATTGTTAGCATGTGCTGGTTAGTTTTAAAGATACTTATCTTCATTGACAGAACAACTGTCTCATGCTTTGAATGCCAAGTTATAATAAAATGCAAGTTGATAGGGTAAGCGACTCACTGGAAAACACAGCTTGCCATTTTGTTTGCTGCTCTCACTGCATTTGCAGCTGTTAATGTGGGGACCAAAGGCAGGAGTAAAGTTGGTTTGGGAAGGGGCAAGCTCGGGAGAAATAGAGGGATAAAGGGATAAAAGAGTCTTATCAGGTGTATGTGTCTGACCGCTCAGTATGCTGGTGCATACATCAGTATGCCTGATGCTTGATCACCACAATCTGTCCTGAGTTCTTATTAAATCCTATTTCTCACCATCTTGTGCGTGGATGTGCTCTGATCTTCAGTGTGTGTGTGAATGCTGATAAACTTCAAACCAGGCTAATCAGGGAATAGTAGAAGGGATTTGAGTGCCAGCAGCTGGTGTGAGACCGTGGAAGTTGCGGCCTTTTGGGTGTGGGGGCCAGTTCCTGGGGAGGAGCAGGGTGTGGGTTCCTCTAGCAGGGTCAGATTCCCCTTGCCTGGAGAGGAGGTACAGGGTGGGGCTGTCCATGCTGTTTGTGTGAGTGCTCTGTGGGTTTAGACGAATGCTGGTAAAGGCACTTTTTTCTGTCTATATTTGATCTGTGAGGCCATCTCCCTCTCTGTCTGTCTGCCTTTGTTGGGAAGCCTCACCACCAGATGGATCTGGGGACATGGAACTGCAGCAGCCCTGTGCCCATCAGGCTGGAAGACTCATCCTGGACTCTGAGGGTTGCCTGGATTTGGCTGCTCAGACACTTAGTGGTTTTTTTGCCAGTGTTTGTATGATTCAGTTTTTACTTAGAGAAAATTTTACATCTGTTTTTATGTCCTCGTTAAAGAAGCTAAATAGCGTCTGATTTAACAGTGATGCAAAGAATCCTACTTGTAGAGCCTCATCCCATGTTTCCTGGAATTTCTTCATTAACAGTTGTTTCAGTTACTCAGGTTTTAATATGATGTGTTCTGTTATGCTGCTCAGTTTGTTTACTGTGTTAAGCACTTCACAGAAGTCTTTTATATCTTTAACTGCTGTCTTTTTCAGTAGTACTTGCAGTCCCCTCCAGGTGTAAACCCAAGGGTTGGTTTGGGTTTTTTTTTAGCAAGGCCCATTTGTTTGTTACAATGTTGATTGTTACTATTTCTGTTCCTATCCTTTAATCCTTTGTATACCCTATCCTGTATTTTGACTTCCCTTATTTTTGTTCAGGGTAGGCTTAGCAGATGTGTCTGGCAGACCTCTTCAATCTCACTGCAGGTTCGCAGGCTAAACAATCAACTAGTGGAGCTGTGCCCTATTAGGAACAAACAAGGCAAGGAAACATCTGTGAGTGTAGCCTCAGAGGCAGGGAGAGAGCCTTTGTGTGCTGAACAAGTTTTATTCTGTTGGTGACGTTGGAAACTTCATCTCATTTCCTTGAAAACAGAAGGAATACGCAAAAAATTTTTCATGCACATACTATCATTCTGTGTGTGACAATGAGGTAATGGTTCAAGGTGTCTTTTAAAATTATTTTTTTATGTATGTTATATGCTGTCATAAGTCCATGGTTGGTAACTGCATGCTTTTTGGTTAGGAGAAGTTCTCAGGAGAGAAGAGCATTCCTTCTTTGAGAGCACCTGGCCATGGGAGAAGTTTTTCCATGGAAGAACAGGGCAGGCAGAAATATATGTGCTGACTGGAGAGCTCGCACCTGGGAGGTTTTCTGAAAGTAATAGAGAAGAGACACAAAACTAGGCCAGAGATGATGAGAAGAGGGAAGATTTTTCTGTTGACCCAGAGGAGAACAAGTAGAGTTTGTTGAATCCAAAAAGGCTATTGAAGGTTGCTACTGTACAGAGCAGGTCTGGAGGAAAAGGGTCCTTGTTGCAAAGCCGTGGGCAGAAAAGGTATTTGTTTTCAAATGGCTGTATTTTACCACTCTCTCTCAAAAGAATCTGGGTTTTCAGACGGAAAACAGTTTGTTCAAGTTATGTTCTGATAAAACATCACTTCTTCAAAGCCCTTTCGGTATTTTTGGTTCACTTTAAAGGAAAAGTGCAGACAGATCTGTCTCAAAGCTGTGGCATGTTTGAGATCCAGTCATAGCATAAAACTTAAAAAATGTTATAGCTGGGGAAATATATTAGGTCACCTTTAAAGAAGTCCAGCTGACTGCATCATGAGGAGTCTTGAGAGATTTGAAGAAAACTTGCAACCTTCTGTGGGAAGCGCTCTGTTGTGAGTGAACTGATAAATCAGTTCACAGTTTTAGCATTTTGTAGCACAGTTCTTACTGGCTGTAGAAGATAGTGGTAGAGCTGCCAGAGCATATTGGGATAGGCCAAATGTGGGATGACAGAAATTAAAGTGAAGAAGAAAGTTGTCCTGCACCAAACTTATCTCTTTGAAGCCCAGAAGGAGCGCAGTTCTTTTAAAAGTGAAAAACTCTCCCAAGAAGGTGTACACCTTGGCTGATTACCTGCCTGTGGATTTTGTGAGTGATTAGGGCTGGTAAGGAAACCCTCCACCTGTGATGGTATTGCATCTAAGGTGGCTCTCCAGGGATGAGAGGAGTAGCACAACTCCTTGGAGATTTCATAGCCCACACTGCACATGACCCGCCTTATCAGACAGAGGGGGAGTTACTTTGTAGCTGCATTAACCTTGAATTCAGGCTAGTCAGGTTTCCTGTTACCAAAAAAAAACCCAAAAAACCAACCAAAAATTAAAATCTTTCCAGTCGTGTTCATGAGTGGAACTGCAGTTCAAATGTGATCCCTTTTCTCCACCCTTCAGCATTAACTAATCTTTGTTCCAAACCAACATTCTAGTCTTTTTCCAGCCTAAACGATTCTATGATACTAGGACTTTGGAAAGATCCACATTGTCCTCTGATTTTAATTACTTTCAATTAATTTCAGTTAATTGTTTCCAGTATATACCTGTTCCCTGCAGGTATATATTCTACTGAAGTAGAATACTCAACCTGAATTTGACTGTTCCACACCTGGGAAGTTGCTTCTGGAAGTTTTGTGTTTAAAAGTCTCCCTGGGTCTGGGTCTGCCTGTTATGAAGTCTTTTCTCACTTTGATTTCTTTTTTTCCTAAAATGCAATGATTGCATCAGAATTTGAATCTGAAACCTGAGACAAATCTCTCAGAATTTATGCACATGCAGTTGTTTTCTCTAAGAGCTTGTGAGCTTGTGTCTGTCTGTGTGGACCTACTATACATTGCTTGCTTTTGTAAAGAGGTAATATTAGTTATATAAGAAGTAGCCTTCAAAATGTCAGTACAGTGTTTGTAAACATAATAGTCATGATGAAAACACTAAAAAGATTACAGGGTGAGTAGTCAAAATCATTAAATATTGAAAAGGCTTGAAAAAAGAAGCAGTATTCATCAGAAAGCAGTGTTTTTATTACTGGCTATTACTGGAAAATATGTGATTTCATGTTTGAGCTTGATCAAAGCAATATGTAACAAAAAATTGGTGATGTATCTATGCATATGAGATGAGGAAAAATTTTAAGAATTGAATTTGGTAAAAGAATTATTAGGCTTATTAGTCTTATTAGTTCTGGTAAAACAATGATGGCATTATGAGTAGAAGTGAATTAATCTTTTCAAACGATATGCAGGACTAATGACAGAATAGTTTAATGGGGTTTTTTTCAAGAGTTTGAATAGTTGCAAATTTGGAAGATAAACAACTTGAAAGTTGAGATTAATGATGGTTTTAGGATGGGTAATAAGTAATGATTAAATTTATCACATTAAATTTAATATGAGTAAATATTGCTCAAAAGAAGACTAAAAATTCACCTGAGACAATACTGCTTTGTAAGTTAATGAGCAGAACTGATGGATGTTAGCTGAGGCACTGAAGGGAGGACTCTCAACTGGCACATCTCATTATGCCAATTCAAGGGTGTAAGCGGCACTGATGTTTGTGTGCACATACCTGTTGGGTGATGTCATTTGAATGAAAGTTCCAGCTTCTTTAGGTAGTGGTAGTCATGCTTTGAGAGCTTTCTCAAATTACAGCAGCCTCATAATTTGCAAATTTTACCTGAAAATATATTTTCTTTTTTCTATAAAATCAGTAAATAGTATGAAAAAATACTGCAGACAAAAATTCTTCTGTTCCAAGCTTTGGGAGTTGAAGTGCAAGGTGGGCTGATATTGAATTCAGGTCTTCTGCTTTCTGCAATACTTGCAAAGTGGTCTGTACACATGTTTATGAAATACAATAAATAAAAGAACATACATATTGACTTTCCCTTGTCTGAAAGTGGTGACCATTACATTTGAGCCTGACAATTCATCTGCTTATGCACAGCGGTTCCAGAGTCTTTAACAGTCCCATACTTTGTCTTGGACACTCACAGTAGTCACAATCCCTTGTGAGTGATGGCAGTAGTATTGGCTGGCATTTAGGGAATGAGGTTTTGTTAATAAAAGGTAACTCTCTGTATATACCTTCCAACTCAAGCCTTTCTGTGATTCTATGAACTGTCCAGTCACAGCATTTTTGATACCTTTCTGCACCCTAAGGGTGCAGAACTAAAGGTTACTCTCAGTAAAGTAATACATAGAATATCTGTTCTTAAAATCAGACTTTCTGCATTCCATCATTTAGCACATTTTTCAAATATTGAGAGTCAAAAGCAACCAGTCCTGATACCTAAATAAGTTAAATATCAGTAATTTTTTACTTATATTTATTAGTAAAACTAATCATTTGTCCTCAACCATGTATGAGTAGTGAAAAATCAACAAAGTAGCTCTCTTTGCTCTCTAGTGACATTTTCTTCATGCATGAAAAATGATACTGCATTCAATTTCATTGCATTTGACATTCCCAATATAAAAAGTGTATCTCAGCAAGGTGAAAACTTGCAGAAGTGACTGGAAAAATCTCTCTTGTGCCATTCCCATCATTTTTTGTAGGCCAGTACGTTGCTTTTCCACTTCTTAGATTTTCTTTTTTAAACAATTTTTTTTTTTCAGTTCTTTTGTCATGCTTGTGTCTTTTGGGCATCTGTTTGTGTCTAATATTTCATTTTCCTTTATGCTTACTTCACAGAAAATTTCCATTTATGCTGATGATCATAACCAGGATATTCTATTGCCCATTTACTCTAGAGTAACTCTATATTTTAATTTTTCAAATATTGCATCTTCTTAAAATTAATATTTTAATGAACCAAATATTTGCTGAATTAGTGCTGAAACATTTTGCAATAAGGAGTTGTAAACAACAACAGCAACTTTAGGAAATTCATTGCTTTCTTGATTTAAACCGCTTGGCAAAAATTATGACATATGGGTGATTCAGCAAGTTTGTGGACTAAAGAAGACTAAATTTAATGGATGTTGAGCACCATCAGCTACCTTAGGTGTTATCCTCGGTTAGATTTCAGTGTTAATTTCAAACTATCAAGATGCACGTAATGCCTAAACATAGACCTAAGCACTGAACCAAAATAAAACCCATTAAAACATTTTGACTGAAGAAATTATCATAATCCCTGTGTTTAAACATGAAAGTACATCGAAGGAAACTAGTAATTTTAAAAAGGAAGATGTTTATAGTAGTATGTGCACTTGTTCTCCTTATGAATGACTATAATTTTATGTGTGTTCTTGTTGAATCCTTGTTTCCTGGTAGGTAACTGTTTCCTAGTAGATATATCAGTGAAGAGTTGCAGTTATTTTTTTGTGTGTATTTGTTATGTCCCCAGATATGTGATATGCAATTCTGGAGAACTGATCCACTGTGAGAAAGTATGCCATGGATTTTTTTTTTGTTGGTTTTTGGTTTTTGTGGTTTTTTTCATGGCCAAGAACTGTCCCCTCCCCCCCTTTTTTTTGTGTCAAAATTTAGTGTTTATTTGTGTACTGAGTTTATCCATATGCTTTTGATGTATATAATCCTCTGTCATAGTAGTATTCAGTAATCTAACAGAGGACAGTAGTGAAGTTGAAAATTTCAACATGACTTAACACTGAAGGTAAGTTGTCTTGGTTTGAAAAAAATTGTAAGAAAGATTTTACTGCATTCAATTCACTTTTTGTGACTCACACTGTATAGCTTTAAGTAATATGTATATATCATGGTTAGAACTAGATGATCTTTAAGGTACCTTCTAACCCAAACTATTCTATGATTATATGATGTGATTATGGCATTTCATTTTAATACACATTAGTTTTTGGTTTGTTTTTTTTTTCTTGTGGGAAGATCCATAGTTAAAGCTAGGTGTAGAAGCTAAGTTGATCTTTATCAGAATTCACATACTGGGAAAAACTGGTACTGTCAAATCAAATACTGAATTATGTCATGTGGCAACCTTTCAAAGACAAGAGTTAAGGCATCAGCTGGGGGCTTCCATGAAATTTATTATCCGTGTTCTCTTTTTGCTTGACCTCAGTGAAACCCACACAGTGTTGATGGCTTACACTTGAAATTATATTTGCCCATATGCTGATCGTGGTGTGTACCTGGGACTTCTTGTGTGCATGTTTCATGTTCATCTGGCCCACTGGAAGAAGACACCTAAGCATGTATATTCAAAAAAGCACTGCTAGCCATTCTAGGTAGAGCACATTCTTGTACCTGCAGCAAAGGATGCAATTTAAAAAATGAGTAATGTTGCAGATGTATCTATAATCAGTTTTTGGTTATTGGTTAGCTTGAAATGTCTCTGCATTAAGCAGACTGATTTTACATAGCTTAATCTACAGACACTTCAGGATTTCATTATCTGCACACAAGGTGTGACCCTTACTTGGTGCTCTCTTATGAAGCCAGAAGCAGGCTCTTACAGTACAATGTTCCGGGATCCATCATTTAGATTCCTACTTGTTCCAGGAAAGTTTTCCTTAAATTTTGTCTGGGAGGTATGTTTAGGCCACAGTAGAAGTTACTATGTTTGATACAGCAAGATATTACAAGTTATTTAATCAACTCTAGGTTTAGAAGGGCACACTAGATGGCTGAATGTCCTTTGGTTTTCAGCTTTAAAAGTTCTACAGGTGAAGCTGCTGCTCCAGTTGCACTGGAACAGAGGAGACTTCAGCTTCTGAAAGCATTACTTGGTGAGACTTGCACAAGTGGGAAATCAAATTGCCCCAAAAAACCTAAGTGATGTGATTTACCTGTCATGACACTGCCAAGTGTCTTATTTCCTGAGATTCAGATGATAGTTCAGTCAAACAATTAAGAGGATCTATTTACATCCTACTCCTCTCATGAACTAGGAAGAGCTTACCAGATACATTTTAGCAGAAACATTAAAACAGCACATCTCAGTGACACATTGAAAATCATGTTATATTTTTCTAATGTCTATATAGCCATTCAAATTCTTTAGTTTCACATCTGTTCTGTAATATGATTATTTTGAAGGTACACTTCAACGAAACGCATTAATAGGCATTGAAAAACAGAGCATAAATTGACTAGCTGCTCATGTGAGGGTTGCTTGAATGTAATTTTATGTGAATACTTTTACATTTCTTGTTGTTTGTTGTTTTAAGCTGTGACGATAATATAAAATTCACACCAACATGCCTTTTTTATAAACCTGTAAAGCTTGCTGGTTTGCTTGTATTTTAATTTGTTCATTCTGTTGTCAGCTTTTGAGTATGGGAGACAATTGTCACACTTAGTCAAATAGCTAGAGTAAGCTGTGATTAGCTAGAGTAAGGCTAAGAAATTGAGAACGTTTTGGATAGACTCCATCTGTGTCATACACTGCATCCCACCATCTGAACACATATCATTCTCTTAAATTTCATTACATTTCTTGTGGTGGATTGACCCTGGCTGGATGCCAAGTACCCTCCCTTTCGTCCTGGTCTCAACTTCATTCCTGATTTTCTCTCTCTCCTCCCTCCCAGCAGTGCAGGGGGACAGGAAATGGAGTCTGTGATAAGTTCATCACACATTGTCACTGCCACTCCTTCCTCCTCAGAAGGAGGACTCCTCACAGTCTACTCCTGCTCCGGAGTGGAGTCCCTCCCACAGGGTGCAGTCCTACAGGCACAGACAGCTCCAGCATGGGTCCCCCACTGTTTCCAAGTCCTGCTAGTAAACCTGCTCCAGTGTGGACTTCCCATGAATTCACAGCCTCCTTCAGGCATCCAGCTGCTCTGGTGTGGGATCCTCCATGGGCTGCAGGTGGATATCTACTCCATCCATAGACTCCTTAGGCTGCCTCACCATGGTCTGCACCGTGGGCTGCTGAGGGATTTCTGCTCTGGTGCCTGGAGCACCAGCTCCCTCCCTCTCCTTCTTCACTGACCTTGGTGTCTGCAGGGTTGTTTCTCTTACGTATTCTCACTCCTTTCTTTAGCTGCAATTCTGCAGTTTTCTTTTTTCCCACCTAATTATGTTATCGCAGAGGCACTACTGCCATCACTGATGGCTCACCCTTAGCCAGCGGTGATCCATCTTGGAGCCAACTGGCATTGGCTCTGCCGGACATGGAGGGAGGCTTCTCACAGCTTCCCAGAGAAGCCACCTCTGTAGTTCCCCCTCACCAAAACCTTGCCAGGCAAACCCAATAAAGACTTGCATATAGAAACACTCAGGTAGTTAAGACCTACAGTTGATTCTGTACTAACATCTCTAGATTTAGCACAGTGCAGATCACTTCAGTGTTTGGGTTTTTCTGTCTCTTCCTTTCTATAACTGTAGGATAAGGATTGCAATATCTACTAACTTTGAAAAAGAATCTTGAGATGCTCCAAAAGTAATTTGAGATTAAATACCTACAGAATACAAATTACTGTTATGTTAATAGAAGCAAAGAAAAATAGATGAATTATTATTATTATTTTACTAATGGTACTTTAGTTAGAGATCACCATATTAGGAAGAGAAAAATAAAATAACGAAATAATTGAACCAGTGACTTTGTTTTTGCAGGTTCTTTCATGTTGGTTAATACATCTGGGAGATTTGCGGGACAGAAAGCTCAGCTCCTGATGCCCCATCTGAAAGAAAATGATACACATTGTATTGATTTCCACTATTATGTTTCAAGCAAGAGTGGATCTAGCCCTGGCACTTTGAATATATATGTGAAAGTTAATGATGGTCCTATTGGTAACCCGGTCTGGAACACATCTGTCACTGGTGCTTGGAACAGAACAGAACTGGCAATTAGCACTTTCTGGCCCAATTATTATCAGGTATGTTTTACTGTTTATGAAATTTTTTTTCTCATAATAGTCACCTGGTTCTTAATCATAATTTTGACTTTAAATCAAAATACCTTTCAGTATGTCTAGTTGATATTTATCTTAATTACTTTTTTGTACATGATACTAAATGTTTTTACATACATATGGCTGTGTTTATATGTTTATATTTATAGATGTGTATGAAATGCATGCACACTCATGTGCTTTAAATGTGGATGAACTAATTATGTTGAAACAATTTAGAAATTTTGCCATTGATTTCAGTCAATTACCTCTGTTTCTCTGTAATAAATTCACTCATTCTTTCAGTTCATTAGGGATGCTGGAATTGAATGCCAATAATTTTATTACAGTAGAATCTACAAGTTTGATTTAGATCAGCAATACTTGTTTCTTTAAAACCAGACGAATCCTTTGAATTTTCAGTTTAAGTCTTTGCTCTGAATGTAATATCCATTTGTTCTGTCCAGTAGTAAACAAAAATATAATAGTAGCTGTCATAGGAATGGAGTTCTGATTGCATCCTAGAGATTTAGGGAGAATTTCTCTTGGCAGTTCCTTAGGGTGCTGCTTTTCTGTAGGAAGGTTTACAGAATATACTGATATTAACTGTTGTGTAGTAGTTCAACAGTTTTTCTCCTTCTTCCCATGAAAGTATAGTCTGTATCTGCACAAACAAGTAATGTGGTGTAATAAGAGCAGACCAGTAAAACACAGATGTTATTGAGGCTCCTCCATCTTCATTTGCAGTTTGGAAAGTTTCGTTTGGATTTTATTTGGTCCCTTATATTGAACATTGTCACTGTAATTATGGCGTGAAGATTTCTGAAGAAAAGCTGTCCCAAAGATATGGGTTCTTTGACTGTAGACCTCCCTAGGAAGTACAATATTGCTCTTCCACCATGTTTTTCCAGGGGAGGTCATCGTAATTCCTACATCAGTGCCCTGATTATCAGTGTCATGTGTGGCAGAGTCTTGCTTCTGTTCCTGCATGTGTGGTTCCAGGTGACTAGGTTTCTCATGATGAGTTTGTCAGTGTCCACTCTGGACTCTAGGAGGTTATAGTGGACTTCTTTCTGTAGCTGCAGCAACTGATATATGAGGATGTGTCTCAAGTGAACTGAACTCATTCCTTTGGAACCCTTTTTCTTCTAAGGAAAAAAAAGAAGCTGAAGGACTTCCCAGAGTTTTTAGCGCTGTGATTGTTTCACCCGCAATGAAACAGAAAGTTCTGGTCCAAAAGATGAGTTTGGAGTGGCAGGATCATATTACTCTTGGAACTTGGGATACCTGTCAGTGGATGCAATACTTGAAGACCCAGAAGAACACACTCATTAATTTTCCCTTCCTTCTGTCATGTGTGGCTATGTTGTAGAGGGGTTATTCACAGGGTTCACATTTGTATCCAGTGTTCTGCCCAAGATTGCTAGGAATTGCTACAGCTGCAGTGTTGGGGCTTCCTGGAGAGGATTCAGGGTAAGCTTATGAACATCTCATCAAACTTCATGATATTGATCTCCTATACTTGGCTGCAGGCTCGACAAGATAATACTAGTGCCTTTTCCAGGAGGGCAGGCATATTAGCAGAGCTGAGGTTCACTTCAGCCATGTGGGAGAAGCTGTACCCTACCTGACTCTGGAGCATGAGGCTATATCCTGATGACAGAGTCCAAGCATGGTTTAGCCATACCTTTACATCTCTCAGGCTGAAAGATTTTGTTGCCTGTCTGAGTTTAAGGAGTGTTTAGATGATGCTCTTAGTCATATGGTTTGGTTTTAGATAGTATTGTGAGGAGCAGGGAGTTGGAATTGATGATTTTTAAGTGTCTTTTCCAACTCGAGATACTCCACGATTCTCTGGCCTTACAGCAAGACCTCACATCACCAATTTGATGCCAGTGTTGAGAACACCCTCCAGTGATGCTAAAAAGCCTTTCTATGTTGCCTGAAGTAGTGAGGACCAGCCTGTGTGGTTGGCCTCAGTGGATGGTGGGAGAAGAGTATAGAGCATCCCACAGACAATTTCGTGACAGACATTGGATATAACTTTGAGCTATTTGTAACATGGAATCTATGGGAGGGTTTTATGAAAATGCTGGGTCATTCAGGAGCACTGAATACTGGGCAAATGTGTGAATGTGTTACTAATGCCCAAGTCTGGACCGTAATGTCCCCATCTGTGGAGTGAATTAGTGGAGGAGCTTTCAGTTTCCTTCTTCTGAAAAGAGTCTGGTTTTTGTGCAACAGAATTGCTCTGCAAATCATCAGTCAGTAAAGAGGAGGGTTGTGCTGCAAAGCCTCACTGTAGCTCTGAACCAAAAGGCTATGGGGACAGGGGAATTTTAATAGAAGCAACATTGACTCTGACTATTAATTTTAAGGTAAATTAACATATTCATAAAAATACACGCAAACTCCGACAGTTTCAGATGTTATTACTAATGTTATTAGTAATAATCTATATCAGATTTCTAACAGTGTGATACATCTAACTGATGTCTGAGTAATATGAGCACTTGGCCACAGAAATAGAAAGATAACCTTTCTCGTCCTCTTCCTCCTTGAAACCTGCCATCTGTACTGTTCACCCTTATTCGTAGGTGAACCCTTATATGCTTGGATGGGGTACTGCAGTTTGGCCAATTACAGTGCATTATCTGATATGTAATAGGTGCCTGAGCCTGTCAGTCGTGGGTTCCATGTGCTCTCTTTACCTCTGGAAATGTAGAAATTCTTGCATAATCTTTCTTTCACTGAGGAGTACAGTAAGTCGTTTTCTTTGCATTTGCTGCATCTAATCTGAAATAATACTTGGTTAGGTACTGCAATTTAGCTGATGTGCCAAAACATCTTATGCTATGTTAATATCCATGGTGGTGCAAGGAATCACTGTTAAATACTGTTTAACTTCACTGGTTTTATTGTAGATAAGCTAATTTACTCTTGAGGAAGCGCTTTCACCATTTTGACAGCTTGTGGTCAATTGTCTCCATTTTGGTTGCCTGCATCCTTTCAGAAATCTGTGATGCAATTTCCTCACTCACCTGCTGACACTTAAGATTTTTCATTGTTTCTGAACTCTTCCTCCATGTTCACAGAGCCAGTTGTGGGGGAGGCAGCTGTGCAAGCAGCTGGGAGAAGGGCAGGAAGAGGAGACTATATGTGCGTCTTGTGAGAGTGTGCCTCCAAGTTAGGTGACAGCTCAGATGACTGCATGAATGGTGGGAGAAGGCAGAGGACCCATCTGACAGGTGTACAGTACCCAGTCTGTTTCCTAAGGTGCTATTCATTTGATTCCTAAACTCCAACCTCTTTTGGCACAAATCCATGTATTCTTCACAAAACCTCCAAAATGTACAAGGCTTCCTCCCAGTGATTTTCGAAGGTTGTCTGACCTTATTGAACAAAATTAGGAGAAGTCCACTAAGAAAATTTGTATAGGCCTTTTAGCTTCTTTTATATGAAGGATGATAAGTTCGTGATGAGTAATCTTCAGGAAAAGACGTGGCATTAGTAGATGAAGGGACAAAGGAATGTAATCATTCTTTGTTGTGTTTTAAATCTCATAATCCATGTATCCATCTGCATGTCTGTGAATGCCTTATAATTCCATTCCATTAATGGAGCACATACAAGATGTCTAGATGCAAATGAAACCAAAATGTACTACAGAACTCTGAGGACCAATTATATATGATAACATTTCAGAGTTATTTATACAGTTGAGAATTTTTAAAAACACAGTGTGATGTGTCTGTTTTGCTGTTGGTTTATGAAAAACATAGGCGAAATAACTCCCGCTAATGGTAGCTGACTACAAATCAGATTAGGTAGTATGGAGTGAGTTTTAATCCAACTTCTAAAGATTTATTTGTTTAAACCATGTATTATGAACGCATACATGCAGAGCATTCAAAAAAGTTAATAATTAACAGTACTTTATTATTGTATCACCAGTTGTCCAAGCTTTTTAATACCTTTCAGGTTGGGTTTACATTTAGAATTGACTTTGTAGAATTAAAGTCTTTGAAAAAAGTAATTAATTTCTTTTAGTGTACCCTTTTCTTTTTACTAGATAGTTATTTGTGTATGTTTCACCCCATGCGAAAGATGTATTATATATATAAATCACAATTATAACCTGCAGGTAAGAACATTAATTGTTCTTTACTTACTGATTATTTAAACTTAAATTGTCAAGTATTCTGATGATTAAGGATATATTTAATTCCATAATTAATGGTCTTCTAAGTATCACTGCTTAACATCTGCCATTGATATGTCTGTGTTGCAGTCCAGTTAGTGATTACAGTATAGTTGCACTAACATGGATTCAAGCTTCCAAACACCTTCTGAGGGTCAAAGATAATCAGCACAGCTTGTTCTTTTCTGCTGTGCCTCCTGATCTCTGAGCTATTTGTTTCGAAGCAGCTATATTTCTACAGGAACTAGTCTTACTTTTGTATTATAAAATCACTTTAGGAGTGCTCCCCTGAGGGAGCATTGCCTTCCTCTTTTTATCATTGGTCATGGGAGAAATTGTTTGCTTTACTGAGCTATTGTCTGCTTGGTGCATCTTAAGCAAGAGCATCATGGAGTATATCATGCCTTTAGAGACAGCCTGCAAACAAAACAAGGTTTCACATAATTGCTAAGACCTTCACCCTCCTCCTTACTTGCATAGAATTAGAATGTATACAGAAAAAGAGGACTAAATGTGATGTAGATTTCTATGGTTAGTGGTGAGATTGCTTTTAGATTTTTGGGGAGCAGTCTTAGCAGGATGAGAGACTCTAAAATTATACTTTGACAAATAAATCCTGAAAAGGCATCTCCTCTAGTCAGGAGAAGGTGGGAGGATTTGAGGCTTTTTTGGTGTATGTTTTTATTTTCTTCTAGGTTTTGATTTCTTTTTCTCATTTCGATTTCTTAGCAGGAATCTGTCGATTAGCAAATCTGTTCATTTCAGGGTTATTTTCTTGTTTTGTGTGTTTGGGGTGAAGGAGTAATTATTTTTTTTATTTTTCCCTAGATTAGCTAACGATTCTCAGACCAATTAGTAGTATTTAAAATATATTTTATGTTTTCGAAGTATTGCCATTTTGGAACATTACAATATGCAAAATGCGACGACTGGGTTGATTCTGGTGAGTGGCTTTGTGTTCCCTGCTTCTAACCCTGCAAGCAAGCAATTTAGCACAGCACCATTAGAAGCTACACACCATCCTCCTATCAGTTTTTGTATTTTGAATTATTTGCTTTGTACTTTGCTGGGAGTCAGTCATCGCAGCAGTGAACTGAAACAAATCTTGATTAAATAAAACAACAAACTCTGCAGACTTAAAATCCAGAGATGGAATTGAAAGGATTAAAAATAACTTCCAGTGGAGTAACGTAACTGTCTATGCCACTGCACCATCTTTAGACATAAATTCCTATGAAGGTAGAATGAAAAAATGGGATAAGAGCCTGGCAGTAATTCCTGATCTTTTTTAGTAAGGACACAAAGGAGTTACATGGTTTCACTTCACACAGAGATGAGATTTACCCTTTACCATTCTGACACTTTACACTGTAAATTAGGAGTTCAGGGAATAAGAAGCAGTAGATCCAACCTACCTTTTCAAATCTGGACTTTTAAACTTTCGTTTGTTTCATAACCTGCTTTGTACATGCTTTGCTTGGAGTTTCGCTCATGCAATGTACTTAAGTCATCAGCCAGGACAGAGAATTAAGCTTCTTGTGCAGTAAAGGTCAGGCTCACATTCTCATATGTTTTGTATGTTGCATTCAACTGCACACATACAGTTCCTGAACTGCACTTGGAACTCCAGAGAAACTTTGAAATGCATATTGCATTTGGAATCAAAAACCTGTGTTAGGCGTCTTAAGTAGCTCTTCTTCATTGACTTGGGTGCTTTGGGAATAATTATTTTGAGAAAGATGCACCAGGGCAAACATATCTAAAATTAAAAACTCCAGTAGTCTAAAAATGGCCAAGAATCAGCAGGCATGTGCTTTCTGTCATATACACAAGGCTCTGTTATTTTCTCCTGTCCCTTCTTCCTAAACCAGGAAAGCTTCTTGGCCTTCAGAGGAGAAATATTAAGACAACAACTGGTTTAAAAACAAAAAGAGAAGAATAAGGTTTAGTAAACCTTAATGTCAGGAGCTCAATTTCCAGTCCTTCTTGCTTATAAGAGATTACTTTGTAGTCTCAGATTGGCAGCAGCCACTAAAATTTTGTTTGGTGTGCTTGAGTGCACATGTGAATGCCAAGTGCCAGTTGTGTAGGAGTGAGAGGTGGGGAGGGAAACGGCATGAAGCGAATGTCAGGGAGGCCTGAACACATTTTAGGCAACCCAAGTCAGTAAGTTGTGATGGGCTTTTGTGGGGCCTGGGAAGGACCAGGTCAGGAGTCTCCTTTCACGTGGCTTTGATGAGGAAAGACCTGCTGTGATTGTGGCCTGCTGTGATTGTGGTGATAAAGCAGTTATGAGTCAGAAAGGGAAGAAGAACTCAAACCACAGGGTGCAAGTCAGTGCCAATTTTCTGGAGAGGAACTGTTCCCAACACCTTGTAAAATACAGTCGAAGAAAGCAGAGCAGGCAAAGAGGAAGCGTGGTGATGCGGGCAGCGTGTGATACAGCACCACCTGCTTGCTGGGGATGCAGCGGGGTGGGATTGCAGCCTGACGTTAAGCAGCTTTCTTAATACTCCTTTCTCTTTCTTGTTTTTGCAAAGTGCTATTTTTAAGTCGTGTGAAGTAGAGAGTGTTTATATTAGGTACAATCCACCTTTTGACTAAAAGCGTTGTAATTTTGCAACAACAAAGGCAGGAATTTACTGAGTGAGGTTGTGTGGCAACAAAACCTGTTTATTTCTATTGTTCTTTGGAGCAGACGGGTTATCTTGAGTCGCACATTTTCAGCAGTAAGCATTTATGTTGGTGAGCAGACCTCCTTTCTTTGTTCATAT
This sequence comes from Pseudopipra pipra, assembly GCF_036250125.1. Lineage (NCBI taxonomy): Eukaryota > Metazoa > Chordata > Aves > Passeriformes > Pipridae > Pseudopipra > Pseudopipra pipra. The sequence continues at coordinate 51,622,542 of NC_087549.1, forward strand.
GTAGCAAGGGGAAATGGCAGGAATGAAAAGCTAATTTTGCTCTTCACTGAAGCAGGGAGGATCAGGGACAGTGCAGTGCTAAGCTGCTTCCCTGGTTCCTGTTTGGCAGGCCTGCAGCAGGGAGAACGGTGTTATACAGCTTTGAGGGCAGTGTTCAGCGGAGTTTTTCCTGAGCAAATGAATTCAGTGTTTTAACCAGTTGTTTCCGGACTGATAAGGTGGTGGAATAATAGGCAAAAAATCCAAGGGCCGCCCAGTCTGACGTTGCTGGAGTGTTGTCTCTATTTTGACTGGAGCCTTTTACATTGCCTGCGGGAGTTGTGTCATCCAGGAGAAAAGGCAAAGTTTGGAGGGATGAGTAAAAATGTTAACATTTACCAGGCAAGCTACTTTTCAAATGTGAAATGATGGAGAGAACTGGATGTGAAATAAGTTTCTATGTTTCATTTCTGGTGGAATTACTAGCAAAACTGATCCAGATTTTTGAAGAGTCTTGATATCCCTAATATAAGGTTTTCAGTGAATAAATGAGCTGTTGGAAGTGTTTCTAGGTCCCTTCCTGAGCACACTCTTACAGTGTGCAGCCCACTTGCTAGGACTTTCAGAAACATGTCATGCATATGATCAAATTCTTTTTTTAGTGTAATAAGAGAAAATGCTTAGATAAGGAGATATTTGAGTCCATAATCTTCATTTATCAATTTAAATAAAACAAAATACCAGATTTGTATACAACAGCTGATAGTATTTCACAGCCTGTGAACAGAAGAGGGATTATATTACTGTACTTAGAATAGCTGGCATGTTCATAGAATCATAGAATGGTTAAAGTTGGAACGGACCTTAAAGATCATCTCATTCCAACCCCCCTGCCACGGGCAGGGGCACCTTTCACTAAACCAGGTTGTTCGAAGCCCCATCCAGCCTGGCCTTGAACATTTCCAGGAATGGGGCACAATTTGTGCCTCACCACCCTTACAGTAAAGAGTTTCTTCCTTAACATCTAATCTAAATCTACCCTCTTTCAGTTTAAAGCCAGCACACTTTGTCCTATCATTCCATGCCCTTGTCAAAAGTCCCTCTCCAGCTCTCTTTTAGATACTGGATGGCCGTAGTGAGATCTCCGTTATATATATGGGTATAGTGTACCTGTAATGTGGTATCCCATAATGAGGCCAAGTTGGATGAGGCTCTGAGCAATCTGGTCTAGTGAAAGGTGTCCCTGCCTGTGGCAGGGAATTGGAACTAGATGATCTTTAAGGTCCCTTCCAACCCAAACCATTCTATGATTCTATGATCCCTGAAGTCTTCTCTTCTCCATGCTGAACAACCCCAGCTCTCTCAACCTGTCTTCATAGGAGATGTGCTCCAGCCCTCTGATCATATTCATGGCCCTCCTCTGGACTTGCTACAATAGGTTTCATGTCCCTTTATGTCGGGGGGTCCCACAGCTGGATGCAGTGCTCCAGATGGGGTCTTACCAAAGTGGAGTAGAGAGGGAGAATTGATCTATTGGCCATCCTCTTTTGATGCAGCCCAGGATGCAGCTGGCTTTCTGGGCTATAAATGCATATGGCTGGGTCATACTGACTTTCTCATCCAGCAACACCCACAAGTCCTTCTCATCAGGGCTGCTCTCATTCCATTCTCTGCCTACACAAATATTTGTGTATATTTGTTCTTTTGTATATGAAGTAAAAGGTACATCAGCAATGTCCCTTGGACCATGATGCATCACTATTGGCTGTCGTGCCTCTTTCCATTTACTGAAAATGTCATATTTCATGTCAGAAGAGACTAAAAGTTACCATTATTAAAGTTGATATTAGCTTGGCTATTGCTTTTAATGGAGGCATGGTTAAACTGACAGTATTTCAATTTCTAATACTTTTCTTTGGAACATACTCATAATGTCAATAATTGTAATTCAGTTGTATGTATCTGGCAGTTTCTTGATACATTGTCTGATTTTGTGGCAATGACATTTTTTGTATGCTGTCTAGAGATACAGCAGAGTATTTTAGACCAATCTTTGAGTCTTTCTCTGCTGTTGTCATAAGGAGTTCTAATTCAGTTGTTTCAAGGTTGTAGTTTCTGCCTGTGAACTGAAGGAATGGCTTTGTGTTTAGAATTTACAAGCTGCTTTTTGTCCGTGAGTGTATTGCAATACTGAAATACTTCAGGCCTGTTGGAGAGCCTGTAGTTAAGCTCCCCTTTTATGAATTACAGAAATTATATTGAAATCTACTCAGATATTGCATATGTTTTCTTTCCTAAAGCTCAGGTTATTGGTCTTGCTGGAAGTTCTTTAGAAAAGACACTATTATGCAACATTTAAAAAAAATAGTAAAGTCCTGGTTATCTGGCAGTAATATTTTTTGCAGAAAACTGAAGACTGGTTTGGCTGGCTGCTCCACAGGTGTGCATGTGCCGGTTCCTCATGGGTGTTTTTTTAGAACTTAGTTTGTCTATAAGTGGAGAATATGAAAAGACCTACTTTGCTCTGCAGTAATGGGATCATGGATCTGGTAGGCCTTTCAGATGGCTTTGCGCAGATCTTCCTATACTGAGCATTCCATAAGAAAGAGAGGTTTTATTTTTTTTAAAAAGTTATATTTCAATAAAAACCAGAAATTTAATTGTTGGGGTATTTTTCTTCTTAACAGAGAAAACTCAAAGCCACTAGAGAATACAGAAAACAAATCAGTAACTGTCCCCAGCCCTCTGTTTTTACAGGCAGGTCTTTGCTTTCACGACTGGATTTGGTTATCTCAGGGACTTTCTTTAGGGCAGTGTATTTCCCTGGGAAACTTTCCACCATTTCTGAGACCCGTCTGTCTGCTCCCTGTTCTTCACTACTGTGTTGTAAGATCTCTGCGCTAAGTGCAGGTTCCCAGAGCTATGCCATGGTTCTCATACCCTATGGTCTTTCAGATGTTCTCTATTTTGAATAGGCTTGGTAGCTCTTCTGGTAATAGAGCAATCTCTACCTTCTTCCAAGGGCACCAGCATAATTACTTTTTTTCAGAGATCGTAACACAAATGGAGAACGTGCAACTCGGTCCCATTTGCTAATAGAGAGAAATGCTTGTTCTTTGTTCAAAGTTCAGTGAGTGAAAACAGGAACTGCATTCTGGGTCTCGCACTGCCATCAAAACTTGGGGTTACTTTGTGTACATCACCTCTTTCTGTATTTTCATTTCAAAGAAGTTAAGAGAGCAGTTAAGAGAGAAAGGTTACTGAATTCAAGTTATTCTTTATGCATCTCTGCTTTTTTTTCTTCTTAGGAACTTCTGTTTCCCAAGATAGTTCTTAAGACCAGTTTCACCAGGAGATGTTTTTGCTTTGTAGGAAAGAAATCTTTTGAAATTTTAAATAGTCTTGGTTTGGATCCTCTACTGAATGCTGGAAGCCAAATCCATACCCCGTTCAACCTGTTACTGTGGATCAGTAATACCAACTTTAAACACCAGTAGAGTGCCGTCTGGCATTTAGAGGGTCACAGGCTGAGGGTTTTGACTGACCAATCCCTTTCTGGCAGAACTTGCTTCTGAAAAATTTGTTTGGTGACATTTGGACTTTGCTCATTGCCGCCTTTTGTTTTCCTTGTTGCCGCGTGATTCACCTCTGGGCAACATTGGCGCTGTAGGTTGAAATACTTATGTGGACAGGAGGCAGAACTAGAATGAAAAGTATTTTTGATATGTGGAGTTAAAGCCATATTTACAGCAATTTCACTCCAGGGAGACTGGGACAGAGAAATGTACACAGTTTAGGAATTTGATATCTGGGAGAGAACAACAGGATCGGTGTCCACAGGTAAAGCAATGAGAAAGAAGTGAGAAGGAAGAGGCAAGAGGGCGTGAAGATTTTTCTCACCTCAAGGTTTTTTTAAAAATCCGAATCAGTTCTCTGACTGTTTATTCAACATCAGGAAATTGTGATAAATTATGGAGCTGTATATTATCCTTGTAATATGTTTGCATTCTGTATCATTCTCTTTCTGCTGAAAGAACACAGTGTCTACATCTGCTCCAAGGTCAAGTACAGCATGTGTGTGAAAAATAGTTTCTAAACTTTGTCCTCCTCAGTGTGCTTCCTGCGATTAGGTACAAGAGGCAATTGGAGTTAACTTCCCAAGAAATAGGGGAGTATTAAAAAAAAAAAGAAGAAATCACAATCTGGATTTTAGCATGAACTTCTTGAGCAATGGTTTGGAAATGTACCTGCTCACATTACTGACATATTTTCTTCTATTCCATATAAACATTCTTGGTATGTTCAAAGATAAGGCTGCCAAAGTTTGGAGAGGTTTACTTTAGAGTGTGCTTAATTCAAATGACAAGAACGGTCCATTTATTTTGTGACCTATTTATAGCCATTAAACAAACCGTGGCAAATGGATCTGCTTTACTTAATTCTCTACATTTGGTGGAAGATTAACAGCATGGAGAATACATTCCTGAAAATAGGTATGTTTGTGTCTGATGCTCTGCAAATCTCTGTATACTACAGAACCATAATTTTTAAAATAAAAGCAGTTTATTCTGCAACACAGAGAACTGAAAATAAAATACCAATCTTAATACTTAGGGTGATTATTAGATAACTACTTTGGCAGACTAGATATTGGGGAGATTTTGTTATATCTACTGTGAGCTATATATGATCCCAGTTGTAAATCTCTAAAAGTGAGGTAAACATGAAAAAATGTTCTGGTTAATTTTAATGAAATGAACAACACATTTTGAGGGTTTTATGATTGTATTTTGTTTTCAGAGTGTTCTCAACACGTTGAAAGTGTTGATGTATTTTTATATAACGGAATAGTTTTATATTCCTTGTGTTACAAAGCAACTAACTGAAATTCTCTTTTTGCTTCTCAGGTTGTTTTTGAAGTGATTACTTCAGGTCACCCAGGATATGTGGCTATTGATGAGGTGAAAGTTTTAGGACATCCATGTAGTAAGTACCTATCTTCTATTGTAAAGCCAGACCCCTAAAATGAACATGCCACTATGTTTCAATAAATGTGGAGCAAAAGATAAGGAAAATGTGAGAAAGCAATGTCACTGCTGTAAATATAGGCTGAGTATGTACAAAGTGTTGCATACACTAACATAGCATCATTACACCCTATTGGCTTTAAAGACATCTGTCTATATGCACCTTGTACAGCACCTTGCATGAATCCCAGACCCCAACTGGACCATATAGCGACTCCTTTAGAACAAAATCACCAAGTCATCATGATTCTGTGATTCTAAGATTTGTGAACGAGTTTTCTGTCTGCATCAAAAATTCAGTACAGGCACAAGCTGAGACACTAGTGAGAACAGATGAGCAGCACAAAAGCTGAATATATGTACAATTGTTGTTTCCAGGGCTTGGAAGGAAGAAAACTCAGTTGGTTGAGGGCTGAGGCTGCTTCCTGAGGTTCATGGCTCAATTTCTGCCCTGTTCTACTTCCTAAAGTACATTTTCTTTTTCCATTGTTAAGGATATATAATACTTAACTATTCTAAATTCTCTTAAAACTGATGTCAAAACCAAACCTTGTAAATCAAGCTTTAATATAATAATCCAGATGTAATTGAACAGACTACTTAAATAACTTATTAATTCATATATATTGGTTAAATAAGGTTGATATGGTTTGAAGCTGGCTCCCTGCCAAGTCTCCAAACCTTACCACAAGAAGTCCCCCCCCCGCCAAACCTCAGGGAGAAGAGGGAGAAAAACAACCAAGAAAACCCAAAACAAGAAAGAGAGCTAAAGCAATATATCTATAAATATATTTACACTTATGTTACAGGTATATACAATTGAAATATATATACAATTTCACAAGGGAACGGGAAGGGGGAAGGGAAAAGGAACAAAACCAAAATAAAATATATATATATATATATATATACATATATATATATATATGTATATATATATATATCTCCTGATTAGTGGCCCAATATCTAACAACTCAAAGAGTTAGCAAAGAAATATCTCACTACTCTCCTGGGACAACCGAGAGTCGCTCCGGAACGATCGCCGGCAACCTCTGCCTCCCAAGGCCGACAAGGCCTAACCAGGCCTCGCTCCCCAACACGACAGACTCAAGAGCAGGGAACCTGCACCTCCAAGCCGCCGGAAGGAAAGAGAGCGAAGGCCTCTCCTCCTTTCTTCTTACAGTCTGGCTTATGTAAAAATCGTAGGGAATACTGGGTAAATCTGGGCCCTTCCTTGGTTACAAACTGGTCACCAAGGAAGGCCTAGGCCAAACTACCACAAAGGTGTATTAAGATCATACATGGAATAGTAGGTTGTAGTCTTATTGACCAAATGACTGAGTGGAAGAAGAAATCAACTTCTCTGCAATTGTTCTTATATAATTTTGATCTTGTATGCATTTATTGTGGCTATAAGTAAGAGCTGTGATTCCAAATAAAAAGTATCTATTAGTACTGGAACACCTCATAAAAATGGGTTTAGTGTTAGTGGCAAGAAGAAACACACATTTCTTCAAGTACAAGAGACAGTTATGAAGAATCAGCAGCTGTTATTTCTGAATCACTTAGTTCTAATAAACACAGCAGGCTCTCACGTTGTTAGACAATATATGTGCTTCTGCATTTTGAATTTATATTTTTGGTTCTGGTAGGGTAAGTCTAAAGCAGCATTTTAGCAGCTTACTATTTTTTGTATACAGATTTTGAGAGGTTTGGTCTGTGGATTTGTACCAATCCATTCTCAAACCCTGCAAGTAGCTCTTGTTATTGTGGAGATTGAGTTATAGCCCCTAGTATGTAGAGTTCTGACGTGGTAGTGTTGAAATGCAAAAGCTTTAATGAAAAGTTCTTTGATGAAGTAATTAAAACGTTAGAAATTAAGACATCAAACCAGTTAAATTGTCTACAAGAAAATTGAAAAGGTGTGAAAATTGGAATAGAACTACTCTGTGTCTAAAACTCGGCAAAGTTCACAATGCTGTTCTTTCTGTATATTGCCAGAAAAATTACTTTTGGAATTATTAACTCTTTAAACAAAGAATTTAAATGCAAAAAATGTTGGATAGGCAATTCCTTGTGTAGTACAAAGACAAGGCAGAAGTCAAGTTGTGAGCACGTAAAAATGAAAGGGATGGGTTGTGGTGGGTGGGTAGGTTTTTTCTTGTGTTGTTTATTTGTTTTTAAAACCTAATGCCCTTCTCCACGTAGGCCATACCTGGTAATTCAATAAAGTTAGTTTTCCAGAGTTTAAGAAGACCCAGAAAAAAGTAAAATCGAGTGGGGTAAAAGCAGAAGTTAAAAAAAAAAAAGTACCTGAGAAAGGGGGAATATACTGAAGAATTTTACTGTAGAGTATGACATTAATAGTTTGGTAGACAGAGGAGAGGATGACTCTGGCCTAAAGTCTGTCTGTTCTAACTGGGAAGTGTTTAAGGAAAAAAAAAGGCAGTATGTGTAATCAATTTGCCATAAGGATCATTATCATGAAAATATTTCATACTTAGATATTAATTTGGGCTATTTTATTCCATTTCCTCCTTCTTATGCTGCCTTGCACTGAATATTTATCAACTTTTTCTTGGATTATGGTAGCTGGTTATTTATAAATTCCTTAAAAATGCAATTTGTCCCAGTAATAAGGTCTTCTAAAAAATATCAACACTTGAAATGGTTGTGATGCTCTGCTAGAAAATAGATGTTTAGTTTGCTAGTCTCATGCTAGTACTAAGATTTTCAGGTCAAAAAGCAATGTTCAGAGCCTGGCTTATCTGTTAGTATAGACAGTGCAAGAAGTCTGCCTGTCTGCAGTAGGATTTGAATGTTTGGGGAATACTGTGTTTTAAAGGATAAGTTTCTGTATCAAGTATCTATGTTTTTCTGTGTCGTGTAGTTGACTCCTTATAGTAAAACAAAAATACACACACTGTCTTTCCTCCTTTAGTGGACATAGTTGTTGTTTGAAGATCAATTTCATTTTTTAGGTTATTTATAGGTATATTTCCTTCACTTTTACTGGAATTGTTTTCTCTTTCTAAATGAAAGATAAGCATTTGTATGGAGAATATATTGTGCTTTGGGTTTTTTCTGCAGTGTTGTTGAAAAGAATTGCATTTAAAGAATACAGGTGTAGTTGGTGTTCTGTTAGTATTTTAACTGTTTGTTGTGCTACATTTCTGCATTTTCTAATCTCTTCTGTAGATGCTGTGCTTGGTTGAAAAGAAAAACCTGTTCCCTTGATAACATCACTTAACCTCTTACGGTCTTTTCTAGTTGGTAGTGTAAGCATATAACAGGTTTTCCTTGAAAACATTATTAGTTTCCAATATGATCTTTATTAATAGAATGTTATTAGAAAAGGGATGCTGAGCTAAGATAATTTACACAGCAGGAACAATTAAACAGCGCCCTTCTATTCTGCTCTTTCACAGGTACAGAAGTAAACCAACCTAGAATCTAATGTGTAGTAAGTGAGCTGAATCTTTTAAAGCACAACTGTTTCATTTGCTTGGTGTATTTGTCATAGCCAGTACTTTTGTCTTGCATAACTTCAATACTTTTATCTTTTCCAACAGCAAAAACTCCCCATTTCTTGCGTCTTCAGAGTGTGGAAGTCAATGCAGGACAGTTTGCTACTTTTCAATGCACTGCCAATGGTGGAACAGACTCAGGGGACAGACTCTGGTTACAGGTAATTTCTTTCTTTCCTGATGCACTGAGATCTAGAGAGAGGAGAGACTCTTGAGAGGAACGTAAAACATGAAAAATTATAGGACTGTCCTTTTCATCAATATTAGATTTTATAGTGCCTTTGAACTGCTGCATAGTAGGTATTCTGTTGTAGAAAATTATTCTGGAAGATTTTTTGCTCTTGTTTCAGTGGAATGCCTTATTAAAAATAAAGGTACTGTTTTTCTTACATGTGGCAATCATGAGTAAAGGCGAAATCCCCAAGGAAGAGCACATGACTTTCTTACAAGGTCTGTGCTGGCCAACTGCCGTATTACACATTTACCTCTATCTCTGCTTAGTATTTTCAGCTAAAATTGCATTGTTACTCTTTAAGTCTAGAGAAGACCAGTATGACAGTCAAATCTGACCTTCTCTATTATAGAGCCAAAGAATCTTACTTATATTCATTGAGTCCATTATTTATTACTTAATCAGTAAAGTAGCTTCTAGATAGGTGTCAGATCCTGGTTTAAAGTATTGCTCCAACTCATTTTCTTTCAGTAAAGACATTCTCCCTTACCCAGACGTGTAGTCTTCTATCAAAAATATGCCTTTTTTGCTTGATAGCTTTTAGTAATGGGCATGCAGGTTTAACTGCTGTCTTGCTGCCATCATTACAGAGTTGTTCCCTACAGCAAACAGTTAGTCAGTATTTGAACTTAGCATTAGGTATATACCTACCTCCAGATCCCAGTGATTTCCGTACGTGGAAAACAACATGCTAGAACTAAGACACTGTCTATGAGAAGGAAGTGAGGGCAATTAAAATAAATAAAACAGTGCCTAAGGAGATCAGTCAGATGAAGCTAGTTAGTGGAGAAGGAGGAATAAGAGAATTTGAAGCAGTGGTAACAGGTGGGACTTAGAAATGAAATTCTCTATTTTTGATGTTTAAACAATTTTAGGCTTTTACTATAGTTTTCCTTTAACATTGCATTTGTATTTCATAAATTATTCATGTAAGTGTGACAGGTTAAACAACTGAGTACTTATATGTAATCTAGCACGCACAAAAAAATAAGTAAAACCACTTGAAAAGCAAAGACATATTTATCTGTATATGAATGATGAACTGTTATGTCTATTCAGAAAGAGCCTGATCAAACACAGTAGACGGCAATGAAAATCTGCTTTTGCCTTATTTGGGTTTTATTTTCAACCTCTGTGCTGATATAAGGCTGATATTTCTCTAGCACCTTTAAAGACAATATTACACTTTTGAATTGGTAGAATTAGACTCCTGTGTTTCCTAAGCCACCAAGATTTTTTTAAAGAATGATTTTTCCACTCATGAAAAGGGTTTAGCATGTATGAGAAAATAATGGGTTTCTATTTCATCAGTGATATCCTTTGTAGAACCTTTGAACTTTTGCACAATTCTCTATTGTGAAATTGAAGGTAGAATTCAACATAGGGGTATCCTTGTTCCATTCAATTTTTCCATGTGTTTCAGGACAGTATAATTTCAGCTTTAATTTTTTTTCGTGGAGTTTAGGACATACATAAATTCTTTACAAGGCTGGAATGTAATGTCTTTATTGTAGAAATTAAATATCCTTCTAGGTTTTATGTAATGTAAAACAATTTTCATAACAGCAGTAGCAATGCCCAAATATCTTTGCTGAGCTTAGTTAATTCAATTCCTTGTTTATGCATGATTAGGAGATTTCTTTTTTATATGGAGGATAAGAAAATAGTGACAGATTGACTTTTTGAGGAATTTTATCTTCCTGCAGGGACACTGTGTATTTATTCTCCCTATACAATTAGAGGTCCCTCTGGTAATCAGTCCAAGGTTGTGCGTATTCCAGGTGTGCCTTTGCATAAGAACATTTTAGAAGTTGACAGGATCTCCTGGATAGCTTGGATTTATTTTTGTACTTCTTTGCCAGTTTCCACAGATGTCTGCTGCAACTTACAGTAAGACTGAACAAACAGCTCTGTGTGTGGGATGCTGCAAATCAAGGCTGTGAGATACAGTTCCTGCAAGGATTAGCTTTATTTTAGCATACTAGGTCATTATGGTTAGAGTGCCTGACTCTCACCACTGCGACCCGGGTTCGATTCCCGGCCCCCTGGGCAGGTGGAGCTCGTCAGCCTTGGTAGGCAATCCACCTAAGAGAAGGTCACTCTAAACAAACCTACATCCTGGGGACCTCACTGCCACTGTCCAAGCTTTGCTTGGCCCCGGCAGATGAACCTCAGGACTAAAGGGTGGGCTCAGTTCAGCGCACACTGTGTCTCACCTAAAAAAAATCCACTGCGCAGGCTGGAAGGGTTAATGACCTTTCCCAAAATCTTCGCTCGCGAAGACTGGCCAATATATAATTATGTATATGGGTCCTTTCCAACTCAGCATATTCAGTGATACTGTGGTTATCAGGTAACAGATCCTCAGACCTTGCAATTCTCCATCAGTCAGCTGACTGACTATCTGGTTTCATGTTGTGATATCGAGGAATTTTTTATATGCCTGTGTATGACATCTCATGATGCTGCCACATGAGTACAATGCAGCTGTCTGTAATAGCTGTCAAAGAACATGGCATCTTCTACATCACATGACTGGTCAAATGGACATTAAAGATACTTTCGCTCCTGGTAGCGCTAGAACCAGTATGAAACTACAGAACATCCCAGTGAAAGAAATTCTTATATGCACTAGAGCCAGAATAAAATGAACACCATTCTCTGGAAACGTTTCCAGTAGCACTCAGGTCATAGGGATTCAGATTTTAGTGGTACTATGAACAAATCATGCAATCTCTCTGGTATGTCTAGTTTGTTCACCAGTAATACTAAGCCTTTTCTACTATCCTTTTGGTGGTTTGTTTAATTACATTTATAAAACCTTAAGGGGAAATAATAGTAAATAAATAAATACAGTTGAGTGATTTTATCAGGGGCTTCTCAGGATTTCTTCCATGTAAGTCATATCAGGATGCTTAATCTGTCTGGATGTGGCAATTCCAGAATACTGTGAGATAATTTGCTCCCAAATGACTTCCGGTACCTGTCTTTTTTTTTTTTTTTTCAGATTGACATTGTTAGTCTGAAGTACAGGCAAATTGCAAGGGCGAAATCACAAACTCACTGAATTCAATGATATTTCTGCTCTTTCCACTGGTGGCAGGATTTTGCTCCTTTACTTCTATCTCTTTTATATAGTACCTCTCCATTTCTGTGTACCAGACTTCAAGTTTAGTAGGACACATTTTTCTGGTGAACAAATATTTTACTTTTTACAGTCTGTTAGACTGTTAGAGTGACATATGTTCCTTAAAACAAATGAATAGTTTTAAGTTGGTTGGTTATTTTAGTATCCTTGTCTTTGGCGAGTAGTTTTGGAAGTAGATGTTCTTGGTTTAATAATGCCAAGGGCTTGAAGCAGTCTTAAGTGAAATCTGAAGATCATATTTTTTGAGCTCCCCCCCCCCCCCGCCTTTTCAAACCTATCCCACTCTTTTTCCCTAGGGAATATGAAGTCTGTTAATTTCTGGAGTATTATAAAAGTTTTTGAAATTGCAAGGGTGATGAGGGAATCACAGTTAGTACAATAGCTGCCCAAATTAGACCACTGAGGCATGAAATTTGTTTCGTGATGCTGTGATCAGTATTTACTCTTTCAAGAAGGGGAAGAAAGCAAGCTGTTTACCCATTGCATAGTGTAGTGCTTTGTAAGAAAAACACTGTTCTTCACTCCACTAGACAGACATGCACCCTGGTGCATGAGCTACGATTGCAAGCTTGTCAGATAATTTGAAAACAAGCTGTGGGTATTTTCAGTGATACCATTTCAGGTTAAAGTAAAATGAAAGAACACAACACAGTATCATACAACTTTGTTATTTTGGGGTTTTTTTGGTATTTTGTTGATTTTGTTATTGTAATGAGGGTCCAGTTAATAAGGTCATTTGTTAGATTGTCTGTTTATGAATTCATGTCCCTATTAGCTAATGTTCTAAACATAAAAATACCTTAAAAATAAATCTGAATGTCTATAATTAATAGACGAGTCCAATCTGCTTTGATTTTTTCGTATTTGTGAGCAATAATTGTTATTGCCAGTATGGGATGACTCTTTCTCTTCTATTGAATGATTGAGCAAAAATGTCATTCCTGTGCTCTTTCCTTTGCTGCCATGGTGGAAAGAAATGAACAGGTGGAACACAAAAAAGTTAATGGTCAAATGAAAGCAGCTGAGACAATGTCTTCTGAAAAGCCTGTGTTAGTATTTAGTAAATTGTGGAAACACAAATCTGTGTTATAGGAGAGAGGGTGTAGAATTCTTTTTTGGAAGTAACATGGTTTTGGTGCAACCTATGGGCTGCAAACAATTGGTTTGTTTTTCCTTAGCTGCTCAGGCCTGGCTCCTTCTCTTCATTTTCCTATCTTCATCTGCTACTTCTCCTGATTTGCACTGGGTTCATTCAGTTCCCTCAGTATGCTACTTGTTCTTACAATGATCTAGAGTGTGACTTCAGGGAAATTGCTGTCACATGATACCCCGGTATTATGAAATTCCATTTTAATATCTTTCCCAACACAATCTTTTTACATTGGTTTCTAAAGATTTATTGTAGTGTCACTAAACATGGCATTTTTTAGACGTGCCTTGACTCAGTGTGGGTAGCCTTTCTTGGGAGAGATTCCCAAAACAATGGAAAGCTGCAGTTGATGAGAAAGAGAGGTCATCACTTCACTGAAGTTATTTATTTTTTCTAGCTTCATTCTAAAATATGGTTGAAATGTAAACAACTATTTTAAAATGTAATTCTCAAACACATAACTTTTATTGCAAAAATAGAGAACTACGAGTAAAAATTTGTTGGAGGGAAGCGAATAGCAATAGGATCTCAGGATATGTCTGACAGCTGTAGTAAGGGTCTCATCAGATTTACCAATAGCAAGAGACTAATGGTTGTTCTCTGATAGAAGGGGAGAGGGTGAAATCTGTCATACCTGTGGTTTATGCATGCAGAACACGTACTGCGTTATTTGCAGCCAAGAAACTAAGAACAGTATCACTCCTGCGGCCAATCTCTCCTCTACCCCATTGAAAGAGTTTATTACCTGTTAATCCAGGATTTGGCTTTTCTTCTTGTCTTTCCTGAAAGCTGTCTTTCACCTTATTCACTGTATCTTTTTTTGTATCTTCAGTAATCTTTTGCTGAAGGTATGAAGGGTATCAAAGATTTTATTCATCTGTATACAAAACTACCTGTATGCATTATTTATTATTTTTTCAAAGGAAGAGATATAGTCCTGTGTCAGAGGGAGTTCTGGAAAGCAAATTGTTTTCCTCAGGAATACACACATACACAAATGAGAGGTATCAAACACATCCTTGTAAGAATGTAGAACCATCCTGACAGATGATGAAAATAAAATATATTGAGAAGATATACAACATAGTTTGTGTGTGTGTGTGTGTGCGCGCGCACGCATTTGTTTACGTAAATTGCATAAAATATCCTAGAATGTGAACCAAAAGTCCTGGAGTTTCATAAGAATTTTTTTGTTGTGCTGTAAACTCTCTGAGACTGTTGCATAATTACTATTTTTGTTGCCAAGTTTTGAAGTACTTGAGGAAAAAAATGTTTCAGCCATTTTTGAGTACTAAGATAATGAAACACTACTTTACCTGTTAGATTAAATCATATGCATATGTAACAACTTGGTAACACAAACAGGTGGAACTATTAAAGTAAACTGTACAATGGGATGGGATAGAAGACATTCTTTTGAATATTAAAATGTTTGGGGTTTGATCAGTAGGTGTATCTGTGTACTACAGGAATGCACAAGAACATTCTTCCTCCTGCTCTTAAATAGCACAGTCTTCTGAGACTGGCCAAGCCACCTTGTGCTCAGCAAATTGTCTTGAGTCCATTGCCTTGAGAAGAGCTTTAATGACATCAGTCAACTAAAAATTTTGCCAAGATTACATGCATCCTGAATGTGCATCGTGATGTGTTTTTTTGTAGATAAGCTGAGATGATACTGCTTTGGAAGGATAATTAATGGACACTAACCATTACTGCATGGATGAAAGTTAAACTTTTTTTTAAATTCTGGTGACCATTTAATATTATTTCCAGATTTTGGTATGTTAATTTCTTTGTGTCCCCATCTCCACTTCAGTATATACTTAGTGGCTTTCTTGCAGTATATATTCTGTATTTTCTATTAATTGATGTTAATCTGTTTTAATTGTTTTTCAGTAATTGCATAGTAATCTTACTATATGGCATAAAAACTTCCATGAAGAACAGAATATAGGAGGCTTGTGATCTGTATCATATTCATGTTAGCCAATGTCTAAGGAGCTGTGATATTTGATGAAAAATTTTGCTTCATTATCTGTCTTAAATATGAATAAATAATTAGTGACTGGCTCAGTAATTAAGACCAAAATACCTCTAGCCAAACCCCTCTATTAGCTTCCCTGTTACATGAACCAGCATGTGGTTATTACTGCTATGGTTGTCTTTATTCACAAATTACAATCTCACTGTTGAAAGTTTACTACAGCTGGTTTTAACCATAGGCCTGCCTCTCTTCTCACCATTCATTCTTCCCGTTCAGAAGCATCTTTTCAGGAGGCCACAGCTGAGTCCTTAAGAGGGCATGGTTTCTCATCATCAAATATATGTGTTCTTTCTTAGCTGCTTCTTCCTTACCTGCTTTGTAGGACTCAGTATCACTTTGGTTTTGACTGTTATTCTGATTGTTTTACATTTTGGAATAGACTTCAGGTTGTCCCTAGAACTTGCATATTGTAGTTTCTTCATCCCAATACTGCTTTTCTTCCCAAGAAAACACTTTCCCAGTGATGGCAATATGGGACATGAGCACACTGGTTTTTAAGTCTCCTATTATGTAGTTGCATAGAAAAGGCAAATACCTGAATTACTATACTTTGTGTTGTGTGTAGGAATGAAAATTATGCTAATGAACTGTACTTTCTCATTTTCTCCTCCTCACTCTGATCCTTCCCAGCCCCCCCATAAACCTGGCATCTGCAGAACACCAAGCCAGAGTGTTTAAAATTCTGTGTATGTTCTCTTCAGTTTTTAGCAAGGTGTTCATCCTAATTCTTGGAATTTAAATACAAATAAGAGGTACTAAGTGTTGCATGCTTTAAAGAATTAAGATACAGTATTAGATTAAGTGACTATAAGTAGGGCTACAAGTTCAAGAAAATGCTTAGCAGACGCGTGGATCATTGCCAGAATTTCTATCCAAAGTATTAAACTCCCAGTTAGAGAGAGATTTCCTGATGCTTTGTTTTTTCCAGATGTTTCTGAGGATTTAGTTTCCTACAGGTCGTTTTGTATTCTACTGTGTGCTATTAAAGATGAATCCAAAAAAGATTTGGAATTTTGCATATTTTGTGAGCACTGACCAATTGTTAGAGAATATTAACTCTGCTCAGCTTCTCTGAATTTAATGTAAAAATAAAAAATGGGTTGAACATGGGTTTGGTTTTTGGCTTTGTTTTGTTTTTTTCCTTTTATAAGTACAGAGTAACTGTTTTGGGTAAATTACACTGAGTTTGATGACTCCAGAAAATTCATTGTCTTTGTTTACTTTCTGTGTATTTAAATATGTCTTCAAATAGATGTCAGTGCTTAATATTTGATAATGTGACTACTCGGATGTGTAACTTCAGTAGTATTTTACAGTATTACCTGACAGCTCCAGCCAGTATTTAGGTTTAGTCATAATAAACAGGGATTTCTGGAGAGCTGTGTGATTTGAAGAAAAGATTCAGTTATCAAACATTAAAATACTGAAAACTGAAATCTTTCTTGAAAGGTAAAATAATAACAGTTCGCTTGCGTGCCCATTAGTTCCACATGCAGAGTGCAATTCTGGCTCATAGCAGAATAATTTCAAATAGGACAATAATAATCTTTTTCCAGCATGGCCTCATTATTTGGATGAAATATACTTGTTAACTTACACAGATGGAATAAATACAAGATAATCACAGGATCTGCGATGGCTCTAATCTAGACTGACAAATGGTTGTCTTGGTTATGAAAGCAATTCTAGAAATTCAGAGGTAGAGCCAACTGTCTTAGTTACTGGAATTATATGAACTCTGCAAAGCAATTTTCTTGAGGTATTAATTACTATTTGATTTAGATTTTATGCATATTTTAAACAAAATTACTTCTGGCCTTGCTGATGTTATTTGAGATCCCACTGGTATAACTCTAATCACAATTTTATAAATGTGCCTATTTGAAAGTGGGCTAATACCAACCCTTTCTTTTATTGAATGTATGAAAAGCTGCTTAATCTACCTGTATGGACAGAGGGTGACTGATGTTTCCTTTTAACTCTCTTCTTGAAAAACTGTTGATATATGCCTTGAGAGTGATTAATGCAGTGGTAGTGCTGGATATAACATCCCAGAAGTTCAATTCCTTTGAATTAGTGCTGCATTTTTGTTAAAAGTATTTCTTGCCCAAGATGGAAAAATAATGTGCATTTTAAAGTACTTTAAGCTGTCTCTGTATGCATTTAATATACTGGTACTAGGAATATGGATTTTCAAGCTGTGTATATCCTGAGGTTTAATTAAGATTATTTTTTATATCCCTATATATTAAATAGCTCATTGTTTAATAGAAAAATTATTCTTACAACTGATTTACCAGTTAAATATTTTCATAAGTTGGCTTAAGTAGCATTTTCAAATATGTGTATTTGGTAGTTTTTTATAAACTTTCTCTGAGCATTTGAAAACTCACAGGTTGCTCAGCAGCCCAATGGAATCTGTTATTTTCATTTTTGGATCACTGCATTTTGTAATATTTATTTTGTGGTCATAATTCTGCTCTAAGAAGGTTAGATAGCTCTCCCCTGGGGACATGGCCTTTGCAGTCAAAGCGCAGCTCTAGAATTAAATTATTTCAGCAGTATCCTCTTTCCAAAGCATGAAGTTCACACAGTTCTCCGAGTCCCAGAGGCAGGAAAAGCTAACAGCCTTAATCAGTAGTAAAGCTCCAGCCTTTCATGTGGCAAATCAGGGCTAAAGTAAAGAAAGTAAAAGAACCATATTTATTTTTGAATTGTATTTAAAACAAAGAAATAGGCCCCACCCAGAAAACAGGATGCTACAAATGTGCTCCAACAAGCTGTTCTAATGGGTCTTAATATGAGCACCATAGTGTTGCATTGTAAATCATGAATTTTATACTGTTTTCTGGAATTGGATTAATAAATTACAGACTTGTCATTCTTTTGTTTAATTTTCAATAAAATACGATATATTTGTGAAGACTCAGGCTTTCAGATAAAAAGTGGGAGTTTGCAAGACCTACTGGTAAATTTCAGAATTTCTTAAGAAACCTGAGATTAAAGTTTTAATGACCATAATCAGTAAAACAGTATATCATAAGTGAACTCTTATTTATGAGATTTCAGATTGTTGCATTAATGAGTGCTAAAAACTTTTTTTTTGGATGCTACTAAAAATAATTCTTTGTTAAAAAATTGTAGTGGACTGTGCTAATATGTTTAATAAACAAATGTTCACTTGATATGTTATTTTTGGCCATTCTAAATGAAATAGCTGTTGACAATAAGCGCTGAGAGCTTGTAATTTATCATACAATGAGCTTAAACGGGCCTGTTAAATACTGGAAAAGAAAATATTATTGCATTCTCATCCAAATTTCAGATAGTTAACTAACCCATAAAAGTAACCACTGATATACCTGAGTAGCTTACTGAAGTCACTGCAGTGTCAGAGAGAACAAAACGTGAATCACAAATAAGAGCAGCAAAGCTTGACATTTGGCTGTAGTTACAACAGAAACAATTCTGTATTCATGTTATCAAATTATAAATAACTTTTTTCAGACGAGAAATAGTCTTTTGCCATTCCATTGCTGAAATAAGAGTTTGGGAGAGGTTGTAGCTGTGGGATTTATTTTTTTTTTTTCTGTGCAGCCTTTTTAACTCCCTCCTTCCATGCTTATGGATTGAACTTTTCTTATACTTGAATTCATTGCCTTCCTTACTGTTCCTTTATGCTTAGGCTTAAATCAATTAGGCAGCTCTCCTACTCATTTGGTGTTGTCCCAAAAGAAAGGGAAGACTTGTTCTCTTGGACTGTATTTTTTCTAGCGGAAAAAGCAATGATGTTTCTTAGTCTTTGTCTGTTCCAGACACTATGTTTTCCTTGAAAATATTTTTCCCAAAGAGACTAAAGAAAAAAATTGGGGCTTTTTCTTCACTGAGTTCTAGTAGAAAATGTCATGCTAGTGATTTCTGTGGGACTGTTTGAGTTCTAAGATATAATTAGCCACTCTACACTTTGTTTCTGTGAGTTTGTAAGGTTCAAGAAAAGTCAGTCAAGATAATCTCTATTCATAATAATCTCATATATATTTTACAGGTGTGTTATAGTAATAATAATAAAGGCTTTTTATTCCAGAGCTTGGTCATGAATTTTGAAGCCATCATTAATAATTTTTTCTCATCTGGATTTTGGTAGAGGATAAAAATGCTCAAATCCTCTGTAGAACCAAGCTGAGTTACATTTAAGGCTCATGTACCTTCTTCATTTGAGCAAATTGTGTGCCTCTGAAATGTGCTTTGGCTTCTCTTTTTTTCAGCTAAAATTGTTGATATGTGAATGGATAGCATGTGTCGCAAAGCCAATTATTTGATCAAACTGAGACTTCCTGTTGTAGAACAGCAGTTAAAATATTTGAAATCAGGCGATCAGTGTGTTCGAGGATCAGCAGAAGGTGAAAAAGGTTATGGGACCCAAGTGAGACAGTAATTTATTGTAAATGCTGCAATGCATTGATTAGCTACAATTTTCATTCTACATAGGCACGAAAAAGGTGGGAAATAATTCCCTATGGGGCTGGCTATTGAGTGGTTCCCTTTGAGCATTGCTGGGGCTTTATATGAAGGCCAAGACTGTGTAGTTTAAGATTTCTACCAGCTGCTGGGAGGTCTGAGGGGCATGGTGTGGTAGTAGAAATTGTTGTTAAAGTATTTACATGGTTCTTCAATTGTGTTGTAATTCATGAGAGTCCTGGTAAATTCTGGATGCAGGTGCCCTGTGTGGAAGGGTGGATGTGCTGTGCAGGCTGGAGCGCAGAGGAGTTTGTTCACACTCTAAATGAGCTGAGCTAGTTTAGGTACTAGAATTAATCAGTATGTGGCAGGATGTTGTTCCCTAGAGAATAACTTAGCCTATTTCTTGGCAGGATGAAATAGCCTGTGTAAAGCTTCCTGATGTTGTGACTAGAAAATAGGAAAAACTAGTGTGGTTGGATGTAATGTGAGCACATGACTTGGCTATGCACAAGATCCTTAAAGAGCCTAGAAGTTGTAGTAACATACCTTAAAATTGGTTTGTTGTTTGTGACTGATTAGCAGCTCTGATAATTAGGATTAATAAGTTATTGTCTTGGGTAAAAAATAATGTTGCTTTTAAGAAATATTCATTCTCCAGAATTCTAATTAACCCACTCTGCTTGCTTCCTGCTATCTGCAGCCATCCTCACTGCAAGATATTACAGTGGCAAAACCAGTAAAAATAGTAGTTTTGAAATAGTAGTTTGAAATGCTTTTTTCCAAGTTTAGTTTTTGGTAACTGCCATGCCACATCACACAAGCTGGTTTATCGGCAGCTCAAAATTGGAGGAATTTTAAGGGGCTGTCAATTATCGGAAATAATTCTGAAGTAATAATTTACTACTGAGTAATTTTTAAGGCATGATAGTACATTCTTCTTTGGGCATCTTACAAACATTTTTTTTCTTTTCAGTAAGCTGTGCATCACCCACATTTGCTTTTGAAGAGGAAATAACTGTACCTTACTGTGCATGAGAATCGGTATTAATTGTTAATTGTATTGCTTTTTTGATGTTAACAACATGGTTAACTTTGGCTTGGTTTTGTGGTTTATGGATGAGTTTAATTTTGTGTAATTGGTGTTTGAATCTCTCTAACTGGTTATAATTGGCATTTCAAGGGTGCTTCCAATATAGTGTCAAATAAAGGTCATAAGAAAATGAGATCAGTATTTCCTATGTCTTAAATTCTGCTGGACAAAATGCAAACTCTAGGGCAGAAAAAAAGATATGTTGATGGTTTACAGAAGGTCAGTAGTGCAGGACTCTTGACATGCTTGAAGCTCATTAAGTCAGAAAAACCTACTAAGAATAACTGGTATCATTACATAGCATCAGACTATGCATGTTCCTTCATGGAGAGAGCAGATTTTGTGAGGTGCTTATTGGGGTTTTCCAGTTTCTCTTCATGTTTGATAATGGCTGCATTCTTCAGTTTGTTGAAATATATGTATTTGTATAAAAAGTGCATCTTTTTTGTTTGCTTGTTTGAGTAAATGTTATTAGATTTTGGTGGTGGTTGTTTGGGGTTTTTTTTTCCATCCAGCTCTCATAATTCGATGATTACACATTTTCTAGGGGTTTTTGAGTGTTCATAGTGCACATATCCTATTTCATGGCCGGGCGGAGCATGAGTTCTGATGAGGATCCGAGAGCCATGTCTCTTTGCCCTAAAAGAACGTGGCAAATTGTCATCTCTGCTCTCTTCTGTCTTCTGCCCTCTCTTTTTCACTCTTTGTTCTCCTCGGCTGTTACATGACTCATTTTCTTGTGCCATAAGTGTAGTATGTTGAATTGAGAGCAAGACACTCCACTGGAGTAGAAACTGCCTGGTTCCCAGTACCATGCTGAGAAAGTGAGAGGTAAAGACAGCTTCAGCCTTGCTGGTTATTTGCCTGGTAAATCTGTACCTAGTTTCTTCTACCTGAGTTGCTTCTTCTACCTCATGTGCGTGCTGCCATGAGAAACACCCACTGATGTATCTGTGCACTGCATATGTGCAAAATGCATATGCCGAGTAGCAGATGCAGGGAGGGAAGAGAAAGCAGAGACTGACTATGCAGGGTTTCCTATTTCTTTAAAAGAAATTAATTTAAATATTTGTATAAGACAAGCTAAGCAAGTAAATATTATATTGCTCTTAAATATTTCTGTTAGTTAACCTATGAAGATTTGAAAGCAGCTGTTCCAGATGAATAGTTGCCCACTCATGATGAATGGTTTAACTTATATGGGAAGGCAGTAAAGTCTCACACAGCATAAAAATCTGTAAAAGTAACATACAGACTTGTGCTTTTACCTCGCCTCCCCTCTTGGGGAACTTGGGAGAAATAATACTGGTTGTCAGTATTTTTTTTTAAATATGACTAACAATATTCTTTATTTTTGTTTCGTTGCCTAGGGAATTTATGTAAGGGATGCACCTTTGAAGGACATAAAAGTGTTCAATGCTCGACGATTTGTAGCTCTTTTTAGTGTGGTAAATGCCACGAAGAGGGACGCCGGCAACTATCGCTGCATGATTCGGACAGAAGGAGGAGTTGGTGTATCAAACTATGCAGAACTGATAGTGAAAGGTATTTCATGATACAAATCAGTATTTGCATGCTCAGTGTATGGAATAAGGATCTGCAATGGCTAATGCAGTAATAATGTCACCCATAGCCTGATAAACTCAATCAGAGGTTCAACAAATAGATTTTGTTTATGTAAATCTTAAGAGTCTAGCCAACTGTAACACGGGAACGACAGAAGCATCCCGGGCTAATTAACTAGTTACTTGTTGATTGTTGTTTTAAATATTTCCCTCAAATGCACTGTTAAGAACTATACATCTTTCCAAGCTTTTATTTAAAAGTATGAACATAATAATGGCTCTTTGCCTCCTTTGTGGAGATTGTATTCTAAATATATACTTACTGCAAAATATGAAACATTCACATTAAAATGAACACATAAAAAACACACATTCTGGTATATGGAGGGGTGTTTTAGAAACTTTGGGAAACACTTAAATGTAAATAGAATACATAGAGAACTCCACATCCTTATTATGGAAAACTGCACTAGAGCAATTTTTTGACATTCATTATATTTAAATTGCATTTTGATTACTTCTTAGTTTTATATTAGTATTTTGGAGGAACAGAATTTTATTTTTGTTGTATCAGAGGCAGAACCAGATTCTTTAGCATCTAAGATGTGAAGCCATGTAGTTGTGTTACAGAATCATAGAATATGTTGAGTTGAAAGGGACCCATCAGGATCATTGTATCCAACTCCTGGCTCTGCAAAGGACACCCCAACAATCACACCATGTGCCTGAGAGTGTTGTCGAAATGCTTCTGGAACTCAGACAGGCTTGGTGCTGTGACCATTTCCCTGGGGAGCCCATTCCAGTGCTCAGGCACCTTCTGGGTGAAAAACCTTTTTCTGATATCCAGCCTCCCCTGACTCAGCTTCATGCCATTTGCTCAAGTCCTCTCACTGGTCACGAGAGGGAGGAGATCAGTGCCTGCCCTGCCACTTCCCCTCGAGGAAGTTCAAGACTGCAATGATATCTCCCCTCAATCTCCTTTCCTCCAGTTTGTCTGCTCTTCTCCATGCTGAACAGACCAACTGACCTCAGCCAATCCTCATACAGCTTCCCCTCAAGGCCCTCCACTGTCTTTTTTGCCTTTCTTTGAATGCTCTCCAGAAGCTTAATGTCTGTTCTTATATTGTGTTGCCCAAAACTGCACACACTTTGCTGAAGTCCAGAAGCATTACACCTGCTGGCTTTCCTAGATCAGCTAGGTGGGTTATCCTGTTGTAGAGGGGAAATCAGGTTTGACAAGCAGGACTTTAGCCTCATGAAGCCATGCTGGCTGTAAATGATGACCATGTTGTCCTCCAGGAGTTTTTCAATACCTCCCAGAATAATCTTTTTCATGACTTTACCAGGCACTGAAGTGAAACTGAGGGATCTGTAGTTGCTGAGGTCCTCCTTTTTGCCCTACTTGAAAACCAGGACAACATTAGACAGCTTCCAATCAGCTGGAACCTCTCCAGTTAGACTGGGAAACAATCCATCACCAATAGAAGAAGATGCAAGAGAGCCATAATGAAGGATAGACCATTTTCGAAAACCAAGAATATGGTTTTAGTGAATGTGTTGTAGAGAAAATGAAGAGAAACAAGACAGGACAAGGATGTTGCAGATAACCAGGGTATGAAGATAAAAGGACAAAACAAATTGTAGTATGAAAACTTAGATGAGCTATTTGAATGGACAGATGAAGAAAGAAACAAATAGAATGGGTGAAATGAGAATATAATTATAAGGCATGGTGGAAAAAATGAGGTCATTTGAGTCGAAGAATGAAAACGAAATAAAGGGGTAGGCCAAAAATAGGTATGTATGAAAGTCAGCAAAGAAAGGAAGCATGGACTATAACCCCAGTAGGAATGATGAAGCATCTTTCAGACCTAACGTGAGTGAAAACAAGGAAGAAAAGAGACTGCCTGAAGGAGGCAGCTGGAGGAGTTACTGCATCAGTGACAGGAGGTACAGGGAGCCGAAGGAATTAGCTTTTTTTCAGTTTCTTTGATTCAGGGTGTTTTATTTTATTAGTGCTCTTTTTGAGGTACGGTAGATGAAATTATGAAACGTATCATTAAAGCATTTGTGCTTACCCAGATTCTTTCAGAAAATTTGCACTGGGCACTGTGAGCAAATCAATAGCCTTAGGGTGTAATCCCATTAACTACTTGTAGAGTGGCAAAGTAATTATGGTAATCCCTATTGGCTGTGTTGGAGCTTTTATGAGACCACCTGCAGGTCATTCCTTCTGACCTAAAAAGACCCATTTTGAACATTGTGCTCTAAAACCTTAGATGACTATGCTGAAATAACAGCATTAGGGGCTAATTAGTAAATATGCTTTCTTATTGATGGCATATAATTCAGAAATTGTATTTCCTAATTTTTAGCAGCTTTTTCAAAGATAGTGGATTGATTTCAGTGCAGCTATATATTTTTTAAATCCATTACTATCAATAAATCATGAAAAATGTACATATACCCACACTGCATGTAATGCTTAGTATACTTGGGAATTACTGATGGCTTAATAATAGTATGTGTAGAAACAGTGGTGTAATTACTCCCCACTCTTTGTTACAAACAATGAATTTAATTCTCTTCTCATTTATGCTGGTGTAACTAAACTGACTTAAGAGGAATTTCTCTGTATTTACCCTGCTAGGATGACAGGAGAGTCAAACTGAGCATTTGTAAGTTAAAGAGAATCAGTTCTTCGCATTTATCATGCTCTGTTTCATTCTGGTTACTGAACTTCTAACTCAAGTTTCAAAAAGTTAAGTCCTGCACTGCAGTAGAGCTTTTTTCAAAATATATTTGCTTTCAAGTAGAGACTTTGCACGGTAGAATGGGTTACAACTCCATACAACACTCATTCTACTTCATTGTAGAGATAGTTTTACTAAATAAGAACTTATTTTTAGTAGATTCCGATTATGTATGTAAACTTCTTTAAGGTTTGTAGTTCTGCTGTGGCATGATGTTGTGTGGCACTGGGTACCAGGTACCAGAACCTTTGAAATGAGCCGAAGGTCTTCTAGTGTCAGGTGCTGCAAACCAAATCTGAAATCACAAAGGAATAGGAATGAAATCTTGCAAATCAAATATATGGCAGAAACTATCAGATGTGATTTTTTTTTTCTTCTTTTTTTTTTTACCTGAGCAGGCACATTATAGCAAGGTTTCATCAGTATGGAGGGAGAAAAAAGCTCAATTAAAGAGCTGTCAGTTAATCCCATGTTCTCTTATTAAAGAATTGTAAACATGAATATTGTCTAGTTAATGAGAAAAGGGCTGTCAGTGAACAATTAGTCTGGCCTTAAACAAGGGAGAAAAGGGGATTTTTTGTGTTATATGCCTTTTAGAGGATGGTGAAATAAAGTATTGATTGCTCTATTTAAATAAATCCTTAAGGGAAGGTTTTCAATTTACCCAAGTGTTTGTTCTGATAGGAAAGGCTGAAAAGACAAGTGCCTTGTCATTGTGTGTGCTCAAACTGCACAGTATCCTCATCTAAGTTTGTCAGAGAATTGGATTGAAATGTCACTTTATCTAATGGGAGACATGAAATTGGCCTTGTCAGATCACCCACTTATTGTAAAAAATGGCAGTTCGTATCTAATAGATGACATAAAAGTAATCAAACATTGAGCAAAAGGAAAATAGTAGGGTGGAATTGATTAAATGTATTTGGTGAAGTAAATTAGAGTTCTACATATGGTCCCTAGGTTGAATTTTTATAATAGTGGGCAGATCCAACGCAGATTAGATTTAGGAGAACAGAATGAGCCTGTCTGAGCAGACATCAGATTATTACAGAGTTCAGACTGCTTATTGAGTTCAAACAAGGCAAACCTAGGTGTCAAATTGGTTAAAAGGAGTTTGGTTAGGTTTTTAAGCAAGGGCATAGAAAGGTAGCCATCTGTAATGCTGGCAGCTTAAATGTCTACATTTTCCAAATGAAAAATTTAACACCGGGAATAGAACCAAACCCCTTCAGGACCTCTAGAGCAAAGAATTTATTCTGGAGGGCAAAGTCATTTTGATATGGAGACACAGTAGGAAAATATTAAAATTGCTTATCTGTGGTATCAGTTATTCTCATAAATTAAAAATACACAGATATTTGACATTTGTTTTTGCTCTCTGCCAACTAACCTTTCATGCTGGATCTATCAGACTGTACTGCTTTTTTACAAACAGTGCTGGTATTAGGACTTATTTTTATGGTTGCCTAACAATTCCTATCATGAAGTTCAGCTTTCAGATGCTCCTATTTTGGCAAATTGACTTGAGAGTTGTATTTTTCAGTGTAGATGTGTGCCTCAGCCTGAAGATTTTGAAAAACCTACAGCCAAAGCAGCTGATACAGTTCATCCATCTTAGCAAACTTGCCACAGGAAAGCTCTGAAGACTCTGAAGCAGTAACATTTTTTCAGAATGGTACTAGTTGTGTCAAGAATGCTGTTTTTCTGTTCTTATGAAAGTCTGTTCTCAAGTATAGTCAGTTTACAAGCTACTAAATAAAACCCACCAAGACCCTGAGACTTCCTGGAGTTAATCTCTCAGATTGCCCCCAAATTCTAGATACAATGAATGGAAGTTAAAGGCAAGCAGTGATCTGAGCTCTTCCGGAACAGGCTGGATCCAGGCACAGGAATCAAAACCTGTGAGCTTACCATTTCTGTGCTTTTAGTATGCAGTCCTCCATTTTGCTGAACCCTTGAAATGTGAGGGTAAAATGGTGAGATGCATGATGTGGATAGCGCAGAGTGCAAGAGCATACCCAGATGAAATTATTAGTTTTGGGACTGAAAGGTATGGCGTACTAGGAGGTGTTTTGAAATAAAAGGGAAGGTAGGTGAAAATTGGGACTACATAAACACTAAAAGCTGGGGAGAAAAACATGGGGGTGCTGGTCGACAGCCAGCTGAACATGAGCCAGCGGTGTTCCCAGGTGGCCAAGAAGGTCAGTGGCATCCTGGCCTGTATCAGAAAATAGAGTGGCCAGCAGGACCAGGGCAGTGATTCCTCCTCTGTACTCAGCACTGGTGAGACTGCACCTCAAGTACTGTGTCCAGTTCTGGGCTCCTCACTGCAAGGAAGACATTGAGGTGCTGAAGCATGTCCAGAGAAGGACAGTAAAGCTGGTGAAGGGTCTGGAGAGTAAGTCGTATGAGGAGCAGCTGAGGGAGCTGGGGTTGTTTAGCGTGGAGAAAAGGAGGCTCGGGGGTGACATTACTGCTTTCTACAACTACCTGAAAGAAGGTTGTATCAGCATGGAGGTGGTTGGTCTCTTCTCCCAGGCAGCTAGCGACAGGACAAGAGGAAATGGCCTCAAGCTGTGCCATGGAGGTTCAGGCTGGACATCAGGAAAAATTTTTTCACTGAAAGAATGGTTAAGCATTGAGGCAAACTGCCCAGGGAGGTCATGGAGTCACTATCCCTGATTCTGTGATTCTGTGACAATAAGGGGAAGATAAACATATATACAAACATGCATATGCAAAAAATGGGGCCAGGAAAAAGGAACTGTCTGGAAAGGATAACTTTCTATTGCAGGAGGGGAAAGGAAAAGCAGATGCTAGGAGAGGCATGGTTAGAACAGCAGCAGACTGGATGGCAAGGAGAGGAGCAGACACAGAGCTTATTGATAAAGCCTGAGGTAAAAAATAACACAAACAAACCTGGAGTGGAAATTTAGTGGTATTTGTAATATGGAGGTGGTGACCATAGTGTGGGAAGAAAAAAACTGAGCAAAGCTGAGAAGAAGAAAGGTGGATGGGTTTAGACCACTGAAGTAAGGAGATGAGGATGGAGCGAGTGCAGTGCAGGCTGAGACACCTCTGTCTTAAAAGGGAGGTGGCATGTCGGGAGTACACAAGTCGGAGCAATTGAGTTTGGGAGGAATCCTGTTTGGGAAAGGAAACTGTGCTAAGTTAGGTATGAGTGGTAAAAGTACTACTACTGCTACAGAGCTTAGCAGGATATTTACTAATGTGTCCAGCTAATTAGATTGTACCTGCATAGGCTTATAAGTGTACAGTACAAGGACCCTTGGGATTTTTTTTAAATTTTAAAATATGTATAAAATAGAACAATGACATTTTCTTAAATGATGAATTTACAAGTAATTTTAGGAACATTAGGATACTGAGTCACATCAAGTTTTCATCCTGAGCAGTCTCAGTAAAGGAACAGTGTAAAGTTAGCTCACATATTATCCATGATACTGTTTAGAGGTATTGTTTAATTAAATAATTAAATCGTTTGGCAGGAATTATTTCAAGACTTTTAAAAAAAATCGCATGAAGAACTGTGGTGTTTCAAAATCATAGTCATGTCTTTTGTTATCAGTGAGGTTTTTGTTGCCCTTTAGGCAAAGTTAAATGTTGCAAAAAGGCACTGTTCTCCATAGTTTTCAAAGGGATGGAATAATTTGCATGCTCAAAAGAGGGGCACAATAATACATATGCATAAAAAAATAGAGAGGAAAATGGGAAAAAATAGTCTTAATGCAGTTCAGTTGATTTCAACAGTATAAATTTGTAATTATTTTATTAGTTTTATAGTAATTAAGATATTATTAATGTGGACATAGCATCAGAGATGATTGATACCTCATTTTTTTCACTTCAGCTGCTCATGATGTGGTGAACAGTATCACGTGAGAATATCATGGCATTGTCTTTCTAATAGTTACTATTTAGTAAGGTGAATCAGCTTGCAGGACAAATATTTCTTCCGCAAACGTAGCATGGCTCCATCTCCCACTCTGTACAGACTCAAAAGAAAAATCAAAAATGCTATTTTTACTATTGAAGTAGGGTTTTGTCATTTTTCAAGTTAGTGGTTCTGAGCCACAGAGAAGTAATGTCTATTATTTTGGTCTTCTTTAACTCAAATCTTAGAGATTTACATTATCTCCACTGGCATCTCTGTGTGATGCCTTTCCCCTCTGAATTAAAATTTTAAAAGAACTGCAAAGCATAAAGATGTTAAGATATTGTAGAAAATGTTTGGAAATTCTGTATAATTTAAGTACAAAGCAATTTAAGTGAAGGAGTTGTAGTTTCAAGTATGTTTTCAATTAATATAGAAGTGCATAAGAATAAGTAGTTTGCATGCATGTATGGCTACATTTGTTTTTATCCTCCACGTAAGACAAGGGTTGCTCCTTATCATAAGGGTTGTCTTTTTCTCTTACTTAATATAAATGATCCATTTGTGTAGGGTGACAGAGTATCTGCCTGAAGCATCTAGCTTTGTCATAGAATTCAGGAAGAGGTCACATGTCTGTCCAAAATCTAAAAAGTGTAAAAGTTGCATATATGGGTAAACTTACCTTGGTTTTTTTAGTTAATATTCTATTTTAA
The DNA here is from genome assembly GCF_036250125.1 of Pseudopipra pipra. Taxonomy (NCBI): domain Eukaryota; kingdom Metazoa; phylum Chordata; class Aves; order Passeriformes; family Pipridae; genus Pseudopipra; species Pseudopipra pipra. Next base: position 51,652,126 of record NC_087549.1, read on the forward strand.
AAACCATTTTTGGAGAGTTTTACAGTACTGAATAGCTTTGTTTACTTGCTTCAGGAGAGATCTACAAGGAAGAACTCCTATTTAAACTAGGTCATTGTACTAAATAGCCACTGCTACAAACTTGTTTCTACTGTCAGTTCCAATTCCTTCCCTGACCATACACAGCTGTAAGATCTCAGGTTTACTGTGCCATTTTATAAAGGTATTAATTTGCGTGGTAGTTGATTGAGATTGCCCCACTGGCAACCATAAAACTGCTTTTGGTGAAAGACAGTAGTGCTGCAGTGTGGTACTGACCTAAGTGATTCAAACTCCTCAGTATCCTGAAAAAATTAAATTATTCTGTCTAAAGAAAGCATAAATGAAAAAGACAGTCATGAAATTGGCTCATCATATTTCGATATGTAGTGCTTGTATTAAAGAATCTGTTTACCTGAGTCTTATGTTTTAACAGTCTCTCAATATAGACATCATGTTTGTAACGAAAGGTTGATTTTATGTAGTCTTGATCTCTGGTAAGAAGACAACTTTTAGTATTAAACTATGCTAATGGTATTAAACTGAACTATATGCGGGTTTTGCTGAAATAATGCAGCTTGCATTACCCTTTGGCATTGTGGCCATAGAGAAATGAATAATATGCCCTGAGGTATAAGAAGACAATAAAATACTGTCCATTCCAAGTACTTGTAATACTTGGAATGAATTGGTGTAACCACTAACCTTAGTGACCTAACTCCTGAGTTTGCATTTTGAATGGCACTTCAACAGCCTTTAGTAGCATTTGAAACTTGAAAGTAATTAACTGTTCTTTCAGCATGGTTAAGTAAATGCCTTAGGATGCTCTATAAAAGTTCCATTTCATGTCTTGGTTCACAAAACAGCCTAATGATTTAAATTGATTTTAAATCATTTTGAGTCAAGTCAGAACTATTTCCAGGCATGCTATATCACTGTATGAAACCAGAGTTTATATACTTCAGGAAGAATAGTTTCAATAAAACTGCAGTATGTTTCTAACCCAATGATGACATCAGTTTGTCGTATAGTGCTAATGCAATGTTTTCCCTACTGATTTGAAAATGTAAACAATAGTCCTTATATGCTGGAATCTACCACAATATTATAAGCTATTTTTATATCTGTTCCCATTAGTAAGTATTAGTAGACATCTTTGGACACATGCTGGTTTATTGCCCTTGTATCATGTTCTTCATTATAATAATCAATTAGTTTTTTAAGATGAGAATATATAGTGATGATGCCTGTGTTTGCTGTTTTGTAATGTCATATTCAGCAATTGCTAATAGATTATACAGATCGAAGTTTGCATACAAGTGTATGGTGCTAATTAGAAACACCATCTATCTGAGGCATAGCCATCAATGCACTTAGTGCTCTGAGTTACTCTTTCTGTAAATTAAAAAAAGCATACTGTAGGATAATTACATGTTTGTTAAAATAGCAATTCTGTTATTTCTCAGGAAATATTGAATTATTTCCAGAGTTCTTTTTTCCCTTTTGTTTCATTCTTTTATGTTTCTTGCTTTAACTGTGACTTTGAAGTCCTTGAGAAAATGATGAAATATATAAATTCAGCTTCTTGTCTGTTTGACTACTTATATCTCAACACATAGGGAAATGGTTAGCAGAAGAGGATAAATCTGAATCTAAAGCTTAGCAAAGACATGTCCCTCGTTCATTACATATTCTGTGTATCCTTAAGAAGGTGGCAGTGTTTGCTGATAGATATGTTAAGAATATTGGATCAAACAGTGCCTTATTACAGTGGCCTGGTTTCATTCTACTTGAATATATTTAACCAGTGGGAAGGTGAATTTTTTGCAGATGTGATGCACGGAACAGCAGAGTAATTTAACCAATAGGGAAAACCCCAATTTGTTATTTACCTTTAAAAAGAGATTATATTTGTCAATTATTTTTGCAGTCTAATTTAAAATGAGATGCCCATCACATAATAAATAAAAGTGGTTTTAAAATTTTGCTCACTTTAAAATCTTTGGAGTCCAAGCTATCAGGATATCACACGCATGCTTGCTCTGTGATAGAGTACTGCTTCTATGTGGTCGTTAGTGAAAATAAGCCATTACATAAAGTAGAATCAGGCTTGTAGAAAAACTTCAGAAATCCCCCAGCTTTCCTTTAGAAACTCTTTCATTTTAACGAGAGTATAGAACTTGAAAAATGACTATACTTACTCTGCTTACAGAGAAGTCTGAAAACGTGAAATCTGAGTAGTTAAGTACGTGAAAAGTGATGAATAAAAAATTCATTTTATTTTCATGAAGAAATTACTGATCTGATTATGTCTAAGGATAGACTACAACATCAATTTTACCTTAAAAATGTTAGTTTTGAGTAGGAATACTATTAACATCCAGGAAGAACTGTATTTGAACAGGAAAAACCTGAGATAATCTTTCTTTTTAAATTGGAAGTTAAGTTGCCTTGTAATGTCTAATGAATAGAATTCCACTTGCACCTTGTTTGAAGTTATGTGGTATAAACCAAAAGCTTCATGTTAAAATCTCCAAGTGCAAAAGCAGAAGAGTGTGCGTATTGCAGTTTAATGAAAATAAGTCAATCTGTCGTGGTGATTCCTTTATATCCATATTTTTATGCAGTCTTCAGCTCTAATATGGTACAAAACACATCGCTTATTTGAATGTTTTAGAAGCAGAAAACTTGCAAGTATAGTCATTGCTTGTTTTTGTAACTGTCCTTCAGAGCCACCAGTTCCCATTGCTCCACCTCAGCTGTCCTCAGTCGGTGCAACTTACCTGTGGATACAGTTGAATGCCAATTCCATCAATGGGGATGGACCAATTATTCAAAGAGAAGTTGAGTATCGCACTTCAAGCGGAAGCTGGTATGACATACAACCCGTGGACTCCACGAGCTATAAGATTGGGCACCTGGATCCTGATACAGAATATGAAATCAGTGTATTACTTACAAGACCAGGTGAAGGAGGAACAGGATCTCCTGGCCCAGCTCTCAAAACAAGAACAAAATGTGCTGGTGAGTACTCACAAGTGATAGGAAAGTTGTAAGCATCTTTCTAGGGCTGAAAACATAAGTTATTTCGCTAGCAGTTTTTACTGTCTGTCTTAAAACCTGCAGGAATTAAGACTGAATGTTTTTAAGTATAAGCTATTAACATTTTCCAGCTGTCATGACCTTGAAACCAACCTTCAGTGCCACTGCAGTTTGTAGATGAAATCATGCTTTACTGTCTGGTATGCACTGAGCTCTCTCCATTTCATTACACCCATCTCTTGCCAGTGTGTGTTTGAGTTTCAGGTTAGTTCATTCTTTTTATTTTTTTTCCCTGGCTAGTTTCCCAAGCTTGATTAAAATTTTGTTTGTTTTGGCTAAAGTTACTTTTTCCCTTTTTTCAATGTCAGTCATATCAAACAATAAAAAGTGGAAGAAGATCCTTTGTAACAGCAAAAGCATTCACTGTTAAGTCTCAATTAGCAGATGAGGTTTAGCAAAGGACTGCTTTCTTGAGTGACTGACAGCATGTCTTTTTATTAAATGAGAAAGTGTAATTGCTGGTGCGTTGTAGCAATCTTGGCTTCTGTTTTGGATGCTATAATTAATAGACCTGACCTCTGATTGTAAAAACATACAAAGCGGAATAATTTTCAGTAAGAGTGGCAGTGATATTACTTTGGGATTCAGCTGCTTAAAAAATAATATTACTTGGAGATTCAGCTGCTCAAAAATAATAGAGGATACTGTGACCTGGATTTTTTTGGTCATTAGTATTTTCCCCCAATATTTTGAATCTTCTTTCTGCTGCTGTAAAATTAGTGGAAGATAGGCAGGAGTGTACCTAGAGGAAATGGGAGTAAGCAAGTAGTATTAGCTTATTGTTCTTAGTATTTTAAAGAATGGCTTGGTGTTATTTGCCCTTTGAACAGGAAAAATGACATACTTTAACAGAAATAATTGTGTATTTCCATTGCTTGTGAAAGTACAGTTACTTGTTGTGAAGTCACTTGGCCACCTGTCAGTAACTAAATGGCATTTCAGTTAAATTGAATTAGTGTGATGTCAAACACAAAATGAAATATAGCAGCTTTCAAAATCCCAGTTTTTTGTTTCAGAGATGCAAGCTTATACAAGTACTCACTCGTTGATTTTTTTCTTTTTCTTCCTCTTGTTACTGAAAAGAAGTATTTAATGGAAAATACCAAAAGCACTACATCTAAGTTATAATAATGTTTAAGTATTTAGTATTTGTAGGATTTTCTGCACTAGACTAAGATAACTTCAAGTTAGTCAACAGTGAAACATAAAAATTAATTATAGTTCCCTTCAGGAGGATTTCAGGGTCACTATTCCCTTCGTAGTAACGTAAAATATCTGTCTTGACAAGGTAAGTATGTGTTTAATACAGAAGTACTTCAGTTATTTTAAAATTAAAACAGTTTTTCTTGTAGTTTGATCATCTGCTTATATGACCAGTTAATGCAATAGTGGATGCTAAGTGAGCCTGTCTGTACTAAAGGGTTAGAAAGTGTGGTGAGGTGACACCAGCCAGCAGCCAAGTATGCACAGGGCTGCTTACTTGGTCACTTCTGCCACAAGACCGGGAGAAAATGAAAGGCAAAAAGACTCGTGGATTGAGATGAAGACAGTGTAATAGGTGAAGGAAAAGCTGCACTTGTAAGGAAAACAAAATAGGAAACTTATTCACTGTTTCTCATTGGCAGGCAGATGTTTAGCCACTTCCTGGGAAATAGTGCCTTGGCACACATACTGGTTACTTGACAAGTGCCATAACAGTTGACGTCCCCCCTTCCTCCTCCTTTCCTTGAGCTTTGATTTCTGACTGTGACATCATATGATATGGAGCATCCATTTGGTCAGGTGAAGTCAGCAGTTCCTGCTGTGTCCCTACCAGCTTCTTGTCCACCTCCAGTATATTTGCTGGGGGAGTGGAGTGGAAAAAAGAAAGCCTTGAGGCTGTGAAATCACATTTAAAACATGGTATGTTATCAAGCTTGTTTTAGTCACAAATCCAAAACACAGCGCCATACAGGCTGTATGAAGGAAATTAACTCCATCTCAGCCAGACCTAGTGAAATCCAGAGAGTGAAATCCCAAATTTTACTTATATTTAAGAACATCATATGCTTTCTGGTCTTTCCAATGGTACATACTGTTGAGTAATAAAACATGCATTCAGTTTCATAAACCACTTTGTACTGGAAGTATTTTACTACCTGGTAACATCTTGTAATATATCAGAATTATTTGTGTTTTCATTAAGCTAAACAGTAACCTTCTTAAATTAAAAGCAGAAAATGAAGTGACTGAAAAATGTAAATTGAATGATGATATTAAATCTGTCTTTACAAACTGGCTTTTTTATAGAAGAATATCCTGCTTTGAAGGTGTAGTGGTTATTGGTTAACTGTTAGCAAGTGACATGCTAATAACCGGCCCAGGGGTTTGAAAAGAGATGCTGATAAACTAATGACGGTATAATTAAGCTGGGTAGGAGTAAAACAATGCCAGTCTCCAAAGCATACCATAGAATTAATAAAACAGGAGTCTTTAAGAGAAGAATCATTGCACCTTTTTAATTACTGTGATAATTGTATGCTGCTTGCCTGTTCCCTAGGGGAAGATAGTGAACCACTTGGAGACTTGAAGCAGTATGCTAGGCATTCAATAATCTTAATAGTTCTCCAAAGCATTTGAAATATGTTTTCATTTTAGCAAAATGAGATTTCAGAGGCTTGTAATAGACAAGTCTTATCTGTAACTTTACTAAATAAAAGCATCTATAATTAGAATGCAAGGAAAAAAATATCTCTGCAAACTTGGTTGCATCACGCTCAGTGGAGCAGTTACTACTTTTGGAAGTGCTTTGCTTCCTTTTGGTGAAATATAATGTAAAAGTAAGTGTTATTTCAGTGTAATGTTCAGGAAGGCTCAGGAATTACATTCAGGTCTGGATTAGATTTAACCAAGAATGTGGAGTTCAGGTTTGAAAAAGAGGAGTTTAATGGATTTTGAACATTGTGAACCACATTTGAGTCAGACTTAGAAAAAAGGGGTTTTCTCATTTCAGGGTATGAAATGGAGGCCTCCCCGGGTTGTCTGGAACTTGAGTCACCAGTTACTGTGCTCAGAGTTCCCTCTTCCCCCAAGCATCTCATATGGTTGAACCTAGGAGACTGCTGCCATTTAAAATAAAAGGGGAGGTGGAGGCAGATGGGAAGAAAATTCATTAGGAGATAGGTACATGGCAGGACATTTCCATTTTACAGTATATCTCAAATTAGTTGGAAATACATTTTTAGGCTGGTATAAACTGTTCTAGAATAGTCACCCACAATTAGAGCTATTTAGGGACAGGTTATCAGAATGCTTCACACTTCAGGCACCATTATCTGAGGAACAAGACTCTTAGCCAGGTGTGAGGCTCATAATGTCAGTCACTGCTGTAGAGAGCTTGGGTGAGCTGTTGCCACCAGAGAAATAGCTGCACAAGTATTTGAACCAAAGAAATCACCTCGTATGTAGGCATTTAACAGTACTTAGAGCAGCTCTGCCATACGGGATATAAGAAGTTTGAGGATCTGAAAATCAGTACTTATTAAAAAAATCACCCTGTTATCTCTCACTGAAATAGTTTTGGAATCCTCTGGTGCCTGAAAAAGTCCAGAATCAAATCTTCTCTAAATCACAGAATCATGGAATGCTTTGGATTGGAAGGGACCTTAAAATTTGTTTAGTTCCACCCACCCTGCCATGGGCAGAGACAGCTTCCACTAGACCAGGTTGCTCAAAGCCCCATCCAGCTTTGCCCTGAACAGTGCCTTCTCTGCCACAGCTTCTCTGGGCAGCCTGTTCCAGTGCCTCATCCCCCTCACAGTAACAAATTTCTTCCTAACATCTAATGTAAACCTACTTTCTTTCCGTTCAAAGCCATTCCCTTTTGTCCTGTCACTACAGTTGTTGATGAGACCCAGTCTGACCCAAAACCAATAGAACTGTGCATAGTAAAACTTAAGTGGGTATGTTGAAGTATTAACGTTAGACTATTCTGTAATTTCTTCTTACCTGTATCAATATTTTTGTGGGTAGAATTATTTATTTCAGTTTTGTCTTTGACATGCACTGCAGGGTACAAATCTTGATCTAGTATGTGTCCCTCCACTCTGATGGTGAGACAGTACCCCAGTTAAAACACTCCTGAAAAATCCAGAACTGGCAAATGAGCTCCTGCAAAATTTTTTTTTTTGCTATTGTTTCTCTAGTAGTAGACTATTTTTAAGCAATGTTGTTCCTTGAATCTGCTGGTGAACAGATACATCTTAAAGACAGCTACCTTAGGAAGAAAAGGTAAAAAAAAAATCCTCTCTCCTGCTAAGGGAGGGAATTTTTAAGGCCCCCAAGGGAAAATCATTGCTTTTTTCTCATAATTTTTCTTTTTTCACTGTGACATTTTGAATAATTCCTAAAAATTAGCATATTTTTATTTGCTGAACCAGAAAATCTATTGGACATTAAGAAAATAAAAAATATAAGACTGCAGTGTAAGTAACTTATGATGAATTATCCCCAAACCGTGGGGGTTTTTTAACAGTCAGAACTCTACTTCTCTGTGCCGAGAAACAATTATTGCCATGGAGTATTTGCAAAAACAGTCACTGTCAATTTAACCAACAGTTTTTATACAATGAAGTAACAGGAATGTTTTAATTAACATAGTTGAATTTGTTGTCTCTTCTACTCCATCTCCTGATCTTGTCAGGAGGAAAGCTGTTACTCCCAGTACAACTGAGGTCTTGAAACACTGCTGCAGGTTTGTTGTAAAGTGTCTGGTACTCCTAGAAGGCTTGTTACAACCCGTAAGATCAGAGCAGAGGAACTCTTTAAATCCCCACTCTTGAAAAAGAATAGTCTTTATTTTACTCATTTTGCTTACTGCCCTGGCTTCATCTGGATAACCTTCCGAAGGTGTACAAATCACTTCGCTAGTTCTGTGCTGTGGACTGGCATCCACTGACATTGTGAAAAAAAAATCTACATGTGCCAGAATACACTGACGGAATGAGTATCCTCTTCCCTCTTATCACTTAAGACCTGCATCAGGTTGCCACAGATAGAAGTATCTTTAGGCAAGTGGTACAGACCAGCAACTGTGTTGAACCCTGCATGTAAATTCAATGTGCTCAGGTATGCTAGACAGCACTCCATGGCACCACTTTCCTCCTGCCCCATGACATGGAGCACTTGCTAGGTCCTACAAGAAATGCTGTCTGCAGCCCCTAGTGTACAACATTCTGAATACAAAGTCACTTTTGCAGTTGGTCTTCCCTGTTTTTTACCCTCTCATCTTCTTTTGTTATTAATTCTGTAGTTAGTCTCCTCCTTTGTCAGTGTCCATGCCCTAGCCTCTCTTGAATCTCAGTGGTACTTACTGCTTATTTCCATGCCCTTCCCTATTCTATATCACTATTAGGAAAGACGAGTTCCTTCCTAAGAACTTCTCTAGGTTGAAATGGCAGCTGCCTTTCTTTGTCCTTGAAGGCTTCTTTGGATCTTTTAACTTTTTTGTCTCAAGAAAAGAGGAAGGATCTTATTGTTACTGGGAATTAAGTTATTCCATCTCATTGCTTTACCTTGGAGGACTGCCTGTGAAGAGGTTCAAGTTTTTTTTTCAGGCAGATAACAAAGTCTTAACATGGCTTCGTTTTGTGATCATAAGAAAATGTCAACTTCAAGCTGTACTGCAGGTTCTTTTCCACAGCTCTTTCTCAGAACTTAGCAATTTTCTCAGAAGTTTAAACCAAGGTTTTATAGCTGTGTTGTATTAGAGCTAGACCTCAGGTCACAGGCACCTGAATCCTGAGGAGGAGGGTTGCAGATATTGCACCATTTTATTTTCCATGGAAAAGTTCCATGATATTTCTAAAGTCCCCATTACTAACCTGAAACTGTAATAAACTTTAGTGGGAAGTTACATTGATTTATCAGTGCTAGAAGTCCACAGTGAACTTACATTCATTTATGGTTTTATTGTGAAGGTAATTGCCTACTGTATTGTCCCTTCTCCTAATACCTTTCTGATACACAAACCATTCTTGTATAAGGTCTATTTTCTCATAAGAGTAAAAGCTAGTATTGAATTTTCTGCACTGTAGCAGGTGAATTTCAGCTTTTGGACATGCAGAAGGTAAACTGATGGACTTTAATAGAATTCCAAGAAAATATTACAAAATGCATGCCCATGTCTCTGTGTGACTTGTCACTTACTTCTGATGAAGAAACAAAAAATTGCATCTTCTTTTCTACAGAAAACACAAACGATGTTCAACTGTGACTAGTATATTAAAGTTCTTCTTTGGCAGCCACTTGTCTGGAAACAAGTCCCCATGTTTTTCCTTACTAAGATGATTTCTCTGATGATATCTTACAAAACAGCCTTCCCTTGTGTTACTGGAAATCTCGGGTCAAGAAAAGCCCAAATAATCCAAATTCCTCCCATAAAAGATCTCTTTAAATTCAGTTCTCCTCCTCTTTGTCTCACAGTCTAAAATTCCTGTCTGGGAGTCCTTTAAGTCTCTAAAAGGATAAAAAAAATAAATGCAGTAAGTGACAGTGATTGCAACTGCAACAAATGCCATTCCTGTCCTCAAGAAGGGCAAAAGGGAAGAGCTGGGGAACTACAGGCTGAACAGCCTCACCATAATCCCTGGGCAGGTGATAGAACAACAAGTCTTGGAAACCATTTCCAGGTGCATAAAGGACAAAAATGTAATCAGGAGAAGTCAGCATGGATTCACAGAAGGGAAGTCATGCTTGATAAATATGATAGCCTTATGTGATAAAATGGTTTGGTAGGTGAGGAGAGAGAAGAGATACTCAAAAGGTATCTGGACAACATACCAGATGCTCTAGTTGAACAAGGCTGGTGTAGAGGGCAGTTGGACCAGATGAACCAGACCCTTCCTGTCTCAGCCTCTCTGTGGTTCTGAGTTTCTGTCAAATTCTAGGAAGAGGAGCTGTGACCATGGTGTCTGTTAAATTCTCCTAGACTCTGCTTTCACAAGCAGGGATGTATCACGATCACTGTATTCCTGTCATTCCCTGAAGCTGTGTAAACAGTGAGGTACAGTGGGATGGGAAGACTTTATTACAGACAAAAGTTTTGAGTTCCACCACATTATTCTGGATGCTTCTTCAGATTTGTGGTTGCCAATGAGAGGGGAAAATAAACATTTTCTCTTAGAAAGTAGAACATTATCCGGGTATTTGCCCTTTCATTCCAATTGTGTCTTTCTTTTGCAGGGGAAATCACATAAAAATACTTTCCTAATATCAGCAACCAAGCGAGCTGGTGCTATGTAGAAATTACTAATACCTATACTTTTGTGTCTCCATCAGTCCCTAAATACATATTTTTGGGGTAGTTACAGCATCCAGAGATCTCACTTGAGAAACAGAATACTTTCCCTTCCCACCAGCTGACAAGGAGGGCAAAAAGAGGACAGGAAAACTGCAAATACCTAGGTCTGTTGGCCCACTCTCTGACATGTGTGCTGAAGTATGTAGGAATAGATACACATTCTAGTGATGATAAAGACACAGACTATGGAACCTGACTGTAAGATTAGTTTGTTTTGAGGAGCTTCACATGAAAATAAGGAGAAGTATTTGGGATTCTTTCCTGACAGCTACATCTGTGTTAATACAGGAGTGGAAACTGAGTGTGTGCAAAAAGAACTGCCAGAAGGACTGTCTTTGGTCATGTGAAAAGCAATCATGTAAATGGAGACTTGGTTCTTCACTTCATTAGATTCCCATTTCAAAACATTTGCAGAGGAGGAAATTAACCTGCTCTTTGAGACAAATGAACCTTCACCAACTTACAGCAAACCTGAGGGGCAAAATTATTAATTTCACATCTGCCAGGTAGAGGGAATGTGAAGAAAACATAATGACCCTTGAGAAAAAGTAGATAATATGATTTCTGCTACAACATATCTCAATTTCCAGAATTGTTGCAGTTTTTTATTAATTATAAAGATAAGCTCCAAAAAACACACACTCAAAACAATTATTTTACCCAACTTAAATTCAGGAAGAATTTCTCATTATGAAGTGAGAAAAACCCAGCAAGTTGGGAGTGTACTTGTACAAACAAAAAGACTGGTATGCAGGCACCTTTAATAGAAATGATAAATTAGATATACTTGTGAAAAGTACTGATAGGGCATTCCTTAGTATTACTGTGTTGAGAACAAATTGAATATGAACTGTTTCATAGTTGCTTTGGATCTCTCTTTTCAAAAGTATTATTACTGCAGATTTAAATAAATGTATTGGTACTCTATTATTAAAAGCAATTAGAAATAATGGGAAAGGGCATGCTTTGGGTATAGGTGCTTTCCCTATGAAGTTCCGTGAGTGCCTTGAATTTTTTTGCAACAGCTTTCTGCTGAGCACTTTCTCCCCTCTCCTGAGGCCAATTTTTACATCAGCTATTCCAGTTTCCGCATACAGTTATGCCCTACTGCCTTTCAGTTATAGGCAAACTTCACTATTAATAATGCTGATCCTTTGGCAAAAACATTAGGAAATAAGACAGGAAAGTATGGCTTTTCCTCTGACTTAGTCAATGGAGAAGGTCTTATCCAAAACCAAAGCAAAATCTTTTATACATTTGAAGTTTCCAAAGTATATTTACTTAAATTCATGTCTAAAATAATAACTAATTGTGTGTGCCCAAGTGTGTATGTCTGTATACAGACACTTGCACACACATACGTATCTCCATCTCTTTTCCTTCATATATATGTATGAGTGTATCATCTCTATGATTTAGAGACGATTTAGGCTCTAAAGGATAGGTTTTCTAATAAAAAAAAAAACACCTCTGCATGAACCTCTGAGTCTTCTGTTTGAGGAGTCAGGAAAATAAGATGTCCCTTAGACAACAGAAGCCTAATTTCTGAAAGATTTGTCTACTAAATATCACCACATTATAAGGGTAATCCCATTTTCCCTTACAACAGACCTGCAAGGCAAGAAGCAGCACCCAACTAACCACAAATCTGGTGTTGAATGGAGTATTTGAGTATTGGAGTATTCCATTTGCCTGCCCTGAACCTCCTGAATGAGGGCACTACTTTGGCTCTCTCTCATCTTGTGGAATTAAATTCTGGCACCACCGTGTCAAATAAGTTTAAATTTTAAACAAGTTATTTGGATGAAATTTGCCAATGGTTTTAATAGGTGTTGAAAGATGGAAATGGATGAACAGTCAGGCATGCTCCTTGGTTTTGATATTTTAAGGCTTGCTCTTTTGTTTGAGACTGTTAGACCATGCGCTGTCTTGCCCAGCAGCTTTGGCCAGCTGTAAAAACACATAAACTATACAATTCTGTTGAAGTATCTGTGAAGCGTGAAACATCCAGGAACTATACGGAAACACAGAGATACTTCAGTTTTTTAAAGCTTTTAGTAGTTTGAGGTTTTTTAAATTGCTTACAAAAAAGTAATATCAAAGGTTTGTAGAATGAATGGTATAATAATTTTACCTCACTTCAAAGGAAAATGAACAATGACACAACAGGTTTTTTCAGTGTCTGGGAGGCATATTGGCTTTGCAGACCTCTATGTTTTACAAATGTAGAGCTGTACACAGAATTCAGTCCAGCTTCCTGAAGATTTCGAGGAAGAAGAGCTGGTGGTGTGATTTCTGGCTTTTCTGGTACTACTTTTTGCTATAAAGTGCAACTGCAACTTTATAACCTAGACTGTAGACTATGTGCCTAGTTTGAGACCTGAAATCAGGGCAGATCCGGAAAAAGTATCCTGACTTTGGAGAAACAAAAAATTCTCTCTTTTTCTTCAGGGCACTGTCACTGCAGTGCTGTAAACAGATAATGCTGTCCTACACTCCAGGCATCTCTCCTGGTGAGCAAATGTGCATCACGTTTCTGTTTATAACTACAGGAAAGCAAAGTTGAGACAGTTCACAGAGTGCTAGACCTCAACTTCTATAGATGTAAAAAAGTGGTTTTGTTTGGCAATCTGTCTAATTGCTCCTGAGTGTGTTGGTTAGGCAGGGAGGGGCATCCCTGTGGAACTGAGATTCTTCCAAACTGTTGTAGAGCACAAACATCTGAGGGAGGAAAGTTTCTCTGTTTTCTTTTTTTTTTGCTACTCTGTACCTACATGACTAGATGAATTCTGGCCCAAAGTAAATAAAACATTTGACCGTGAAAGCACTGAGTAAGCAAATACTTACTTAAATATCTAAAAAGAAATAAGAAATAAAATCGGGAAATGCATTGCATAGCATTATCGTGAGGTACTGTATTAAAAGAAGAATAGTGGAGATTAAAACAAAACTGCCCATGAAGTTAATGTTTTAGGGGTCTTGCATTTCAGTATGCCCAACCATCTAAAATACTTGTAACAATTTTGTTTTCAAATTTATATAGCTGATGTCTGCATTTAGCAGTCTTTCAATGTATACCATCATTTAAGCACCCTTGTTATTATTTTAAATATATTAACAACTATCTGTTCATTTAGTTCATGCTGTCTCATTCTGTGAAACTTGATCCGCTTCCTGGAAGGAGAAAAGAGAGTTTTCTCTTGGGAGAGAGAGAGTTTAGTTTTATTCATTAATTCATGATTTAGAACTTTCAGAAAGCTCTCTGAAGGTATTTTGGTGCAGAAATGTTGCAGTAGAAAATTATGTTTATAGTGGACTCTTATCTTTTAGAACTATACATATAGGAAATGCATGTAAAGCAAAAAGGCAATAGTAAGTGTTACTCTTGACATGCAGAAGTGCCTTTTCATTTCTAAAAATTTATGTTCTTTGGAAAAAAAAATTGTCAGTTATTCTTTGTTTTGACTGTTTTTGCAGATGTTTTGTTTGCAATTAGCTTAAAAAATAAAAAAAAATTCAATAATTTACTTAATTACTGTTGTATGGTGTTGAATTTGAGAGGATGAACCAATGTGTAACTGGCATGTTTGGCCAAGTAAATGAAAAAAATAAATTTAATGACCTGAGCATAATTATAGATGACTTTGGAATGACAACTGGCAAAAACTGTACTATAATTAAATTTCCATTATAAAAGTTTCATCTTTTTTGTCTGACATGTGAGACTAGATTGTGAAGAGTATTCATTTATAAGAGGAAGAATTAGAGAGCTATAATTTATAATTCAGGATAATCAATGAAAGCATTTCTTTTGTCAAAAAACCTTTCACTGACAAACAGCATTGCATTGTTAGTTGTTCTAAAAAGAAACTAAAAATTCTTTTCTTGTTTTTTCACTTACTGTAAAAGGAGCTGAAAAATTCTGGTGGTTGAATCAAGTCTTGCAGTAATTCAGGGTAATATTATGCAGATAGGCCTTCTCAGGCTGTTTCTCTTCATTGATATTGACTTAGTCTATAAGACTGTTCATGAAGAAGTAGGATCTTTCTAAGGCCATTTTATCAATATTCTGTTAAATTTTGAACAGAATTGCTTCTGATAGAAGAAGTGACAACATATTCTGATTTACAAATTTTCCAATTATCGACTGAGATGAATCCTTTGCTTTCTGGTACTGGAGTCTCAAAGACAGTGAATAAAAACATTATGAGGCTACCCTGTCAATTTCTACAAAATCTTTCAAAGGGACCGCCAGCAAAGATTAGTATTTTAAAGAGGTTGGGCACCAAATTTTCACAGGCAACAGCAAAGATCAGAATCACTCTGATTTAATGATTAGATAAATAATTCTTCTTCCATACACTCATTTAGCTCCGTATTTACAGAAGTGTTTTATGTGCTTTTGTTATCACTGTTAATTAGACACAAGTCTAATTGCACACTGATTGCTCTTACTATACTATCTGTTCATTATTTAAACAAAGTGTATGTGCCATTCATCTTAAAATATGATTCTTACATTCACAGAAAAGTTGGACTCTTGACTGATTAAAAATGCCTTTTATCTTACCTATGAGTCTGTTAAAACAAGGAACTATTTGTACTCTGATAACATCACAGAACAGTTTGGCATGAATCTTCCAAAACTAATTTAGTTTATTCTGTGTTCCAAAAGGACAATCTCTGCTAAGCAGTTAGCATACAATATTGTACTGAGTTCCTAAAACAAGTGACTTAAAAATAGATTATTTTCATAATGATAATTTGAAATTCAGAGTCTACTAAAATTCGAAGTGATTATTTACTTTTCTATGTACTATTACTTTACTGTTAATCTTTCCACTTACAGACCATACTTATGAAAACAGTCAGTGTTAATATTTTAGAATCTGACAGAAAAGTACTCTTCTTGCAGTGCAATAGCTGCTTCCCGGATGTTACTGCAAGCTGCTGAGACCAGTTTGTATGTCTCTTTCTTTAATCCTTGGAAAGTGATTCATGCATTGATTGTTAAAACTACCTAATTTGCAATTAGATAACATCTTAAGGTTTTATTCTGCATTTGGAGCTTTATAGATGCACAGTTCTGCAGTGGACCAGACAAGAGGTTTTTTCCTTAAGATTTTTGATCTGTCTTCTGTTATTGAGAAGTTTTAAGTGGCATAGCCCTAGATGTCTTCTCTAAGAGTTATAATCTAATATCAGTTCATTCTGCTGTATAATTGTATTGCCACTATGCTGTTATATCAGGTTATTTTATTTAGGCAAAAGTAAATATCAGCCAGTAAGACTAGGCTAATTTTGCCTCCTGTGATCAAACTTGGAAAGGTTTTATCAATATTTTCATAATAACCTTTCTGTTGATTTTGCCCCAGAATTGCTAAGAGTAATTTAAGGAATTAGACAGCTTAGTGCCTATGGAAACAGTAAATATTACTCCCATAAACTTATTTTTTAAGATTCGGCAGAAGTATGGGTTTCTAATTAAGAATTGCCTCCAGCTTTTACATATGCTATCACTGTATCTTTCATAACTTCTGTAGTCAGCATGGAAGGACAGGCTTTGTAAAAGGTTGATTCAAAGCAGGATCTAAACAAGATGTTCTTACTCATCTTTTAAATGAAGCCTTTTTATATTTCCTATTTTACATTAATCTTTTAAATGTTCTTATGTTTCCACTAATGATAAAATGCTTCTAGGGGGGCTAACATCTTTGCATCTTTGTAAGTACCCACAAGTCTCTTTGGGGATAAAGATAAAGCATTCTGGGATGAAGGCAAGATTAGTTGCTCCTATAAAATATGTAAAGACCTGCCTGGGTTGTTGAAACAGTGATAGTGTCAGTTCTAATGTCCATTGATGAAGGGCTCAAAACAGTTATTTTCCTAAAATAAAGATGTTATTTAAAGCCTCACTGCTAGGACATTGTTGATTAAGTTCTGTGATATATTGTGAAATGGTACTTTGACTTTCTGAATCTGAGCAGAATGTGTTCTTACTCCAAATAGAGAAGACAAATGTCTCCTTAATCTTCCCAACTGTATCCATTAATATTGAGATGGGCCATTGGCAAGGTTGAAGTATAACACACTGACTCTGCTCGTTTTCAATAACTGTTTCAAGGATGATACTATTTGTTATGTCAGTGGAGTTAGAAGTTGTCCAAAGATCTGATATAAACAAGGAAATTTCCATACCAGATAAAAAGACCAAATTCTGAAGTCAGTTGCTGTGGATTTTATGCAACTGATTTGAAATACTGTGAGAGATGCCAGGGTGCTGTGCTACATAAGAATAAGCTGACAACAGTATAGTGTTACCAGCAGAGTTTCATATTCTAGAAGAAAGGAAAAATAATTCTATGATTTTGTCAGAAGGATTGGATGTTTTTAAGAGTTCTTGATGTAAGAGGAGAGGCTGTCTGGAGGGTCTTTTTTTGTCAAATTTCACATAATAACAGAATCATCAAGGTTCAAAGAGACCTGCAAGATCATCTAGTCCAGTTGTCAGACTAGCACAACCATAATCACCCCTAAACCATATCCTCAAGTGCC
This sequence comes from Pseudopipra pipra, assembly GCF_036250125.1. Classification (NCBI taxonomy): domain Eukaryota; kingdom Metazoa; phylum Chordata; class Aves; order Passeriformes; family Pipridae; genus Pseudopipra; species Pseudopipra pipra. Next base: position 51,669,140 of record NC_087549.1, read on the forward strand.
ACATTCAGACACCTTGAAGACTTGTAGAGATGGTGATTCCACCATCTCTCTGGACAATATATTCCAATGTTTAACCACACTTTCAGTGGAAATTTTTTTTTTTGGTAATATCTAATCTGAATCTCTCCTGGCACAACCTAAGGTCATTTTTTCTCATATTTTCATTTGAGACTTGGCAGAGAGCATTCTCCACCTCCCTACACCCTTTACTCAAGTTGTTGTAGGGTGATGAGGTCCCCCCGAGCCTCCTTTTTCTCCACACTAAACACCCTCAACTGCTCCTCATAAGATTTATGCTCCAGACCCTTCACCAGCTCTGCTGCCCTGCTCTGGTCATGCTCCAGCACTTCATTGTCCTTTTGAAGTAAGGGGCCCAGAACTGGACACAGCACTTGAGGTGTGCCCTCACTAGTGCTGAGTACAGGGAGACAATCACTGCCCTACTCCTGCTGGCCACACTATTCCTGATACAGGCCAGGGTGCTGTAAGATTCCAGCCCTGGAGCTACAGGCTCATGGGCTCAGCTAGGAGTTTTACTTTAAAGTGTAGGTATAGGGTTCTTTAATATCTCAAGATAGCATCAAGAGAATAATGCACAGACTTGTTCCCAAAAGATTTCTTTTCTAATTTAGGGGAGAAGATAAGGGAACTTGGCAAAGGTTCAAAAAGGGCACTGCGCAAGCTAGACAAAATGTTACACCACAATACCAACCCAGCACATATCAATCCACAACACTTATGTCAAAATCCAATCCCTCCAGCTCCAAGCCACCCCAAAACATCAAGAAAGGAGCAAAGAAAGAGAAACAGAGGGAGCAAGAAGAGAGGAGGAGAAAGAAGAAGAGATAGCTATCCCTGAAACTTTGTAGAGACCAGCTCTCACATGTCCAGGTGGCAGGGCCATGACATGAGGCAAACACATGCCTTTGGTTTTATCTGCCCTGGTCCCTGTGGCCAACCCCTTCAGGTGGGGTCTCTGACCCACCAGCCACTCTGGGGTTCCAGGCCAGGGTGAGGGGCAGTGTTCTCGCTGTCCCTGCCATTCTGACTCTGGCTTAGGGGCTCCAGGAGGTGTGATGTCTCATAGTTTTCCTGGGCTGTTTGTGACTGACAGCTACTCCGGGGCTTCCCTGTGTAGGCTCCAGGGACTTGCCACCCACCTCTGTGAGGTTCAACCCATCCCTTCCCCCTCCACACACACACACACTCCCCACAAGGTGGTTCTGACCCAATAATTACTGATCTGGTGTCTAACAGAAGTCATTGACCTTCTTGGCCACCTGGGCACGCTGCTGGCTTGCGTTCAGCCGACCAGCACCCCAAAGTCCCTTTCTGCTGAGCAGCTTTCCAATGACTCTGCCCCCAGCCTGTAGCACTACCTGAGGTGGTTGTGACCTGAGTGCAGAACCTGGCACTTGGCCTTGTTGAATCTCATCCAATTGGCCTCAGCCCATCTATCCAGCCTGTTTGGATCCCTCTGCAGGGTCTTCCTGCCCTCCAGCAGATTAACACTCTCACCTAACTCGGTGTCATCTGCGAACTTGCTTAGGGTGCACTTGCTCCCCTCATCCAGGTCATTGACAAAGATATTAAACAGGACCAGCCCCAATACTGAGCCCTGGGGAACACCACTTGCGACCGGACACCAGCTGGATTTAGTTCCGTTCACCACCACTCTCTGCACATGGCCATCCAGTCAGTTTTTCACCCAGCAAGGAGTACAGCCATCCATGCCATGAGCAGCCAGTTGGTCCAGGAGGATGTTGTGGAGATGGTGTCAAACACATTACTGAAATCTAGGTAGACAACATCCATGGACTTTCCCTCGTCTGCTAAGCAGGTCACTTCTGTCATAAAAGCAGACAGGTTGGTCAAGCAGGAACTGCCTTTCCTAAACACATTCTGGCTGGGTGCAATACCCTAGTTGGCCTGCACATGGTGTGTGATGTCATTCAGGATGATCTGCTCCATGACCTTCCCTGGTACCAAGGTCAGGCTGACAGGCTTGTAGTTCCACCCCTTCTTGTAAATGGGCATTACATTTAATAATTTCCAGTCAACAGTTAAAAAAAGACTAAATTATATTCCTAAAAATATATGTCATACATTGCTTTAGGTAAATCAGTATAGGACATATAGATTACCTATATGTCTGCTTTGGGTTTTTTTTTTTCTTTTTTTAATGTTCCAGCATAGGTTTTGCGTTTAGGGCATTTGTACACAGTATGGATTATTCTTAGAATGTCATCCTGTGCTGCCTGCTTTTTCACTTTATTTCGCTTAGTTTATTCTTTTGACGACTTCTTTTGTCTAGAATCTTTACTTTTTACTCTTTTTCCTCTGCTGTGTATTTTGCTTCTGGTTTAGACAAACCCTCCCTCAAAAGCATAGCATTTAGGATCGCATTGCACTTAAGTCCCAGTGACATAAATATGCCCACCTGAAAGAATGTGGTAATTTTTTGCTATTCCATTTTGCTCTGCTTGGTGTGGTAAGACTGAATGGAGTGAAAATAGGAAAATATATCTAGTTTTAAGATGCAGACTATATGTGTCTTTACTTTTAGTATCCTGTCCACCAGAAATGGAAATGCTAGAAAGAAATCAACTAAGGGATTATGATCTAAGGAAAAATATCTTTTTTTTTTCTCCAACTTTTTATAGGTTTTAACAAAAAGTCTAATACATATGGGATTTAAAGTTTTTCAAAGTACTAGAAATGATCAAAAGAATTCTTTAAAAATTTAAAGCTATGGGCACATTATTTGAAATAAGACATTGTAATGCTTTGTTTGTAAAAGGATGAAACTTTTTTTTTTAATGCTTTTAGAAAGAGATGTAAGTTGTCACAGGATAGAAGAGGTTTGGCCATAGCAATGACCACAAAAATGTTCTCAACCTTACATACCTGGCAGTTAAGCTAGGATAGATTGTGCTCTGAACCCTTCCATTTCTCCTTAGTTCCACTTTTGGGGCTAGAAACTTCTCTGAAGCTTTGACTGAGTGTTTCTTTCAGTCGTGATCTGTTGTCCTTGGACAGCCAAGGTCTGCTGAAGTATCCAAAGGGAATGCCAATAAGGGAGAAGAAGCTCTTTTCTGTCCTGTGGAGGAATTATATTTGGCATAGGCCCTCTTCAGGTGCTTCAAGCAGAACCGCCCTGTGAAACAGATCAGAGAAATCCCTAAGGGAATAATGTCAAAGGAATCAAAGAAGTGTGAATGTCCTGCATCATCTGGTTAATCTTCCTTGTAAAATAAAGAGCTACTTCAGAGCTGAATTTGATCCAAGAAACTCTTGACAGTTTCTTTGATGTTTTTTCAGACCAGAGAGGAGATTTTTTTTTACCTAAAGTTTCAGCATGGAAAAGACATCTATAGTTGATCCATATGTGCCATTTGGCTTCTCTATGATCCCAAGAATTAGTAAAGCATTTTTGAAACTTGTGGTGATGAACTTTTTTCTTTAGTTGAATGACAGTTTTACCAAGCCATCATCCAAAGAGAAAAGTCACTTAGAATATAACCAAAGTGAATTGTGAACTCAGCACTCATTGATTTGCAGTAAATCTAAAGCAGTCTCATCTTCAGTGGACCACTGACTCCTCCAGGGATTCAAACACCAAAAGAGACAGAGCTGCTCTTTCAGAAATCAGATTTAGAAAAATGAAAGCTGCATTTCTGCACAGATTTCCAGAGATACATCATGTTTTGGATTATTCAGAGTTAGTGATTTTTTTCCCCACAGAGATACTGAACCGGCTCAAAAAGTGCTAACTTCAGCACAGAACCATTCCTGGATGCAAAGGAGTAGCTGGGATCCAGTTAGTAATATTTTAGTTGACACGAACGTGTATAACCCTGAGTGCAAGGAGGGTCTGCTGGCGGACGGCATCATTCTGGAATTCAGAGCACATTCAGAAAAAGAGTAAGGTTAGGAATTTGAACATTAGTCAGAAGGCAGCACAGCCTTAGCATCTTGGAATATGAGAGTGTTAAATTGTTGAGGAAAGTCCCTAGTAATGAGAAGTCTTTTAGGAAATAGTTCTTGGACTAGTTTCAAATAGTATTTTTGCAGAAAGACATAAGGAGGAGTATTGGCTTCCCAAAGGTTTGGATTCCAGCCCCAGCACATATGCTTTCCTGTAATTTTTGCACCAGTTTCGTGGTTTCTCTGGAAATGTAAAGCTAAAAATTATCATGTGGATAACCAAATGTCCAAGTAGATTTAGCCATAGATTTTTTTTTTTTTTCCATTAGATACACACAAGCCATGATACTTGCTTGGAGGCCTTTTGGTTTTTCACAGACCAGTTTCATTTTCTCACTGTTTTGCTTCTGAAAGTCAAATTTTGAGAGAACTCAGAGATACTGAGAGAAAGCTATTTTTGGTGCCTAGTCTTCTAAGAAAGAATCATGAAATCAGTATTTTAAAAAGGGATGAAAAGAGATTTACAGCCTATATAAATCCTATTACCATGCAGATAGATATATAGTGAAATTTTTCCTATATTATGGGTTGGAAGATCTTTAGAAAATACAGAAATGATACTTTATTCTTTCCTTGAAAAAGCCAATTTATTCAACCTCTTTTATAGGAGCAGATTGTTCTATAATAAGTAGCAGGATCGTCATCAGGTAGGAACAGCACTTGCAGATTTTAAATGTCGTGGATTATACCTTAAATGTTGATTTGTGTAGAGATCTGCTGTCAAGATACGATTATACAGAATATAGCTATTGCTGTGGAAAAGTGTTAATAGCAGAAGGAAAGAAATAGGAGGAAATATGTAATGATCCTTTCAACAAGCTGTAAGTCATAATATTTCATGTTGCAAAATCAACTTTCTTTTCCGTGTATGCAAGCAGCAAATAAAAAATGGGCAGAGCAAAGTAGATGGAAAAAGTTTTTTTGTTTTCTTTATGAACTTCAGTCTGGGGGAAGCTTGACATATGAAAATGGCAGTCTGAAATATTTCTTCCAAGTACATTTTAACCAGAAGAATATTTTCCACATCTTGTGTTGATACTGCTGCATTGGTACTAAACTTTCTGAAGTCCATTTGTTGAGATGGAAGGAACATATGATTAAATTCAGATGTTAGTATGTTTTCCCTGATGGCTAGTCTGTGCTTTGTAGAGCTGTAAATGTTTCTCTCCTCATAAAAGAAGCAATTTCTTAACTTTAATGATACCTGTAGTTAAGTGTGGTTCCAAAACACGTAGCGGTAATGATGTGAAACTAATTACACCACCTGACTTTCACTGTAACAAGTCATGTAAAATCAGTCTGTGACATGGTTGTGGATCTTACTCTTCATGTATTTTTCATGCTTTTATTTTGATTTATTTTGATTTGATTTTATTGTGCCTGATTCTGTTACCAGTTATTGATTTCATTTTAACCACTGGGTGTCTGAAAAGTCTGTATTGTGTGGTCCTTTCCAGGCTTTTTCGTGGCTGTACTCAATTAGTGCTAAACTGACTCTGCTAGGCTGCAGACAAAAAGTCCAGATTTTGGGGCTTTGTTTTCTCTGCGGGAGCTTTGCTGTTGCCAGAGTAACTAGCGTCACTGTGACTGTGAGAAGTCTCAGGCCCTCATCTTCAGAGGGATCAAAACTGCCTGGTCTTGGATGCAGATAATGGTAACAACCATCTCTTATGTAAAATTACAGGCAGAGAGGTAATTTCAGTAGTGCTTTGTTTTTAATTGATATTTCCCCCAGAAATGGCTTGCAACCTCATGAAATCTTTAATTTCAAAATTACTCTTGGAGACATGGTGGTTACAGCTCTTAATTTGTACCTTCATTGTGTTGATAAATCAGATAGCTTTAAGTTTAGGTAGCACAGTTGCATGAGTATTCTGGTTTTTTTTTTTTTCCACCTGTCCTTCATTTGTAGATCTCCATAAAAATTTTAACAGCTGTACAGCTGTGCCATTACTGCATACAGCACTCTGGATAATGCATATAAGCTTATTGACTAGAGGTCTGTTCAGGTACCTGCTGAGGTTCACATAGAAATAATTGATGGAGCCCCAGAAATCTCCACTGAGAAACACCAATCCTGGTGATTTATAGAAGGGTTTATGGTAAACTGTGTCATCTAGACTAAATTGGATAGGGACACTTTGGGAATTACAAATATTGTACATCCACATGATCGTTACTCAGTTGCTTAGGATGTGTTTTCTAGCAGATGGTTCAGACGTGTGCTGAATTCTCCATAAATCCTGACACATCTCCATGCTTGTAGCCTTTTAGTACAACATGAAACTCCTCAGACTTTTTCATTTGATCTTTGCTGAAAGCTCAGTTCAGAACAGTGTGGGTTAAAGGTATTTGCTGACTCAGGAATAATGGGAGAGAGAGAAAATAGAATTTTCTAGGAGTGGTGGGAATAGATAAGATTTCTGTTAACCCAAATTAGGTCTGTATAAGTGTTGCTAGGAGAATGACTCTAGGTGTGAGCAGGGCTAAAACTTCTCTTTGCCTTGTTCCTCTTCCTGTGGTTAGAAGCATAATGTGTTTTTTGTGAAGAGCTACATCACAGTCCTGTTTTGCACTCCTATTGTAGCACCTCAGGTGAAGCATAGAAGAGGTTTTGGAGCTCAGACGGGCCTGCTGAAGGCTCATACCCACCAATGGGAAACCCAGCAGTGCCCGCAGAAGCATGAAACAGGGGACTAGGGCTTTTCGTCTGAGGGCCTCAGTTTTGCGAGATAAGCAATAATAAGCTATAATAGTGATACAAATGTTAGGCTGTATTTACCCTATTCGCTCCAAAGCATTTATAATAGTAAGTTTATTGTATGCAAAACAACTCAACATAAAAAGTTCCCTCAGCTGAATGTCGTAAGGGTTTCCTAAACTTCACATAAACAGTGCATGCCATAACTGTTGCTCATAATTGATATTGATTGTTCAGTACACAAAAAAATACGTTCCATATGGTAAAGTTTGGTTAGCAAGAAGCATCCAGATACACTTCCATTGTGAAGTTTTTTAGTTGTTCTTCAGGCAATTTTTGGTCTATACCAAAACAGAGATTATATTGGGCATAGAATAAGGCAGTGTTGTTATTGTGGTGTGCTTTATTTACATACACTTTTAAACAAGTTTTATTTTAGTGACAGTAGAAAGAAGTGTTTTCAAAGATCAAATACATGTGTCTTGTCTCTAGGTATTAGTAAGGAATATCAGATAACTGTGAATGATTGTAAGAAAAGAAAAAATAAACCGTAAAAGGTTCAGTCAAGGCAAAAGAGAAACTACCTGTGAAAACACAGGTGAGAATTTGGAAAATGCACTTTTACTTGTTTGTGCTTTGTGAAGCTTACCTGCTAAGTTAAGTTTCTGTATTAGAAGGAATGAATCCTGAAAATGCTCAGTGCTTGCACAATGCCCTTAAACATTAGACAATAACTTTTGGAGATTTAAGTTCTTGGAATCCAGTCATCCTAAAAACTTGTATAAGCAGCTTTTTCTAAAATATATATGTTCCCAAATAATGAATACAGGTCAAGCTTTGTTTATGCACCGGTGTCTTACCATGTTAATCTGTTCTTCCTAGACAAATAATTTATAGTTTAAAGAATATTTCTAATTAGGGATGCAGTATTCTATTCTATTCTAGTTTATCAATAGACATCGAGCCTATGCTGGAAGGGTTCAGATTCTTTCATACAGGCAGAACCTTCTTGAGGCTGTACACAACTTAAGCAATTCAAGTAGAGAAAATTACATGTGCTTATTTTCTTATCTTTTGGGTTTTGTTTGTTTGTTTTGCCCTCTCTACCTTTCAAAAACAAATCCCATACATAACCCAGTAACCAATAACTCACTGCAAAGGCTAAGGAAGAAAATAAGTTTCTAAAGGTAGTGTTATCCCTAAACAGTAATTATATGGGTTGTGAAAGTAGTAGCTACATTATAGAAAATATATTTTCTATAATATGATACTTAAACTGTATTATTACCTATTATTATATTTCTAACTATATATTATAGTCATATAACTATATATATCACATAAAATTAGTAGCTATATTATATACATTGAAGGAAATGTACGATGCTGTGTGACATGTAGACTAGAGAGAAATTCCAGGTGAAACCCACAACGCTAAATATTTATTTCACATTTACTGGTTTGTGTTGCTTATTTCTCAGCTACTATTTTTCTAGCAACAGCAATTCTAATTATCATGATCTACCATCACAAAGTACATTGCTAGGAAATTGAGCCACACTCAGCCCACGGTTATCCAATGGTAGATTATCCAACTTCAGGGTAGGTTGTACCACCAGTGCAGAGACCTGAGCTGGCTGCCAGTGAGCTAACTGGGGTCTGGAAGCTGCATGGCTGTGTTTGCATGAGATTGTGCATTGCACCCCTCAGGATGAATAGGCATTTCCTCCTGAGCCTTCTCCACAGGCTGGCTTTTTTCTGTTATTCCCATACTGTACATTCCATTTCAACTTTGCAGTGGCCTGATTTATACAAATGTTTTACATCTCAGTTATCTCATCTTACCACTACTCTGTGCAATAGATAATTGATTGTATCTTCATTTAGCTGCTCACAGCCATGCAAACCTGGCTGGCACTGTAGTTTATGATGTATGCCTGTAAGGCTGTAGTGGTTTGAGTCCTGGCCTTATACTGGTTTTTGAGGCATGAGCTACAAGTTGGCCAAATGATAATCAGATAAATTCCAGATACTGTACAGCTTTCTTGACCTGGCATAATGTCTTAAAAAGGTCCTCTCGGTCCAGTTTTTTGTATATGAGCCTGATGTAGCCTGAATAAAATGTGTATGCACTCTCTAAATTTTCAGGTAATGTTAAGGTAACTAGAAACTTGTTTAGGCTAAATAAGGCATTCTCAAGCAAATTTGAACAAAGGGCTGGAGTGTTTTATCTGAACTGGTTTAAGATTTTCATCTTGCCACTTCTCATCTGTTTATTGTGAGGATTTTTTGTTCTTGATAGTTACAAATATGCTCCGGTCTTCTTCATCTGCTTGTGGCTGTGCTTCCCGCCTTCTCACCCAGCCATGGTGAGAAGAAAATCTAACGCACTATAGTTTCCACCACCTTAGTCTGCAGTGGTCTGGTGGAGTGTTATGTGTGTGGACACTTGAATATGGCCCATGAAGCCCAAATTATACTTCTGTTAAAACTGTTATAAAGCAGTAGAACAAAATCTGAGGTTTTATGTGGTTTCATGTGATCTGTGAAATCCTACTCATGAGTTTGAATTTAGTCCTGCAAAGAAGGAACAAGTCTCCAGGGATATTTAAAGTTTTAAAAGCTTATTGTCCTGAGGAAGCGCCATATTCACAAATTTTCTGTTTTCCAAAATGGCTTCTTTGGTTAAAAAAGAGCTTTGGCAAATCTCTTGCCTCCTGAGCAGTAGGTTTTAAATGGTGGCAGGAAGTATGATATGCTGGGATTGTAGCTTCTGCTCTGAGCAGAAGTTTTTGGATTGCCAGACTTGTTGACTTACCATAAAACCAGATGTGTAGTATTTAGTTGTGGATCTGTTCTTCCATCATGTAGGCAGATTTACCTCCTGTCTAGAGGTATTTGCTTAAGAAATCAAAAAAGGTACAAAATAAAAATAAAACTGAGTTCTGTAATCATTATGTCCTGCATAAAAACTACAGTAGCTGTGTTGAAGAGCAAAGTTAGATAATGCCCAAAACCAATTTTTATAGCTTCTGAAGTAATAGGGACATGCTGTGACTCTGGGGCATATCAACAAACTAAAATCCTTACTTGGATGAACCTGTTTAATACTAACTCAAATGTGATGCAAATTTTGTAAGGAAATAAAGCATTTTAATTTTTAATGCTGTCAGATATCTTAGTAACATTAGGAAAAGACAGAAGTTCAGTGCTGTTCTGGAATATTTTTGCAAAATGATGAAGCATGCCTGGTTAATGTATATTACAAAATTTTAGATGTCATATGCCCTGAAAGGCCCCCACAGAGGATCATCAAGTATTTGGGTATGGAGATGAATTGTAAAATGTAGGTGAATAGTTTTCAGCCTGTTATTTCTTGATTGAATTTGTGGTAAATTAGCAGAGGAATATTACATAACAAGTCTTTGCCTACTTAGCAAGGTGCTATTATTGCTACCATGTTAACTACCAATATCAGATCACCCTCCTACATAGCATGGAAATTGCAGACTATCAGATATGTACTGGAGGAGGTTAACAGTGTCCTGTACAATGCAAAAGAGATGTTGAAAAAGTCAATAAACAGCTGCTCTGACACACTATGGGATAATTAATGGGTGAGGAAGAAAGATGGTGAAATGTTTCATTATTAAGCTTAAAATAAATTTTTTTAGAAAACCCCACCCTTCTTCTTTTTATCTGTATACATTGTTTTTAGAACAGATCAGTAAAGAAAAAGATAATCATCTTCATACAGCACTATGAACGTATTAAGAAACAAATATTTTTACATTTTTTGAAGTGTGTAACAAAGCACATGATTTTCTTTTCCAAGGCAGAAGACTGTCTTTTCCTTGGAGTAATAGTAACAGGAATAGCTTCTGGTTCTTTTTATAGCTTCAGTCCTTTTGTTGGAAATGGGTGTTACCCATAAGACAAACAAGGAAAATCTTCGTTGCTTGTTCCACTTTACAAAACTATCCGTGGCTTTATGTTGCACAAGAGCTTGGAAAACTTGAATGTGGGTGGATATTAGTTTTACCTCAGTGAAGGTATATGGCTCAGAAAGCAAATGGTACTCTCGGACTCAGTTTACAGAGCACGACTCAGCTTGTTACCCAAACACATGGGACATCTCTGAGTCCTGCAAGTTCAACTGGAGTAGCATTTCTAAGCTCCAACATGGAAGGCTGAGAGCAGACTTTTGTCCTGTGGCCTCATATCATACCAACGTCAGCATCCAAAAAGCAAAATTAAGAGGTGATGGGTTCTTTTTAAGTGTTGTTGGAAATAGCTAAAGGGTGGCTGGTGAAAAAACGCACAGCTAGAGCAGCAAGGCATGTTTTGTTGATTCATTTTAGTGCTACTTTTCAAGCAGGTAAACACATTAATAACCTGCAAAGGGCAAATGTGTGTCTTCCCTAATTCATTTCCTCCAGCAATCCAGCGATGTGGAATTCATGTTGTGATTGGAATAAAAATTTTTCTTTGCTCAAGAAGCTTAATACTGATGATATCACTGTAAAATTGCACAGAATAATGAGAAAGAGCTTCATAATCAGTTACTTCTAAGACCTTCCCTTTTCTTAATTCCCTGCCACTTCTGAAACACAAAGCTAACTTTTGATAGTCTGTGTCTCCATTCATGTGAATTCGTTTCACACCTTCGAATTTTTTCTAGATACAGGCAGGTAGCATTACACTTTTCTGAAACACAACTAGCACTTGAAGGACTTCTTTTCCATCGTTGTGAAGTTAATTTTGTTATTTGCATTTCTGACTTCATGAAGAATGAAAAAAGAAGTACAGCAGTAGTGGGTACAGAAAGAAGTCATGAAGTCATGTGTAGAACAAAACGTTATTTAAAAGGTACTAAGTAATCATGTTTACTTTGTTTTCCTTAAAATTGTAAGGCTCAGTTCAGATCCCTAAACACAATCAACTTGTGAGTATCTTTGGAGATTCCTTGTAACGTCCCTCTTGGTCTCTCTGCCAGTCCAGAAGGACAAAGGATCTCCCACAGAGCCCATCATGTCTGAAATCCTTCTATGGATCAGTCAGATATGCTGGAACATTTCAGGTAGAAGGCAACTAAACTGCACTCAAAAGCACTTTATTGTGTAGATGAATTTGTTCATGCATTTATATTTTCAGATTTTGCTATTTGTTTGCGTGGGTGAAATCTTGAGCGATTAGTACAGAAGCATCTTCGTTCTCATACTGCTTCTGCAGAAGGCAAGCATTTGTATTCTGTTACTCTTAAAGTGCAGAAATATTACATAGCAATTAGCACTGTGAGGATAATTGCCTCTTACGAGTACATTATGCCTCAGTTGTTTACTGCTAAGTGAAATGTGAAAAGTTGATATCAAAGTAGGCAATAATGAAGGGGAGAACTTGATAGAGAAGGGAACCCATTCCTTGCTTGTGGGTTCTGAGTGAGGAACACTTTTTTCATGTATGAGAAGGGGGAGTCTGCAGTCAGCTAAGTCTGTAGATCTTGTCAAAAAAACCCTTCTACTGTGGAAAATATGCACTATTCCCTGTGACTGTTAGGCATTTATGTAGCATCCCAGTAATGTATTGCTATAAATCCAGAGAAAAATTGTCAATTACAAGTATCCTCTTGTATGCTCTGGTAGCCAACCAGAGCCTTGAAGAAAAAGACTTTGCTCATCTCTGTCCTTCACATTTCATTTCTAAAAATGTTGTGCAGCTTCATCTGCAAACTCTTTCTGATAAGCTCACTGAACTGCTGAAATTGTCTCCTTTCAATAAATCTGCAGTTACGTGTTATTTAGAGCATCCACTGCAGACTAAATCACAGTATGAAAGGGCATAAACTGTGTATGTAATCACAAGTACAATGTGTACAGTTCTTTTCTACACTGACCCTAATCACTGCTTTGAAAGAATGCCTTTCACAACATTCGCCACACATACTAGACAAAATAATACAGGGTTATTCACAATTTCTGCTATTTTCCTTATTTCATTCTTAATAGTAAAAGGGAAGTCAACTTATTTCTTAAAGCTTCTTCTGAAGCATCCTAAATTAAGATCTCACCTTTTCCACCTTGCTCTCCAAAGGAACTTCTGGAGTATGAATTTCTGTGAAACGTAAAAACATGCAGTCGAGCAGTGAAAGACAAATTTTGTTTCTGTGTCCATAACTTTTGGTGAAAAATAGAAGAAACGCATTTTGGTTTGCTAAATGTTGTAATACGTGAAAAGGGAAATGAAGGAATGTAGCCTACATACAGACTGTGGAGGACAGAATTAGGTGTGGGGGCTTGTGCCTTTCAGGCTTGTGCTATTTCTTATATTCCCTTGTGCTCACCTGAGATCACAGCATATGCAAGAGTCCTGCATAAGTACTGCAGAGAATGTTTTGGTTCAAAATTAACTAAAGAATCCAGCCTGCCACACTAGGGACTTTTTATTCCAAAGACAAGAATATGGGAGGAGTATTTTTTAAACTGCATTCTGTAAAATACTAAGTATTTTTAATGGACTATCCAGAATGAAAAACAACATGATCAGAATCTCTTCACATCTAATTCTGTAATATCCTTCATCCACTATGGGAAAAGAAACGAGATACAGATAAGATAGAGTTATCAAAGAGATTTGCCAGAGATATGTAGAGATAGACTTTTTCCAGAGTTTTAAAATACAGATTGTAGAAATTTTCCCTTCCCAACATCAAGTACATGTTGTATATGTAATGAATATTATCTGATTTTTCACTTATTCTCTGCCATTCCTGTATGTGAATCAGTTCTGTGGTCTCTGATTTTGCTAAGATTGCAAGCAGGGAACAGGTGCTCTTATTTAATTTTGTATGTATTTAGCTACTAGGTCAATGAAATATTGAATAATTATATAATCTAGGCCCACTGGTAATATGTGATTATTACTATTATTTGTGTTAGATTAGGCACTACTGGTAGAGTATTGTCTGCTTTGTTGATAATTTAATGTTACAACATTATTATTTTTAATATATTTAAAGCGTCATGTGGGTTTTTTAGTAGACTGATGTTGAAAACTATATTCATGTAGTATCTAAAGCATCTGTTCCCTTTCCAAAGATTTTTTTTTCCCCCCAAGAGGCTTCTATCACTTGGGCTGCCTTGTTGCTTTGTTTTACGTTTCTGTTTATACTCTAGTCCATTATCCTCTCTGGGAAACCAGTGTTGCATTTTAAACCAGTCAAGTGAGCCAACTGGATTTTGCAGTGTACATGTGTGGAGGGCTTGAAAGGAATGATACAACTGATTCCTTGTATTTAGCTCCATCACGCTCTACTTTTTGTAGATGGCCATTCAAGAGATAAGTAGTGGGTCAAGACTTTAATAAAATCAAGAGCTAACTATTAAGTGTATTAAAGGTCACTGTGGTGGTTTTTAATACCCAGTCTTGAACAAGAAATTATTACTGTCATTCTAATGCAATATAAGCAGAGGTGTACAACTTAAATAATACAGTAAAACCACATTTTTAAAGTAGGCTGTACTGAAAAAATGTTGCCTTTTTTTAATTTCTTCTTATTTGTAACACACTATTAAACATCCTTTCCTCCAGGCTGAACTAGACATCTGCTACTTTGGCCTACTTATCAAAAGAAATGAAACTTTTATTGGCATGACATCATTACATTTAAGCTTCTTTAGGAGATGAAGAAAATACTAACTGGATGAATCTAGGATGCCATTTAATATCTATCTAGATGAACTACCTTCTTTTAGCAGAGAGAAGGGCTAATTTGTAAATGATCACTTAAGTTCATGCACCTCTGTGTTCATTCTCCTGCACACACAGACAAGCCCCCAGAAATATTATATCCTGAATTTTAACATCAGAGTAGCCACTGCCTCTGCCTTGGGAGCAAGAGAGAATAGCCAGCCAGCAAGAGCAAGTAGTTAATGATGTTGATGTGTAGACAGATTTTAGAACTAAGCGTGTCTTGACAGCAGAGTTAGATTTTAGGTCTCCTGAAGCTATTGTTTTAAATTACTGGCAGATTAAAGAAGAATGTGTAATATACGGTCTATTGTCATCATTGTGATTGCAGTCAAATGCAAGATGGCTTGGGGTTTTTTGTAGAATTTTTTTGGTGCTATTTTTTGGTTTGGTTTGGTTTGGTTTGGTTTGGTTTTTTAAGCTAAAATCAGAATTTGGTTTCTGGAGCACAGTACTGCACATAGCCTGAGATTATCTCAGTTGGTTAGAGCAGAGTGCTAATAACTCAAAAGTCGTGGGTTCGATCCCCATATGGGCCATTCACTTAAGAATTGGACCTGACGATGCTTGTGAGTCCCTTCCAACTCAGAATATGCTGTTATTCTGTGAGATACAGTTCTGAAGCTACAGTCACAAAATATAGAAGAGGCTGCTGCATTCTACCTGTCAGCCTGGAGCTCTCAGTTTTCTCTATTCATCACATACTGCTGTCTCTAAGGAGTCCGTAACATTTTATTTCTAATGCTGATGTATTGCCAGTGGGGAAGCTAAATTTTCCTTTGTCTAGATTTTTTGAAGCTTTAGATATTTAGTCCATTCATAGCATTGCATTTCACAAGGTAAGCATGGGAGAGTACAATTAATGGGAAACTTCTGCTTGGAAAGAAAGCAGCTATCTCTGTTCTTTTTTTAATTTCTCCTGGTTTTTACTAAGAAACTTTATTCAAGGAAACTATGTCAAATTGATTTTCCTAGGGGCTTGCCCAAAGCAAACCACATTAGTAACTTGAGAGCTACATTTCAAAATAATGGTGTAATAATAATATTTGAATATTTCTTACTAAAAGCTATGAACAAAAAAACAAAGCCAAGCCAAACCCTAAATAAATTGTTTAGTATTTTCTTCTATTTCTGTGTGTCACCATGGTTTGCTTTTCATAGGGTCCTAGAATGGAAAAACTCTCTTGAGGCCTTCTGTGTTCCTTCCCTATCCCGAAATATTCTCTATAGCATATCAGCTATATTTCTGTTGTTTGTGACATCTTTTTGAGTAGCTTTCTGAAAGTTCTCAAAGAAACTAGGTTTTGTAATTTCTTCATCCCACCTATTCCAGAAGTTCATGGTATTAGAAATTTTTCTAATCTCTAAGATCAGTCTTCTTTGCTGCAGTGCAAATCTGTTATTTTTCAACTATAGACACAGAGAAAAGATTATTGTCTTCCTGGCATTCTGATTGAGTCCTAAGTAGTTCCAACAGCATCACCTTTTTCGCATGTGATATTGCTAAATAAAAATAACAAAAAAAGTTTGTGCAGTTTGTTGTTCCTGCCTCATTGTAACAGCTTGCAACTTTAACTTACTAATAGTGTCCTCATGGTTTGTGGTACGGTGGGATTATTCCTCTCTTCTTTTCAGATTTGGTGGCCAAGATCATCTCAACTTTGCCATTGCACACACCATTAGTGAAAATTTTGAATAGCTACAGATCCTAGACAGATCTCTTTTAGCTTTTCACTTTGACAGGGTACCAGATCACTACATTTTCAGTGAGGTTTTCCAGTGGGATTTTTCTTTTAGTCCACAGTGTAGTATCTTCATTTAGGCTAATCCTCTTTAGCTTCTTTAAGTAAGGACGCTGACCAACATGCCTAGAGATGTAAAAATATCCAACTTAGATCTGAGTACCCTTACACATACTTGTTCCTTCCCTACTGTAGGCTTTAGTAGGCTTTACTGTAGAGCATTATGTACTTCAGTTGTCTTGATGTCTATACTGAATGCTTTTCCTTTTTGTTTAATAGCAAACCTCTTATCTCTTTGGTATTCTTTTTACCACAGTTGTTTTTACAGTTACACAGTTTTCCTGCACCCTTCTGATTCTGTCTCTGTGGCCAGGCATCTGTACTTAGTGGTTTCACCAACTTTGTCGTATGTTTCCTTCTCATCTACAAGGCTTGAAAGTACATAGAATGGTTCTCTAAACTTGAATAACTCCTTAACCATCATCACCTTTGCTCCAAAGAAGGTGACATCTGCTTTTCAAGATGTAGCTGCCAATGAGAATTTCATAGGTTATAAGTGCCAGAGATGCATAAAGCCCTCCAATCTCTGTATAGAGAAACTGATAGCGGATTAGACCTGGTTGCATAGGTATCTGTGTTACTTAGTGGTCTCTTGAGACTTGTTTAGTATGCAGAGTCCAAGTAAACTTTTTCTGCAAGTCCCCCAAAGCATCCTTTCCTCTACCTCCCTTCTGTGTTGGACTACTGATTCTCTGCATTATTCAGAAGTAAAATGTCACTCTGACCAACCATAACTATGTTAACACAACAGCAGAATAAACGAGCATAATGTTTTTACAGTTTGCAAAGTTTGTATTATGCATTGTAAATTGAAGGAGTAATGACCTGCCTCTCTGGTTTTAGGCACAGCTCTGTCAGTCACAACAAACACTGTGCATTTTTCTCTCCCTGAAATGCATATCAACATTAGCAATGTAAATGCCTTGCATATAATTTGAAAAATGTATATGTATTTGTTTCCCTAGAAACCTCTGTAGTACCTGAATTTGATGCTGTTTGCTGTTTGAGCATGTAAATCTCAACTGTTATCTCTTGATTTCCAGGGAAATTTTGAGTATGTCCATATAAAGGTGCTCCAGGATATTGCAGAGCTAGACATAAGTGAATAGCCAAGATGTAGCATTTCTTCTTACAGTCATTTTGTCTCTCTCACATTTGTCAGTCATAATATGTGGTTAATTAATGAAGGATGAGTTGCTCTATTTACACTGTCAACGGTGTAGTATATATATAGGATTTTCATTCCTAACTGTATCATTGTCAGTATAGCTGAAGACAACACAAGTTTTTTGAATAAATCACATACATTTACTTTAGATTGATATTTTCAATGTAAAAGCACTTCTTTTGAGAAAATAAAATAACTTCTTTACTTAAGGAATAATGAAGAAGAAATATAAAATTATATGTTACAGGGAGAAGACAGAGAAAGAGGCTTCTGGGATTACATAGAACCATGAGTTGGAAAAGACCTTTAAGATCATTGAGTCCAACCATTAACCCAGCACTGCCAAGCCCACCATTAAACCAAGTCCCTAGGTGTCACATCTACGTCTTCTAAATACCTCCAGGGATGGTAACTCCATCACTTTTCTGGGCAGCCTTTTTCAGTGTTTGAAAGCCCTTTCCATGAAAAATTTTTTCCTAATATCCAATCTAAACGTCCCTTGGAGCAACTTGAGGCCATTTCCTCTCTTCCAGTTACTTGGGAGAAGTGACTGACCTCCACCATGCTACAACCTTCTTTTCTTCAGGCTAAACAGCCCCTGTTTCCTCAGCTGTTCCTCACAAAGCTTGTGTCCTAGACCCTTCACCAGCTCTGTTGCCCTTCTCTGGACATGTTCCAGCACCACAGTGTCTTGTAGTGAGGGGCCCAAAACTGAACACAGGATTTGAGGTGCAGCCTCACCAGTGCCAAATACAGGGGTATGATCCTGTCCTTGTCCTGCTGGCCACACTATTTCCTATACAAGCCAAGGTGCCATTGGCCTTCTTGGCTATCTGGGCACACACTGGCTCATGTTCAGCCACTGTTGACCAGCATCCCCAGGTCCTTTTCTGCTGGGACACTTTCCCACCACTCTTCCCTCAGCCTGTAGCATTGCATGGGATCATTGTGACTCAAGTACAGGGCCTGGCACTTTGGCTTGTTGAACCTCATACAATTGGCCTCGGCCCATCTATCCAGCCTGTTGAGATCCTTCTGTAGAGCCTTTGTGCCCTCCAGCTGGATGTAACTCCATTCACCACTACTCTCTGGCCCTGGCCATCCAACCAGTGTTTTATCCAGCAGTGTACCCATCCAAGCCATGAGCAGCCAGTTTCTCCAGGGAAACGCTGTGGGGAAACAGTATCAGAAACTTTAGAATAGCTTAGGCAGATGACATCCACAGTCCTTCCCTCATCCACTAAGCGGGTAATACATCATGCATTATCAGAAATGTTCTTGGCCTTGAGGTATTGAGACTTCATAATCTTCTGGAATATATGTTTTCATGAAATAATTTCATAAGGTTCACATGACTAATATGTACCTTCACATGCATTTCTTTGTTCAGCTATAACTTACAAAAACACATTTGTGTGAAAAATGTCAAATTTCTGATCCTTAATTTAGTCCCTTAAATGCATTTTGAATCAATTAAATCAGAACAGTGTAATTTCTAGAAATACACTGTTTAAATAACCAAATTTACTTTTTGTTCCCTATGAAAATGCCTCATTTGTTCTTCCAATGTACAGATGGTGATGATTTGGTAACTGAAGGAGCAAAAAAGATATTTTTTAACGGTAGTAAGAAAAAAGAGTACCCTTGATCTCCCAGAGGTCTTGTTCATCTCA
Source organism: Pseudopipra pipra (assembly GCF_036250125.1). NCBI lineage: Eukaryota > Metazoa > Chordata > Aves > Passeriformes > Pipridae > Pseudopipra > Pseudopipra pipra. The sequence continues at coordinate 51,688,217 of NC_087549.1, forward strand.
GAGGTGCACTGTATGTTGGAAAGTGTCCTCATGTGTTTCTAAGGCTCAGAAGAGCTACATTCATAGGCTGCTTTGACAAATCACTCTGCATTTTAAAAAAGCTACTTCTCACCCTCTTCTTCTATGATCATAAGGTTATAGGTCCAAGATTTCAATTTGAACATACAAAATAAGGCACCTGGCAAAATGATGGAGCGCAATGCTTGTTGCAGAACCTTTTACAAGAGAGCATTGTGAAGTGTTTCTACAGTAGCTAACTAGCATCATCATGGCCCTGAAGAATAACAAGAAAAGAGAGTTAAGGGGCAGAACATGAAAAAGTCGCAAAAAAGACTCAGAGGAGAAAACACGGATTCACACAAAGAACAGTTAAGGGCCAAGGGTGAGGAACTGATATGACGAAAATAATTAGTGCAAGCTTAGTGAAAGAGAAGGGAATCAGGAGGATCTCAACTGTGGAAATATGTAGGGAAAATTAATATCCTCCCATGATGAGGAAGTTAAATATAATGAAACAGTGCATGACAAACTGAAAACAGCATATATCAGGATATAGGAACAAATGGCAGAAGGTGGTTCTGCTATTTCAGGTGGGATATGAGAAATTTGGAGTCCAGAGAGAGCTTCATTTATGTAGGATAACTCAGCCAAGGAGGCTTTCAGGAACCAGGGTCTGCAGACAAGTTGTGTTTTGATAGTACCACAGGGACAGAGAGAACTGGCCTTGGTAATAGGTTGAATGTAGAGAGACTTAGATAGGGTTGATGTTGGAGAGCTTGAACCTCTTTCATGCTCTGCAGCTACAAGAATTATGCTCTTTCCTTGTAGACTTTTACCTGTGTTATTACTTATCTATAAGATCTGTAGCTTATAATTCTGAGTTTCTGTTGTATGTCCCTAAACAGGTGCTTGTTCATTGTTTTCTTTCTCTCCAATTACATAGAAGTAATTATTTATTCATTGTTTTCGTTAAACTTTAATAAATACATGGGAGACTAGCTCACATTTTGCTTCAAACATGTTAATGACTCCATTACATCTTCATCTGCTTGAGGGTAACTCATGAAACCTACTGAAAATTAAGGCTATAAATTTACAGGTAGGAATTGCAGCCTAATCAATATTTTACTGATAATGATAATTTAATCTTATGAAATACATTGGCTGTAAGAAGGAGAATCAACAGTTGGACATGAAAAACAGGTGTCAAGTTTGACAGGGAGATTACTGTCACAATATCTGGAGGACAGTGGATTACATCAGCAAGCAGAGCAATAATTCTGTCAAATACAGTATATGAGAAACTAATGAAAAAGTTAGAAACAGTGGTTCTCACTTGTGAGCTTGAGTCCTTCAATAATATATTCATCTACTTTTGGTTTTATCTCACATCCGTTCTCCCTGTCTTTTTGTTCAAGCTGCAATTAAAAATACAAAAAACATGGTCTCTACTTCAGCCAGTCTCTTCTTTGTTATGTTCTGAGATCTGATTTTGTTTTATTATGGCATAAGGAAAGCAGTGCATTTTGTTTCAATGTTCCTAACAGCTACTACTTGAAAGAGCCAGAGCTATGCTATGTGGTCACACAAACAAATACTGTAAGATTAAAAAAACTGTGAGAGACAGAGAAGTGGAGCACAGAGAGGAAAGTTTAAACACATTTTGTTCATCAGATCTACAGACACTAACAGGAAAAAAGAGTTCTAAACATGTAATTTGCAATCAAAGATACAAACTATATCTTTGTATTAAAATAAGAGGTAGGAAGCTTTCCTCCAGTGTTATCAGAAAGCTCTGATTCTACAGTCTTTTTTCCTATACTACTTCAATTTTACCTATCTACCAGGAAGCAGTTTAACAGAAAGGAAGAGGCTGAATAAAACGTCTTTGCTATTAGTTATATTTCTAAGCTTTGGAAGTGGTTCAGATAACATGCTGAAAGCACACTGGCTGAGGAAAAATGTCATTTATACTTATGCTAATATAGAAATAATGGCATCATTTTGGAAAGGGGTCTCCAGACTCTAAGTGTTTGCAGCTCTAGTAATGTGAAGATTTCAGGTGTGGCACCTAATAAAAGTGGTCATTCCAGGTCAGCTGCTCATGTTACACTGGGAGTTGCTCATCTTTGGAGCTATCTTTCCATCATTTGAGAAGTCTCACTTCCTCCCTCCTTTTGTGACAACAGGAGCCACTCCATCACTACCAGCTCCCAGTACTGCCAGATGCATCAGCAGCTGCTACAACTCTCATCTACAAATTGTGGGAAATACCAACACCGTGTTGTTTCTCTATGAATAGTATGATGTCAGTCAGATGCTCACAGCTTACAAACAACATGTCTGTACACTTGCAGAGCTTTGCAGCAGACACACTTGACCTTTAATTATACTCTTACAGTGACAAAGCTACAAAGTCTGGATATTTTAGCACAATTCTTGCAAAAGCAAAGCAAGATGTGAAATATGTGCAGAGCTGCTCTCTCCATGAGACTCCACGTCACCTGAGAAAAAGAACTGGCATGGGACCAGAACTTACAGTATTCCTGTCTTTTAAATGAATCTGAAACTATTGGCCATTTTCCTTATCAAAACTGCAAATAAATGAGAAGCTTTTGCTAAGGATGCCATGTCTTCGTACAGACCTCCCATTAGGCCTCCGATTCACCTTACATTGTAGTAGTACCTTAGACAGCTGAAAACAAAGCAGTGAGGCTTTTAGGCAATTCTCACCTTATATTTGTAGATATCATTACCTAGTCGTCGGATTGCTGGGGGAAGCTCTGCAATGGACTGAGAAGAGGGAATACGCTCTTACTTCCATACCTTCTAGAAGGAGAAATCAGTGTATTCCAGAAATTGTGTTTTCCTGATATCTGCCTGCAAAGCAAAGATAGTGCATAGGGAATGAGTACTGCATTCAGTTATTGTGACTTTATGGCATTAGCTTCAAGCGGTGATAATGTCCTTTCGATATCTCAGTTAGGATCTTACACTCCCTGGAAACCTTGACATCCATCATAAAATCTCAGGCTTCAACATTCTTTGTTCATTGCTGTTTCGTTTTCCAGTAGGGTGATCTGAAAAGTTAACGTCTTGTCTTTCATCACATGCGGAAGCCATATGATTCACATAGATTGAATCTTTTGCCCAGTGGATAAACGTGTATCTGATAATTCATCTCAGAGTGGATATTAGTAGCTGACCAAATGTACTCCTCTTTGCCAGCCTTCTACCTTGAAGGAAAATTATCAAGGAAAACTGTCTTGTTCACAGAAATTGAAGTGCTCTGTGAAAATGTCATGACAGATTGCAAGACTAAATTTGTCATTTGTCTGGTAGAGCAGCCTCATTGCTTGACAATCACAACAGTCTAGTCATCATATGGATTTTTGAGGCCAGTGGTGCAGTCATTCCAAACCCTTGAGTTATGATTGGTTTTCTGACAAACTTACCAAAATATGGCACCGGAGCATATACAAGCCAGGAATTATCATTAGCATCAAATCTACTGTGAATCCATTTGCTAAGAATCACAAACTTGCAGAGCTGTGTTGCCAAAGAAGCAAAGTCAGCAAGGCTTGTGAGCACTGGAGATAATGTTTTCCCAGGCAGAGATGTCTCCAGATTGAATTTACAGACTAAATCAACTGCCAACATTATTTCTTCACAGAGGCTTCTCTCTACTCCTAGAGATAAGCACTGTAGTAAATGCTTTCATTTGATAGGCAATGCTTTCATGACTTTTGTTAATAAAATAGACTAATGATGCATAATAGCACAGACAAGTTGTATTAGTCCTGAAAACATTGAAATTAGTGGATAAAAACAAAACCGTGCAGTCAAGCCTTTGGTTGCCACATATTAAATGCTCGTGCCTTATTTTGAACTAAAGCATTTCTCAGATATAATGTAGACTAACTGTTCTGCATCACAGTGTATGCCTAAGTTTTAAGGCATAAACACTTCTTTGTGTACTTTTAGGACTTTACAAAACATCCAAAACCTACATAGGAACTTTTCACCTTGTGAGAGCTAAGTAATTATCAAATATTTAATGAAAGTGGATGTCGACTGTTTAATCACGCTAGAAATTGGTATGAAAGATTAAAGAACCATCATATGGAGTAAAGAAGAACCATTAAGTGAAAATATTCTTTTAAGAATAAAAGAGTAATGATTTGAAAACTGTTTCAAATTATTGTTTGGTTTTTTTTAAGATTCAAGGGCCTCAGGTCTGATGTACCACTGTAGCACAAGGACCTCTAGTCCTCTGTCTTCTTACTTTACAACTAGTAGATGAACAGTCTGCAAGCACTTTGCAGATACCCTAGGCAATGTGCTTGGCTTAGCTTTGTAACATTGTAATTTGTCTTTTGTCAAAGGGATGGATTTATTTCCTTTGCACTCACATGGCCAATTCTGCCCCCAAGATGTGTACATTAGGTATCAGGCTGCCTGACCCAAAATGACAGAGTGTGCTTTACTGTAGGCAATGTTTTACTATAATACAAGATTGAGATGTTAGCCTGTGGTCACAAGGTGAACCATTTGCCATCTGATGAAGTTGTTTTTGTTTTGGATGCAAGTGAAACAGATGCATTTTAGAAAGTAGAGTCAGTTGCAAAAGGAAAGAAAACCATAAAAATTACCAATTTCACTTTGCCACATGCCTTAAGCCATGAATGTTTGATTTATACAAATGGCTTCTGCTCTTCTTCAACCTCAGATATTACGTTTTAAAAGTTAAGTTTTCTATTTCCCCAACATTGCTGAAAATAAAAGAATAGCAAACTCAAAAGTGAAATGCAATGGCTATTCACAGCATAACAAGTGTATGGATTGGACTATCCATATACTTCTCTGATTGGAATAATTGCTAGGTAAAGGTGGTAATTAAAAGTTCTTTTTTCCTTCCTTTTTCTTCTCATTTTTCATGGTCCTTCTGTATAGAAGACTTCTTTCTCCACTGGAATCTTGCCAGTATCTTCCATTCCTTAAACTTTGGCTTTGTCATTGCTGCTATTTAAATTCTGCTCACCAGTAAGGATGCTCTCCTGTGAGTGCTCAAAGCAGTGTTATCTGCCCTTTCCTCCCCAGCACTTGGGAATGTCTCTTCCTGCCATTGCAGCGTTTCTGAGCAGTTGTGCCTGGACCGCCAACCTGTGCGTGATCTGCAATGACTTAGGACAGTTCTGTGGCACTATACCAGCTGTCACATGAAGAGCTCAGTTTTTGTCAGTACACATGCTTATCAGTAAACATTTTATATGAGATCACAACCGTAAACTTAATGGCAGTCAAGAACACAAATCCTGTATTTTGTGAAATTGTGCTTTTAATAAAAATAGTGTTTTGCTGTGCTAATAGTACTCTCTCTTTCTCTTCTCCAGCTTGCATCTTCATGCAGTTTGTGATTTTTCTTTACTTTCTTTCCATAACCTCTATAATGATCCATTTCTATTTCAACTCAAAAGCCAGCTATTTACAAACTATTTTGTCTATTCTCAGGAAAGCAAATGATACTAGATTTTTAAGTGTGGATTTTTTTTAATACGACTTAATAAGACGGTCCAAGATAAAAATTCATGTACTGACATTGCCTTACTTAAATTTTAGATATGTAGATATATTTTAAATTGAAACAGTTAGTGTTACCATATGGACTGCCAGACTTAAATGCACATAAAAATATATTTACACAGAAGTGAGATATTTGCAGATAACTGCTAAATTTCTCTCCTGGTAAGACAAACAGCTATACCTACCTCTAAATGTAATACTAAAGCCATACACAAGATAACCACAAGAGAACTGAAATGCATACCAGCATTGTTTGTGCACTTCTGCAGCTTTATTGAGAAACAATAAAATTCTTTAATTTTTTTAAATACTAAAGCAACTTGGGACTTTCAGTGATGTCTGTGATACTGTCTGGCATTTTTGTGACTGTTGATCATGTTTTTATGGTGGCATTTGTATGTAAAGTGATCTTTATAATTATTACTGGGTGTTATATGGGGAACTATATATTAGTGATTTTGGTAAATTACTCTCAGAATGTTTCAAATGCTCTTCTTCAATCTTTGTTAAAAGAAATGGAGAAAGTTCAAACCAGCTATTGGGAATTTTCTTTCAGGACATTCCAGACAATGTCTTAGGCAAGAATAAAGTATTTTCATGTAGATATAGGAAAGCCTTCATGCACATATTTCTTTTGTCTCCACAGTATTGCTATATTTGTTTTGTTGTCCCTATGTTTCCCTCTTGACTTAAGAGATAGTTCTAAGTTCTGACCAGGAAAACTATTTCTACTTTAAAATTTGAAATGGATTGCAAATTCTGTTGGAGCAAATGGGTTTATCTGCTGTAATTTTAAATAGCTTTTCAGTTGTACTGAGAGCAAAATTGTTTCAACAACTGTCATAGTTTAAAATTGGCCCCCCTCCGGGGGGGGGAGAGGGGAGCCCTGCGACCCCCTGGCCTTGTCCACCTACACACGGCATACAGCAACAGCAAAACAACCAAGACTGAACTGCCAACCACTTTCAGTGCTGTGATATATGATTTTGAGCAGAAGCGAACAACATGGATGGTGGTTGGCTCTCCAGGGAACACTGCCCTGGCACCCAATCACCCTGAGCCCCCCCAGCCTCTCAGGGGGGCCAATTTCAAACTATGACAACAACATACAGTTGTGTAGGTAATCCTATGGTCTGCTGAACATACTGTAAAAAATAATGTGTCTGTAGTTGTAAACTTTAAGCTTTACCTTTATCAAGAGGTTCTAGCAACATCATAAACAACAGAATTGAATCTTGAGTCATTTGTTCGTGTCATTGGAACTTTAGATGGAATTATTGCCTTATTTAATGTGAATTCCTGGGGAATACTTTTGTATGGACCATGATTAATGCCTGTGAAGCTACCAGAAGCCTCCTAGGGTTTGTTCTGCCATTTGTAACTAACTTCTTCTATGTGTTTTTAATCTTGTTACTGCGAATTTATCTAAAGAAATTTTGAATAGGTGATTTGGCATGAACTTGTAAAAATAGATGATTTAGACTTCTCTCTGCTAGAAAGCAAAATCACCATAATAATAGGTTCAGCTTTTTAAGCTTTTTGTTTGTGCTTTTAAAGCCCTCTTATAAATACATGAGGTAGCATTGCACAGCATGCCTCAACACTACATGGTTTGGTCTTTCTCCTATGGCATTGACATGTAGTGCTTCCCTCTAGTGACAGATGACATTCTGAGCCAAAGCATAATTTAAATAATCACCTTTTGTCTTTATTCAGCTGTTTTTTCATATGCCCTGAATCTGCTAAGCTGAACAATCAACTAGTACCAAGTAAAGGCTTTCTGATTAGGCTTTTGGGACTTCTTCTTATTGGGCAGTCTGGTTAACTTGGAGCTTTCACTAAGAATCTCTGCATGGCCACATAGAAATAACCAAAGGTTTCCAGCATCCTTGAGCTCCCTCATTATCCAATTGCATGTCTGTGGTGGGTCCCCTATGATTCCTGTAGGAAGCTGAAAATAGCTGAAGCCTTTGTTCCTCTCTCCACTGCTTTCTGCATTTTGCCAGGAGCCGCGGAGAGAAATGAAGAAAACCAAAAATGTGTTTTCCTGTTTATGTGAGCCAGCAGCTTTTACTACACCTGTCACTCAGGAAAGGCAGCAAGTTCTTGGGATGCATCCAGAGCACAGGACATTTCATAGTATTGAGCCCATGCATTGAGGGATGCGTGATAGTGCTGCGGTGGACATCTCTCCTAGGGCATTTGCATGTTTAAATACAAGTGGGAAGGATGAGAAGTCCCCTGAATATGACAGGAGGTTAACCTTAAATGCCACAGTCTCCTAGTGTTAATAACCATGTTGTATTTTGACTTCTGGTGACAATTTTGTATTTTATGGGAAACTTGGGAACGTGTGAGACTTGTTTATCTTACATCTTTCACCTATCAGTAGTTTGTCACTCACATTCCTGTTCAATTAAGGCAAAACTTGCCGTTGCTAACTTGCTTTCACTAATGGGCTTCAGGTAACGTCTGGGAACTTTTTAGGTCCCGTTGCTGTAGGTGGAAAGCCTCTACAGGGATCCTATGCACCGTATGACCCTTTTGGGGAATTGCTGTTCTGCAGCATGTTGGAAAGGGAAAAGGATACCTGTCTTCTGAACTTGCAAATCTTTCTTCAGTGTAATGGGCTACAGAACATTTTCTATGACAACCACGTGTATGGCTATGCAGTGGCTGAATTCACTCATGAATTCAGGGAGGAAACAACTACATTTGGGCTTGCAGAAGCATTTTTCTTATTTTAGTTCATAATCAAAACCAGATTTTCTCCAGGGATAGCTGTTTTGCCTTATTGAACAACTGTAATGCTTCCAAGAATGTATCTTTTTTTGTTATTGGCAGTAGCCAGTGTTAGAAGATGTTTCAGATCAGTGAGTTAAATCAAAAATGCTTTTGTGTCATACTAAACACTGTTATATAAATCAGTATTAAAGTGGTCCCTTGCTGTTTCCTACTGAGTTTTTTCATCTGTCATAAGCAAGGACTACATTGTGAGGGACCAGTCCCTCAACCTCTATTCACTTGTATTCTTAATGGTAGTACTAGATGTTCAGTTCAGTAAAAGGACTGAAGTGGACTTATATGCTTCTGAGCTGTCATGGGAGCACCTTCTGTTTTAACTCTTAAAAGGACAGATTTTTTTATGGTTTTGGTGGTGAATTTTTTTTTTCCAGTTGAGAACCGCTCCTGTATTAGAATACTTGCAAATATACGTTAAGGTAGTGAAATCTTCGTATAAATACAGAGAAAGAAAATTCTAATCAAAATACTCTCTCAGACATCTAACAGTAATGTGCTTTAAGGCTTCTTGAAAGTTCTGTCCATGCAAACTCCCTCTTTAATTTAATTCTTAATTAAAACCATTATTCTGTGGCGTATCTAACTAATTGTTTAGCAGGAGTAAAAAATGTCTGTCTTTAATAATTTTCCAGACTTAACAGATTGTAGTTATCAGAAGAAAGATATTCCTTCTTGGATATTTCCTTTTTATATGTCTTGAGTAGTCTTTTGTAATTTTAAAAAATAATATTGTTTTAATTACCATGGTTACATGCTGCTAGTGCTGATAGAATTTAAAAGGATTGCTTTCTTCTCCAATACTTAATACAGTGTGAATTCATCAAAAATTAAAAAAAAAATCAGTATAAAAAGTTTCTTGTCTATTTTAGGCTGCTATATATAGAGGCTTTGATACCGTGTTCTTCATTCGGGGAACTAGTACCTGAATGCAACTAAAAAGGTTCAAAATATCAAATCAGTTTGTGGCCAGCTCTGGCTGCCAGTCACTTATTCAGTTGCTTTATCTCTCCCTCTCCTCAACAGGATGGGGGACAAAATAAGATGGAAAAGGTCATTGGTCAAGGTAAAGAGAGGGAGATCACTTACCAATTACGGCATAGACTTGGGCAGTGAGAAACAAAGACAAATTGAAAATACAAGATTGCCCATCCTCTCAACCATGTCCTGCAATGTGTTGGTTGGAGCCAGCTGGAGCTGTCTGTGTGTGGCACAGGACAACCTCGGCCTCTCCTCACAGAGACCGCCCTGCAGCCCCTCTGCCAGTGCCTGGGCAACTGCACCCAGGACATCATCCTAGCGCACCTGTTTGTCTTGAATTAAGCATTTGCCTTCCCTGACATCAGTTTGTCATCGTTTCTGATGTCATGTATCAGTAAAACAGAGTGCCACACATGTGTAGCTTCGATGCAGTTGTATGAATTGCTGAGGGCTCTCATGTTGCTTTTCTTTCAGCTTTCAGAGCATACTGAAAAAGTGATAAGATCTGCTTCCAATTCAACACCAATGAAGATGGCGAAGGGTCTAGACTACAAGTCTCATGGGGAGCAGCTGAGGGAACTGGGGTTGTTTGGCCTGCAGAAAAGGAGGCTCAGTGAAGACATTATCTATCTCTACAACTACCTGAAAGGATCTTGTAGGAAAGCAGGTGTCAAGTCTCTTCTCCCAAGTAACAAGTGATTGGATGAGAAAAAATGGCCTCAAGTTTCTCCAAGAGAGGTTTAGATTGAGTAATAGGAAAAAATTCTTCATGGAAAAGATTGTCAACTACTGGAAAAAGCTGTCTAGGGAAGCAATGGAGTTACCATCCCTGGAGGTATTTAGAAGACATGTAGGTGTGACACTTAGGGACATGGTGTAATGGTGGGCTTGGCAGTGCTGGGTTAATTGTTGGACTACATGATCATAAAGGTCTTTTCCGACCTTAGCAATTCTTTGATTCTATTCTGTGATTCTATAAATATCAAAGTGCTTTACAAACTGAGGATTTAGTTATGCAAATTGGAGGTAGTGAGCAGGATTTTTATGATCTTACAGTGACAAGCACCTAATCCAGAAATTGAGCTGAGGTTTCAAATTCTCCAGTACAGGGATCTTTCCACTAAACCCTAACACCTGTGTGAGTAATACTGATCCACACAGACTTTAGCTGATAGGTTGTGGGTCTCTTCCACCTCAGAACATTCTGTGATTCTGTGATCTAGTACAACAATATCAATTAATGTTTATAATACCTTATTAATGGCTATGTTCCGTTTTTGCAGATTAAGTGTTGGAAATGGAGTCCTTAATATCACAATCCTATTTACAAGTCAATGACTTTACTTGTTTCAACAAATATAACACAGTTTAAAATGTAGTTGTGCTGCCGACAGGCTTGCATAAACACAAAGCAATTGTTCAGTTGTCAAGAAACTTTTAGTTGAAGTTGGTTATACATTATATGAATATTTCTACATCCTGTGTGCATCTGTATACTAAATCTAGAAACTACTGAGAAAAAAATAAGCATTGTCATAATTCAGGATTCAAATAGACGACCCCTACACCATTCTGCAAATGCAAAAGCATCAGCTCTTCTATTGTCACCTTCTCATTTGGTTCAGTTGTGATTTGCCATAATAGCTTACATTTTCTCTCATGTAAATGCAAATTTTGATACTTAAAATGTATCATGTAAAATGTATGGTTTATGTCTTTCTGAATGTTTCCTGTTTTCTAAAATTCAACTTCTTTAAAACTGTAGTGGCATTTTTAAATAAGGACACCTCTGTGGCTATTCATTGATATAAAACTCTGGGAACTGCTCATTTTGAGCACTTATAGACTCTTGTTGCTTTTTGTGCATTTGGGTTTTGGCGATTTTTTTTCTTCCTTTTTACTCTCTTCCCAATTTTGTTAGGAAAGGCATCTGTAAACATTAAAGCACTCCACTTGAGCACTCCACAAACTCTTATTAACTTACTATACTGAATTTTTCAGTTTCATGATTGTGATAACGACAGTGGAAAGCCTGCAAAGAGAAATGTCTGTGTTTGGAAGAAAACTGCATGATTTGAAGCATATGTCAGCAGTTTATAAATTCAAATTAGAGTAACATATAAACAGAGATGGTATAATACTTGCTTTTCTTATTGCTCTGTGTAAGACCTTTTTCAGCATTCCCATTAGTTCAGTTCAACTGGAAAAAGCCAATGACTAATGGACTTTGAATCCCAAGTCATTGGTGATAGAATTAGGGAGTTTTCAGATTTATGTATGTGCTGTCATATGCAATTCTGTAATTTGTCACACCAGCTTATATCTGGTGGAGTTCTACTAGTCACCTCTTCTGTGTTTGAGTTGTGTGGTAAAACTGGGATCTGGGGCTCGTGAGTGACCTGCAGAGCTGATTTATGTCTCAAGAGTAAAGCAACTGCCTGTCTTTGACCAGCGGAACTATAATCTAATCCTAGCCCCTCTCCTTTGCTCAGGAGCACAGGTACTTCAGCAACCTCCCATAACCCCTGCTTTCCTGAATATTTGATGTCTGCTTTGTGTTCTTCCATGTCAGTTATGGTTCTGGCATAAATGCACACATTCTTTAATCCATTTGACAGGACCAAGTTTAGAAAAGGAGAAGGAAGCAAAAGGACATAACCAAATGCAAAGTGACCTGTAGTGATTAAAGCAGGGGATGCTGGAGGCAACAGAGGGAAATGTAGTCCTGATAAATGATTAATCTTTATGACTAGAGAAAGGAAATAAACAACAGAAGCTCAAGATCATGTGTGGAAATAAAGCATGGCTTAAAGGAAATAAACAATACAGGCTTAACTAATCTGTTACTCAAAAGCTTGTTTATTTTCTTATTTTCTTCCTTATTCCATACTTGTATTCATTTGTCCCTACTCTTCTTGTCAGGAGATCATATATATCTGTATTGGGGCAGATATCAAATTCCCAGGTATATACATTTTTGTGGGAATCTTATGACTCTTTTCAACCTTACTGGAAAAAAGAATTAACTTTGAAACAGTTTACCATCCAGTACACCCATTTTTTCCAGCCCTTTTCCTTTCTCCCCCACTGGCAATTTCTCTCCTTGGTAAATTGTGTCAGAAACAAGGATGGTCTTGTTTCCTCTGTGTTTTGTGGTACAGTGTTAACAGTATAAATTCCCTTCATCAGCAAGCATAGTTTCTTATGTTTGCTTTTTGCAGGGAATGGCATAGCAGAGAAGAGTGGTGACAAATACCTTCTTGATCTGTCACAGGGAAATCCAAAAAAATCTACCAGAGAGGGAGGAATCTGAGGGAGTTCTTGAAGAATTTTTCTAGATAGTGTGATATAACGGGGGAAAAAAAGGCTGAATATATTCAATCAGTAAGTCAACAGTGTGTACTCTTAATATAAGTGCTTTTCAAGTACTTTAATATATAAAGATTCCTTGCATAGTTGAATGTTGCAACTGATATTGAAGCCAAATTTATTAGTTGCTGACAGTATCAAAGACAAAGATGTTAGTTTACATTGTGACCAAAAAAACACCTTCATTTACTCAGTAGTTAGTAACTCCTCAGGTTTGTGTGGAGCTCCTGGGAAAGTCTGTGGATGACCTAACATGAGGAAAGTTAAAGACTGTGTTGAGACTGAGTGGCAATTACATAGGAGATTCTTTCAGGAAGTGAGTCTTGTCACAAATTAAACAGATTATTGTCTCAATTTTATAGTACTTACCTCTCATTTAATATTGTACTTACGTGTTAACAGTGACTAGCACATAATAGTGAGTAGGAAGACAGAATATTCTGTTCCCCTTTGACATGTATGTAAGTTCAGTGTTTCTTTTACCAGTTGCTACAGAGAATCTGATTCATTTATCAGGTTTATGCATTTGAGAGTTATTTGTCAAAACTGATCTCACTCTGCATCATTTGGTTAAGGTTGATTGCACGTGTCAGATTAGAAAGAATGGTAAATACTCTTTTTCGATGAATAACATTGATTGGTGGCATTTTCTCTTTTACGTAGATTTATATGACCATGTTGTCCTGTCATCTTGGTTCAGTAAAGGCCTGTTTTCAATCCCCAATTTAGCTACCACTGCTGTACATAACAGCTCTGAATTAATGTGATTTGTCAGTGGCAATAGCCCACAGTGATAACCAGAACACGCTGCTACATCTTATTCTGACTGATCTATGAAACAGCACTGCCCATTTATTCTTTCGTGCAACATAATAAACAGTCTCTGGGCTTGTTTTTCAGGGCAGGTATTGAACAGCTGAAACCTTCACTAATTTACACAATGGTTTATCTTTTCTCCAGTTGACTTCAGGGGTAACTCAAGCAGCTGTGCCATAAAATGTAACAAGTTTGAGCATGCTGATGTTTCACACAACAGAGCAACAATTTTGCCGTTAATATTAGTCACAATCAGGAGGTGATTGAGACACTTACTGTAAAAAATACATGTACTGTATTAGTGTATAAAGAGAATGGTTTTCCATACTGCAACACCATAGATGTATTCCAGCCGTGTCCAGGAAAATGGGCTAGAATGGATTTTTCCTTCACACTAGAACTTTTAAATGTTTATACTATTCTCCTGGGTTCCCATTTTTTGACCAGTGAGTAGAAAAGTGTATGTTACATTAATGCCATTTCCCCTGTTCATGGTGTATGGTCAAATTCTGTCTGTTGTTCTCGTGATATGCTTAATTACGAGCCAGCAACCTGCACCATTCCTTAGTACCTCTGAAAGTTTATGTCTTGACCCTGTATTACCAGATGGTTTCATGTTCAGTTGCCACAAGTCTATGGTGTGATAACTGTGTGGAGGAGGTGTGTCACATGACCACAAAAGCAACTCCTCAGACCTTCCTTTATGTTCCCTGCGTCTACTCAAATATGAGCAGTGTCTGGTCTGCATGCTGTATAAATGGTCTGAAAGTCTATGCCGGGTTCTGAAGGGTGCCACAGGTGTGGAGGTACATGTCTGCCTAAATGCATCTCTGTGTCAAATCAGGAGATAATGACATGTGCTTTGTTAACATATGATGGAGAAGGGATCATCACGGACAATAATGACACTGTAAACAGTCATGTGGTAACTCAGTAAAAGGGTTAAATGCCTGTGATAGAATCAGTCAAGAGGGACAGTATATGCAACATAGGTCATTTGATCTTAATTTTCCTCAAAGATCGTTCTAGTCCAAGTACCTAGCAAAGGTAGAGCTACCAAAGGTAACATCTGCCAGAAATAGGCACTTTATTTGCTGTCTTAACATAGTAATTCTTCTGAGAGTTATTTGTCACCACCTTTTAATTCTTGTTGGTTTACATATTCATGAAAGTTTCTGGGGTGAAGTTGGGATAAGTTGTCACTGGCACATGTGTGAAATGAAAAGTATATGTCTGCACTCTTTATTTTTCATTTCTCAGTTAGATATGTGCTTCCTTCACGCAAAAAAAAGAAATCCTTAAGAACACATGCTTGTCTGTCTTCCAAACTCTGTAGAATTAGCTTGTCATGAAATATAAAACTAATGTGTAGTTGTAAAACCCACTGCCAGCATTTTCCTCACTATTGGCTGATGGCTAAGAAGATTTAGAAATGAAAGGGGTTATTATAAAGTGATTACTGAATAGCTAGGTATGTCATTTTAAACAAGCAACTAAAATCTCTGTTGCAGATTTGGAATGTAATCTTGTTTGTATCATTCATACTTAAAATCTGATTTTGATTGTGGAGGAGTAATCATATAATGTAGGTAATTTGACAAAAATATATCGAATGATGTTTTTCTTTCGTTCCTTATTTAAATGTATTACAATTTAAATGACATGCCATTCCTATAAAATGACAACATAAAGAAATATTAGATTTAATTTGTATTGGTTCAGATTTAAATTTTACTATAAAATGAAAAGTTCATATCAGCCCTCTAATGAAAGAAAATAGTGTCTAGAAACCAACACTTAAAAATGCTACTAACTTTAAAAGGATGTAATTGATGATTAAAAGGCTGTTATTGATGATTAGACCTATAAATTTTGCAACGGTGAATGTCAGCCTGAAGACATAGGCCTCATGGAATATATGAAGACATGAATTGGAGGAGATGAAAAGTTAAGGAAACTGTCTTGTTCAGGGTTATATCACTCATTCATGTTTCCGTATCCAGTGCTTGTAATAATGCATTACTAAGTTCTTAAATCCAATGCCTGATCTGCTTTCAAGCAACAGCTACACTTATTTTTTTAAGTAGTGAGCTCATACCTTGGGTGCTTATTAGAATTTGCTTTCAATCAATCTTCTATAATTAGCTAAATATTATGGTTCTCTCCCAAGAATTCCTATATTTTAGCTTGTGTTTCATCTCGAAATATCACAGAAAAAAATCTCCTAATGATAAGCTGATATTAGTACTTATAATCCTTCCTGGAAAAAGGAGACCTCTACTACATCTCACATTTGAATTTGTGAAGTGACTGAGAGTTCAAGGTGGCTTGTTTTAAGAACTCATCCTGTTCATTTTACTGCTGTGAGTGTGTATTTTATTGTTTTCTGAGCTCCTACATTTTGGAACTAGCCATTTCTGGCTACAAAGTACGAAAAGGACTCTCTTAGTGCTGTGTTCTGATGTTTTAGAAATCAGACTGAGAATTGTGTTCCCCGGCTTTTGCTAATGCTTTGTAACCTTCAGCAGATAATTAGTTTCTTTTGAGCTTCAGTTTCTCTGCCTATAAACTAGGAGATATGCTGTTTTCATACCCGATATAGATACAAGGTTTAACTACACAGTATTTCCGAAGTATATGATAAAACAAGCAGTCTTGCATCTGGTTCCATGCTGCAGAAGAATGATGTTAGCTATAACCTTAAGAGCAGGGTGGTTTGGGAGATGCTAGCTTTTCTCTTTTGCCCATAGGCTGCTGGCATCTTGGCCAGTAAATGGAGCCTGAGTATGACCACATGTTGTAAGTGTGAATCTTCCAGTTGTCAGATGCTGGGGAGTAGTTTAGTCAAGAGACAGAAAACTCTCTGTGATGGGCTTGCCCTGAGATGTGGGGTTTTTTTCACTTCGGTCTTGTCCTGTTAACACCTTCTCTCCATTGCAACGCTGTGGATGCTGAACATGGTACTAAAGGTGCTGGGGGAAATGTGTGTAGGAGGCCAATTCCTGCTTCTCAATGCTCTTAAGTCTGCAATAACTTGGAAGAGTGCAGAAGGGCTCCCCACTGGCTGCTGCTTAAAGCTAGCATGCCAACTTTAGGGCATATACACCCTTCTGTTCATCTTCTTTCACTGGCATTTTGACTGTGGAAAAAAAATTATTTTAATTAAAAGAGTATAATTAAAAAGAATAATTAAAAAAATACAATTAAAAGGAAGCCATTTTCCCCCAGAATTTGCTCAAAGAAAAACAAGCATAATCCAGCTTTCAACACTCTCTCTCTCTCTCTCTCTGTATGTATATATATAAAACAAATTATTCCTTCCTCTGTGGTGTTGCAGGTGACTACCATTTCAGTTTTGCTGTCTCATAGTTATTTCCCTCTTTAGTGCTGAAGCTCTGCAGGGCTTGCATCCCACTATTTTTTCAAGTGTCAGGGAGTACATTTAGAAGACAGATAGAAGTGCTGCTTTTCTGTGGGAGGCATCTAGTGTTGCAGAATTAGGGACATATTCTTTTAGAAATGCTATTAGTTAGTAATATGAAAGGGTGCTAAGAATTTTGAACACCATAATTTGGAATCTTTTCCAGGAGGTGCTGTGTATCTTTTTTGGTCTTTTACCTGAATATTCTTAATAACTATTGCTGTCAATTTCCATGTCTACTCCATGACAGGAAGTAGAGATATTTTATATGGAACTAGGGTTCCACAAATTTACAATTGTTCTTTGCTGTTTTTTAACATTTTTGCTTGCTGCCTCAACGTACTGTGATCTTAGATGAGTAAGATGACCAACCTTTAATGTGTCCCTCTTGGAACTCCAGGGGTTGTTTCTGGATCTTTAACAGTTTCGTGCACACTGGTAGCTTAGTCTTTATTTTCACTTGAAAATAATTGGACTCAGCAGTACAACCATGCCACCAGCCTCTTATTAGGATTTTGATTTTGCTCATGAGCCATTTGTCCCTTTGTTTCTTTGTTTGCCTTCTCTTTGTTGGATTCCTTTCTTTTATAACCCAAATAATGGACAGTATGAAAAATCATGTGGGTAAAGTGTAAAGTTTTCCTTTTCTTCCTCTAATCCGAACTACAAAGCAGTTCTTTATATTAACAAATCTGACTGAAATAAAAATGTGTTAAAAAGCTGTGAAATTGCGCCAACAAAAATCTTGCCCCTTGTTTCTTTCCTCTATGCATTCTGCAGCTTTTGGTAAACTGAAATTCAAAAAACCCTGACCTGTTATCAGGTCTGGTAGATCATGTGGTATTTTGAAGAAAGAGCTCTTTTTGAACTTCAATCTGTTGTTGAAGAACTCAGATGAAGAATAATTACAGTATAAAAATTACTCCACCACAGTTGAATGTGGTCTTTTACAAAAGTGTCTGACCAAGTTTGCAAAAAATCTCAAATTGTTAGCAGTCATGTAGATTGGGTATCAAATCAAATCAATTCAAATAAAGACAAGACAAACAAGTAAATTGTTTTGCCTATTTTCCAGTTTGCTGTTAACTATAGATGTATACAAATCTGTAGATTTGTTTTCTAGAAGCAAACCATATATTCTTGCTTTGATAGCACCTGACTCACAAGACCTATTTTCTGTTGCCCTATAGATGGTCTCCATCACTGTAGTATACAAGTTCCTTGCAGGTGTTCATGAAATTATATGAGATAGTTGGATACTGATGCTAGAGTGCTATGGCTCCCACTTTACTCAGAGTGAATTGATGTGAAAAGATGTTAAGTAATTTGAAAAAGACTGCTTAGGCAACCTGCAAAAATGTCTTTACATTTATTTGAGATTAATTAAATATTGTGTTTAAAAGAGCTATAGTGGATAATAATGTAAATCTCAAATCATTCAGTTTCATCTTAAATTTGTATATTTTCTTGTTCTGTTTATCTCTTACATCCTGTGGAAGGACAGTAGAGTTCAATCTGGAATTCAAGTCCCAAGAGTTGTTACATAGCTAAACCACACTAATAGTTTGCCTAGACAAGAAGTAAATTCTTAATTCCTATTATTTGGGTGTCTTTCAAATAGTATCTAACACATACCAGATGTCTGCAGCTCCTGAAGTATCATGGAGTGGCAGAAAATCACCATGCCATTACTTTCTTCATCTCTTATTTCAATAGGTCTGTGCAGTCTTTGACAAAAAGACAAAACTTCAGTCTGAGTGTTAATTCTAAACCCAGGTTTTGATGATCAATGACAGGATGCTAAAAATACACCTAAATGTCTCTGTGATTCTTAAACTGAGTTTCTGAAAAAGCATTGCACTTGTGGTAAGAAGTAAAGTGTGAAGTTCCAGAGAAATGAGCTGTGAATTGCAACTGCAATGGCAATTGATCCTGTCTGTCAGTCTCTGCTCCATATTCTCAGGAAAACTGTGGAGTAGAGAAGGAGCCAAGATCACGGATTAAATGGGATGCTGAAGTGCCAGGGGCTAGAACCAGTCTTGCTGGTCCCTCAGGTCAGAGCTGCAACTGTCAGAATTCACTGCTTGATACCCTGCTGAAGCTGGCAGAAGGAGAACAGTATGAAAAATGCTGCAGGCACCAGCAGGGGAATTGGTAAGAACTACCTGGCTAAGCTTCAGGCATGACAGGCAGTGTGCTCCTTTGGGAAGAAAACCTCTTCTCTTACGAATTGGTAGACCTTATTTTCCCCATTCGCCTCCCCAGTGAAGCATAAGAAAATAGCTAGAATACTGAGGAGCAGGAGAGGCTCAGTTCATTTAGAAAACTGCAGTGGGTGGAGAGATCTGGCTGTATGACCTCTCTGCAGGTAGGCGTTCACTAAGGAGAGAGCAAAGATTCAGCAAATAGCTTTTGTGGTTTGAAGTGTGTATGTTGTATGTAGTACAATAGGTGTGGTATGTTAATCTCCTTATTCATCATCTTCTCTAAAAAGTGTGATTTCAGTTGTGATTAGCACTGTGAAATGACACTTCTTTATGTAGCTATCATTTACTTTACCCGATTCAAGTTACCAAGAGCAGACCATTGCTAGGATGGCAGCCCTCCACTAATGCATGAATAGGTAGTGCAAGTCTCACAAGCACAACAGCAGCACCTCAAGAAAATGCCCACTTTTTCACCTAAAGTTGAGAACTCACTGTGGGAAAGTGATAAAAAGATCCTGTAGAAAATAAAAATCAACTAAATGAAGTCATCATGTTGTAGTAATTGATTCAGCTTTCCCTTTTAAATCATAGTCATTAGCTGTCATTCTTTTTATGCAGTTTTCTTTCCCCAAGTATCCTGCGTCCTTCCTGATGAAAAGCATATTGGAAACGATGTACTATGCTCTCAGAACTGTATTACATTAAAGATAGATAGATAGGCATTAGAAAATTTTTTTCACTGTTAGGGTGTTCAGGCATTGGAATAGGTTGCCCAGGGAAGTGATGGAGTCACCATCCCAGGAAGTGCTTAAGAGGCGTCTGGATCTGGCACTGGGTGATACAGTTTAGTGGTTTAGAGGTTACAGTGGCAGTGCTGGGTGGCAGTGGCAGTGCTGGGGCTTGGTGATCTTAAAGGTCTCTTTCAGCCTTGATGGTTCTGTGATTCTATTCTATGAAATATTTTCTCTGGGGTATACACTGATACCTTCGGAGAAGTTCAGTGCTAACTTGATCAAATGGAAACTTCTTTTTCTGTCTTTTGTTGCAATAATTGCTATTTTTCATGGCTGTTTTGAGCCCCATGTTTTTTAAATCCCCAAATTCTTTTGTTACCTTAGCTTTTTTTTTATGGTTAAAAGTAGTGACCTTAAAACATTCATTTGCAACAGGGGTCATCAGGGCCCTATTAGTTGCATTATCTCTGAATGAATGGTAAGAAAAATAGATATGAGCCATGTACCCATCTGATGCTATAGATTACAGAATCAAGTCAGGAACAAAAGCAACCAGGGCATCTGCCTTGTCTGATGAGCTTTATCCTGTGAATATCAACTGAAGCTGTATTGTCTCCATCTTTTACAATCTAATCTCTTTTTTCCTTTGTCTGTTTTGTTTGAAGTGAAAATGTGTGTCATTCTCATAGCAATGACTTCAAGATTTAACTAGAGACCTACCTTGTACTTCTTATTAAGGTAACATGACATAGGAGTATCTTTCTCCTGGGCACAAATCTTGCATAGGTTTTGATCCAGTTATTTTGTACAGCCACTCAATTTCAGTTTTAAAATGCTATGAATTAGTTTTATGTCTCTAATAAAATGATTTCTCAGGTCCCTTGTGAATTTTCTGATGTGCCTACTGTGGAACTAAGCAGGCTGTTCCATATTGTTGCAGCTAGGAGCTTTGTTCAATTGCTTAATGTTCTATGTCAGGGTCACCTCAATTTTGTTGGTTTTCTAGTCCTACTTAGCCCATTCAGATAGCACTGCAGTTACACAATACCTGTCAAATGTCCTTTGCTATTCATCATCTCACTTAAATGAAGAAATTCTTAGAAGCTGAAAAGAAACAAAAATTAAAAAAGGAAAACTCATTTTCCATGAAATTTATATCTGAACTACACAGAAGTAAATGTTTAGGGTTATATGAAACTCTTAAGACTTTCCAGTCCTTGAGATTTGCTTCTTATTAATTTTATTTGCTGTAGCATTAGAAAATATTGCAAACCCCCCAAACATTGTGATTCTCAGCTGGGATACAGGAAGCATGGAAGCAGGTAAATGACTCTACAGTGATTTATCCTTGTTGGAGACATTTTTACCTCTCAGTTGAGTCACTAGAAAGGAGGCCAGGATTAGAATTTGTTTTGTTTTGCCATTTTTTCACCAATTGCCAAATATTCTGTACTGGTGATCAACATTGTTTGATAGTGAAAATTAATTAAAAAAAAAAAAGCTGGATGATTTGAAAGGGGGGAAAAAATACCCTGCTTTGTAGATGTTAGAACAAGCAATTTCTTAACACCTTTTCTTCAAGGAGTTAAGATGAATAACATCTTTGAACAAATATTTCAAGCATGCAGAGACTATATTAAAAAATAAAAAGATGAAATCCTGTGTAAATTGTTTAGAACATTCCTAGTGAAGACATGTTGATTAATAAACATAAAAGAGGGAAGATGCATATTAATTTGTTTATATATAAGAGGTTTCTAACTCATTAAAAGTCTTCTAAGTGTTTAACTAGTGAAGCAGTGGATAAAACCTGACATTGTCTTTAATCTTGTGGAGGACTCAAATATGAAAAAAAACCAGATTATTGCTAAATATGTATAATAGTTCTATTAATGGCAGTGTTTTGAAAACATGGAGGGGGGTGTCAGCTCAGTGGTTCTGCTTGTAATATGGTGGAAATTTTAATTCAATTTTTTATCTCAGTTGCTGGGATCAGTAGGATTGAAGAGAACTTAACTTCATCAACCACAATCTTTGGTGCTTGTTGTGTGGATTTTGGTAGATGTGATTGATGACTCGTTATCAACCGGAATATCCCTAGGAAAGCACAGATGCAGTAGAATAGGAGCTGATGTGTCTCCTGTCTTATTTCTTTAGATTCTTTGCTAAACCGCTATGACAAGCTGAGGTATTTGCACTATTAACAACTAATGCTTTTGTAGGAAAAAATCCCTATGAACTATTTTAAAGGAATTGTATTATTAACTTAATGTCCTTGGCAAATAGAGATCAAGTAATTGCATTCAGTCTAACTTAAAAACACATGAATATGAAATAGCTGAAGAACCATCTAGCCTTTGTATAAACAGTCCTTCAAGAAAATCACTGTGTATTTGCTAGTTTTCTCTGAAATTACATTTTCTTTTTAGATACTTATTCTCGCAGGTTTTTGCTCTAAAAGTGTTAACGCAAATTAATTTGTAAAAAGAAATTGGACTTCATTTTTGCAAGCAACAGATAGGTAAAAAAGTAAGTGTCATTTCAACTGTATCATGCAATTTGAGTTTAAGAACTTTTTAGTGTTTTGTTTGCTCTTTGTTTTTCATCAAAGGCACTTCTCTCTTTTCACTTTTTTTTGTGTTTTTCAGAAGCCTATACCTCTATCACACTGTGATTCTATAAAGCAATGGATTACTATTTCTTCTTATATGTCATATTTATAGAACTATATGACTCCTTATTTCTTATGTTACTTACTATTATAATATGAATAAATAATCATACTAGAATTATGTCGGTAATTTTGCAGATCCAATGCGTGGACCACGAAAACTAGAAGTTGTGGAGATCAAATCCAGACAAATCACTATTTGCTGGGAACCATTTGGATATAATGTCACACGTTGCCATCGGTACAACCTCACAGTCCATTACCGTTACCAGGCTGGAGGTCAAGAGCAAGTGAGAGAAGAAGTAAGCTGGGATACAGAAAGTTCACATCCCCAGCACACAATTACTAATCTGTCACCATACACAAATGTTAGCATCAAATTAGTATTAATGAATCCCGAAGGACGAAAAGAAAGCCAAGAACTTGTAGTGCAAACTGATGAGGATGGTGAGTTTTTCTATTTACATATACATTTTGCATAACCTGATACTCAATACAGTTTTCTCTATAAGTGCATGTTCTATTTTTACTGAAAATTGTAGGAGATTTTCCACCAACTTCACCAGTTTTAAGAGAGTAAAGCTCCATTATTACAGTGATCTTTTACATAACCTGTAACATCACACATAGTTTAATCATTTCATCATTAAACTCGCAACTTATGCTTGAACTGTATTCTACCACTTTAAACTTCCAGCATCAGTTTGAAGAAAATTCAGGTGATTGTCCACAGTATCCTCATGTAAGCTTTTCTGCTGAGTGATGTGCTCAGCATTAAATATTTGTTCTTGATTTGTGGTTTCAGTTTCTCTTTCTTTGGCTTCCTAACCACTGGACAGTGTTAGTTGCTTATTTAAACAATTCCATATACAGACATTGAAGTATACAGATTTTCCATTCCTTTTAATAATTTTCAACTCACAAGGGGTTTTCATATCTCTTTTTTAAAAATTTTATTTTATTTCGAGCAAAATGTAATTTGCAAATGTCTTTTTTGAAGCAGGGACAGCAGAATTGGCTACTGTGTCTTTTTAGTGCTCTTAAAAATATTGCATGAAAAGGTTATACCATCCTCCTAAGTCCTCTGTGATATTACTTTGATCACACATGCAGAGAGTTTACTGGAGCTCTGTTAGCTACGATACCAAAATGGGACTTCCCGGTTGAATTGGTCATGCACCAGGAATCAGTTTCACCTTTCCAGAACATTCTGTGCTGATATATAGTCCCTTAGTGCCCTCTAAAAGTGAACCTTAGTTTTTTTGACCTTGCTTTTAGCTATTTTAAATGCATATATTTCAAAGAAACCTTATCAAATGACTGGCATTGCTTTGTATAACAGATCTGTCCTCCTTCCATTTTTATCATCTGCAATCTGAACAGGAATAGCTTTGTATTTACTTCCAGATCAATTATAGGTTTACTGCAAACATGTTGGAAATATTTCTAGTAAAAACTTCAGCAGTAATGAGTTCCTTTTATAATAAATACTTGAAGTCTGTCATTTAAACCTATTAAATTATTTAATGTATGCTGCATTGGTTTTATGTAGTACTAATTTCTAATCAAAATATATGAGGGAATAAATTAAACAGTTTAGGAATATACAGTTACTAATGCAATGGATTCAACAAAGCATAGCTAACAAAAAAAGTGTTTAATTAGAATTAATTTTGGTGTCATCCTCTAACTTCGATTCAGTTCAATTGTAGGATGACAAAGCTAAAGAGCTTATTGTTATCAGGGATATTTATGTATTTTATCTAAATTGTCTTATTTGTGGCCCTCTGGAACTTTATATTAGTCTAAGACCTATTAAAACCCAGCATCAGTGGCTGAAAGAGTACCTTGGACAAACATTACGAGGTTTTAGTATACCATACACATTCATTAAAGTGTATAAATCTGAATTTAACACAATAGAGTATACCAACCCAAATAATCATCTTAATTTTTCAAATCACACAGCCATGTTTGTTGCAAGGGACTTGGAGAGCTCACTTAGTCTAGCTTTTTGCTCAGAGAAGGTTAAGTGAGAGCAGATTGCTCAAGGACTTGTACAGTTGAGTTTGAGTACATGTCTAGGTGACATCTGCCAGTGTTTGACCCCCCCCCTTATGGCATAACTGCTCAGAGTTTATGACCTTCAGATAATTTTAGAGGGTTACTGCAGAGGTTTGCTATACTTTCAGTTTACTTATGTTACGTTTAATTTCTCTTCCTCTACGCATAAGTCATTAACCCCATGATTCTGAATAAGTTTTGCCACTTCCCTTCTACTTGGAAGCAAGGTTTAGTGCCCAGAATTAAAGCTGCCCTATAGGTTTTGTTTTACTGGTCTATAGAGGACTGGTAGGCCAGTTCAGAAACCACCACTTGTGTCCTTGGATCTTCCCCTTGGTAGAGCAGGGAACTCTGTGAAGAGCTATGGACCTTGTATACTCCCATACCAACAGCATGGAGCAGTAGGAGAAGGATAGTGCTCTACCAAAGGTGTCAACAGGAAGGAGTCACCAAATATCTTGCTTGCAGATCTTTCTCTTCCTTAACCATTCAGGTAAATCTCAGTAAGGGATATGAGAAGTTATTTCAACCAATGCAGAAAGTAGTTTCTGCCTTCTTTCTGTAGCAAGTGGAAAATGTTAAGTGTATCTTCTTGCTGGATTTTCACATGCAGTTTGTGGAAGGATGCTAACACCCCAATGCCTTTTGCCTCACAACAGTCCTGTGTGCATTTTTGGGGATTTTCTTTCCACACTCCTTTGACAGTGGTGTTGCAAAATAAAATCACAGGTGCGTGTCCATGTGCTGTTTACATGTCTCCTTCTCTGAAAAGTGCATTGAGATTGGCTTGGGGGTAAGGTAATGATTGCAGAACAAGAGGGAAACAGAATTAGATACCTGAGGGTGGTTAACATACCTTTTATCAGAACCTTCTGACCTCCGTGATTCTTCAGAGGTCTTTCTCATACATTAAGAAACTTAAAGAAAAATTAATAATGTCAGATTTTTAGTTTGGCTGTTTCATAATTTTCTTATGTTCATCCTGTTGTAGGTCTTCAGGCCTAATGTCAGTGAGCATTGCCATTCTATGCAACATGTGGCTCGTCTTTCCAAGTTAACCTTTCTAGTTCAGTCTCCTGAAACTATACCTTGTTACTTCAGTGGTTGTCCATTTTCATATATGAATGTTTAATGTGTTTGCCATTTTGGGACAGTAACACTGTTGATAAGTAGGTATCACAAGTAGATTTTATTTGCAAAAATTAATATTTGAGATGTTGCCTAATTCCTTATAAAAAGCTGATTTGTCCTTTTATCATCCATAAAGTTTTACAGGAAATGTGTGATGCTCACAAATTCCTTCTTACACTGAAGGTGACACATAACGGCACTGTCTTGTTAAATAAATCATTCTCCTCCTGAGCTACCCTGGCTTTTGCTTCAGTCTTGGAGAAATAATAGTGGGATGGTTTTTATGCCTCAGCAGTGCAAATATTAAACAGAGTGTGTCCTTCTGAATTTTTTCTTAATTTCTTTTTTTTTTCTTTTTTTACCTCTTAGTCCCGAGTGCTGTACCACTTGAATCCATTCAAGGGAGTACCTTTGAAGAGAAGATTTTTCTTCAGTGGAGAGAACCGGTGCAAACATATGGTGTTATTACTTTGTATGAGGTATCTAGAAATTTGCCATGTTTTAATTTTTATGTATAGTTCTGATTTTCAAAAGCGCATAATTAGTATGCAAATTAATATTTTTTTACAGTTTATGTAAAATTAACTCCTGTTTGAAAAGTAAATATATATAATGTAGGAGTGAATTATGCAGGACCCAGAATGTCCTTGAGTTACCAGCTTTCAGACAACTGCTGTTTTTACAACCACATGATATAGCATTCTATCTAGTAATCTGGATGAAATATTTAAAAGATTGAAAGACAGATCTTAGTGAATTTCTTAAAAAAATGGGAGACATAACACAGCAGCGACAGTCAACGTCACATTTAGATAGGACTCATTACACGAAGCCTATTGTAATAGAAACAAGCAGGCATAATTCAGAAAAAATCTAGCATTTTTTAAATGCAAATTCAACAAAATTGTATGTTGTTAGATGTCTAAAAGTCACTGCTTTTTCTCATGTGGAACCTCTGCCTGAATACCTCTTAGAAAATTTGACAAAAGACTGCACAGATTAAGCTGTCAGACAGTAATCACTGTTAAGCTTCTTACCTGACCTTACTACAAAATTGTTATTGAAATGTTTTGTTTAAAAAACCCCACCTAAATGAGATATGGTGTAAAAGAAAAGTTAAATTGAATGGTAACCTATTGATACTGTTTTGAAAACTACTTTATTGTAGAAGGATAAAATGTTATGAAAAAGTATGAATTGATTTTTTATAAAGCTAAAAACTTTGTAGCTAGTTCATCAGTTGTCTGTCTTCAGGGATCAAAATGTTTTAGTTAAATGTTAGACCTTATGTGCATAGAAACACACAGTGGTGAATCCTCTTTGTACTTAGGAACATGCATGAGTGTCTAATTACTGAGGAGTATACACACATATACGGACAGTTCATTCCTGAATGTATCCATGAATCTCACTCCGTCAGCTGTACTGGGACTTGTGCAGGTGTATTCAGAGATGGGAAAGGACCAGACTTCTTAAGGTAGTCCAAACAGTGCACATTTCTGAACATCAAAAGAACCTAGCATTCCAACAGAGAAGAGGATTTTGGAAAGAAAATCACCTTATACTGTTCAATACATCTCAAAACAGAGATGGGAGGAGCAGGGCCATCAGTTAAATCAGAAACATAATTTAATTAATTTTTAAGTGAAAGATACCAACAGACTGATACAATCATGTTGTCCCTTGTTTTAAAGATGTTAGCTCAGTCCAGTCAGGTAGCTAAATATAAACAGGCACCTGGTTGCTGGAAGCTTGTCTGTCAGTACTTTTTCTGCCCTGATGTTTGCTTATAAGCCTAAAATGTATTCACAAAGTTTTTATAGATATGACTGATAAACTACCTGGGGGCCAACAAATATACAGTGTGGCATATTACCTGTTTTAAATGTATACTTCTGGTGAAGTATAAAAGTATACTTCAGTTATATTTTAACTAACTGAACAGGATCAGATCCAGACAAGACAGATGAAATTTAGGTACCAATGTTTAATAGGTTGATTTAGACTATCCGTGATATCTCAGTAGGCACCTCAGGCTGATAGTTATGCTTTCAAGGTAATGCATCCAGCACAGCTCCAAATCACCCAAGCTTGAGGAATGAGGAGTCAAGCTCCTGTCTGCATCCTGTTGTAAGCCAAAGCTTAGACAGAGGCATCTAAACCTTGGCTGTGTATGCATCCACAATTTGGATCTGAAAAGCATAGCCATTAAAGCTGCTTTTATACAAACATAAGCCATGTTTGGTATGTTCATGAAAACTACGCTCATGGCATTCAACTTTTAGAGATTGGTCTAGCAGACAAGCACTAAGCTAGTAAGGGGAAGGCCGGGGTAGGAGACATTTCAGCCTGAGAGATTCCCCAGTTCTTGCTGATCTGCCTGCAGGGGAACGATTCGGGCACAGAGCCACAGCAAGGGTTGAATGCTCCTTCCATTGGCCTGTCACCTGCCACTGGGCTGCACACAACCAGGGGTGAAAGAATAGAAGTGCCAGGAGGAAAACAAGTATGAGAGTGCCGGGTACTTTAGGGTAAAAGACACACAGCTTGGGTAATGCAAAACTGCATGTAAGCCTGAGTTAGACCTAGAAGCATGGTTGCTCTTTCCAGGGAAAACTCTTTAACTGGTAGCTATTTTTTGTTAGGGCAGCCTTAGGATTACAGCAGCAGACATTTTTCAGCAGGAGGTCCCAGGGTACTTATTGACAGGAAGCTCAACATGAGCCAACAGTGTGCCCAGGTGGCCAAGAAGGCCAATGGGATCTTGTCCTGTATCAAAAATAGTGTGGCCAGCAGGAGCAGGGAAGTGATCTTCCCCTGTACTCTGCGTTGGTGAGGCCACACCTTGAGTATTGTGTTCAGTTCTGGGCCCCTCAGTTCAGAAAGGATATTGAGGTGCTGGAGCGGGTCCAGAGAAGAGCAACAAGGCTGGTGAAGGGACTGGAGCATAAGTCCTATGGGGAGAGGCTGAGGGAGCAGGGGTTGTTTAGCCTGGAGAAGAGGAGGCTCAGAGGTGACCTCATCACCGTCTATAACTACCTGAAGGGAAGTTCTAGCCAGGTGGGGGTTGGTCTCTTCTCTCAGGCACTCAGCAATAGGACAAGGGGACACGGGCTTAAGCTCCGCCAGGGGAAATTTAAGTTGGATATCAGGAGAAAATTCTTTACAGAGAGAGTGATCAGGCATTGGAATGGGCTGTCCAGAGAGGTGGTGGATTCACCATCCCTGGAGATTTTTAAACGCAGATTGGACGTGGCACTGAGTGCCATGATCTAGTAAATGGACTGGATTTGGACCAAGGGTTGGACTCGATGATCTCGGAGGTCTTTTCGAACCCAATCGATTCTATGATTCTATGATCCCAGCAGACAGATAAACTTAATGTGCAGTCCTGAGTCTCCATCCCTGTTCCCAGAGAGAAACCTCAATCTCAACTCTGTGTCTAGCATTTTTTACTCAGAGGACTTAAGTCTCTGTGTTGTTAAAAATCTCATAACTTAGTCTGTTTTCTGGGGCCAGCTATTTGTTTTTAGTACCTGAAGAAGACAGTCTTTTCATATGTGTGGTGAGAAAAACATAATAACAGATTATTCCATTTTGCTTCACTGTCGCCAGTACAGGTCCACAGTTGTTGGAATAAAGGTGTTAGTCCTTTGGGCAAGGTTTCATCTAAATGTAATAAAAATAGTCAACATCCAGTGAGAAAATGACCTTCATGCCCCTTTTTTTCATCACTTTAAAGCTGAGCTGACATTAGCAACAGTTTAAAAAAAAACCCAAACATAGAAACCGTCCTTCAAGTAGGAGTGAAATATAGAAACAGTTCAAGTTTATTTTAACCAGGAAAAACACTTATTTTTTTCATGTGTTCTTCATGAACCATGGAAGAACATGTTTCATTGTGGAACATCAGCCATTTAGCTATCTAATAGCTAACCACTGCAAAAATTTTGTAAGAATCTAACATATACTGATGAGTCTCTGATAGCCTGGTATCATCTTGAATAAAACTTAAATGAGATTTTGGAAAATCGAGTTAAGAATCATAGAAATATAGAAAACAGAATTAAAGGGAGCTGCAGGAGGTCATTTAGTTCACATATCTGTGGCAAACAGGATCACCTGTATTTCAAGCTTAACTGTGATGTAGTTGTTTAACCTGTATTTTAAAATCTCAAAAAAAAGTTATGACCCACTCTCCCAAAAGCAGACATAAAAACACTTAGCATGAGATAGGAAGATTCAGTTAAGCAATATATAACCTCAATTTCTTTACTGATAGAAGTCCAGATAGTTGGTAATGTAATCTTCTTCTGTTGTCTGTAAGAATTAGAAGGGTTAGTTGAATCATTTTTAAGGCACTTTTAGTTCAGTTTACGGATGAGGAGTTATAGAGAATCTACCTATATCTACTGAAATGTTGGGGTTTATTTAAATGGTATCAAAGTTTTTATTACTAATTACCAGCACTTTATTGATGATATACTATATGGGTCATATATAAATCAGTTTTCATTAAGTCAAAGGTTTTAGGAAACTGCAATTGAGGTGTGTAATGCCAACACTTGGATATTCTATGTATTGTATTATATGTCTTCTTAATTATAATGATATGGAGTAAACATAGCAAAAAGAATGTCAATTATCACTTTATATAATGAGGGTGCTGGAATTATTCGCATAAAAATGAAACTTTAAAAGTAAAAAGGAGGGATGAATAATTTTTACTTTTTAATTTTTTTATGGTTTTCTTATTTTTAAATTCTCATTACAGTGCAAAGAAATCAGTAATTGATAGAAGAAATCTGGATCAAGTTTTACTGTGAACTTATATTAACATTTCTAATGAAAGCTAAAAATACTGTTTGAATCAAACTGAGGATACAGTATACACTTTGCATATATTACTTAATATTTTATCTCTCCTTTCCTCCAAATGAGAATCTGACCTAGGTACAATATAATAACCTGAAAAATTCCAAATTAGCAAATGTAATAGCTAAGCTTCACACTAAAATAGAAGCTTTACCCAGTTTCTGAAAAATTTGCCTTAAGCTGCACTTATTATCTTTTATGGACTTCCTTATTCAGGGCAAAGTGTAATTACAGTTAAGTCAGCTGGAACGGGGTGGGGCTACACCCCATGTTGTTCACTTCTCAGTTTTTACCTGGTTGTTTTGGCTTTGTTACTGTTGCTGATCAAAACCAACAGTAAGATGAATTCAAAATATGACACAGTTAAAGCTAACATCTTGAAGGAATTAATGTAAGCCTGAACCCATCGTTTAGAGTTGTAATCTAGCTGCCTCTAAGTCTCTGTATCTATAGAAGTAATAACTCATACCAGTTAGGACTTTTCTGTGTCCCTTCGTGGGATTTGGGATTTGAAGAGTATAAGAGAGTAAGATAGCTTATCACAAAATGTCTGACAGCGCATACATCAGAAGGGTTTACTGGATAAAGATGCAATCTCCTCAAGGCAGTTTATAACTTTCTTATTCTTTTGCAGATCACCTACAAAGCAGTGAGTTCCTTTGACCCAGAAATAGATTTATCCAATCAAAGTGGACGAGTCTCAAAGCTAGGAAATGAAACGCACTATCTCTTTTTTGGACTGTATCCTGGCACTACCTACTCTTTTACCATCAGAGCCAGCACAGCCAAAGGGTTTGGACCTCCAATAACAAATCAGTTCACCACTAAAATATCAGGTACTTGATCAAAGAATATCTTATTTTCTTATGATAATGAGTTGAGTAATTCTTTTGTTGTTTATGTCCTCTTTATAATTTAACAAGCAGCAAACTGAAAAAGTGAAAAACATGTTCATCCCTGAAGATGTCAAAGTGACATATATTACCATATTTGAAGAACTTCCAAGTGTTTCAATGTTAGCTAATACTTTGAAATTCCTGTTCACAACTGTAACATATCGCTCAAGAAACCGTATGAATTATGTGTCGCAGCCACTGCCAGCTGCAGTTGTAACATTTAACATAGGGTTTTTTGGACCTGAAGATGAGGGTTTCATTCAGAGCTTAGTCAGCCTTGACATGATTCTAAATTAGTACAGTAACAGTGCTGGAAAATCTCTTTAATGAACCATGAACAATTGAGAGTAGAGTAGAAATACTATACATCTAGTGCTCGCTTAGAAAGTGTAGTTAACTGCCAGTCTGCATATGTTCCTAGCAGGCGTGTGGACTGAAGTGGATATGAAACTGTATTAGACAAGAACATCAGGACAAATAACAGCAGTGTGACTCTGTCACTTCTGCAGATCCTTGAGCAATATTTTAAAGCCCTCCCAGAGGTAGAGGAACACTTCATTTCTCTGGTTGTCGGGATGCAATACTATTACATCCTCTAAAATGCTTATGTAATTGAGGACAAAATGTTTTCCAAAGTTATAGTTAAAATCCCTTTCTTCTTCACTTCACTACAGTTCTGCTTTGGAATTAAACTGGCAGTTGAACTATAGCCCCTTGATAATATTTATAGAAAATTGCCTTATCTATTTGTGGTCAACTGTGCTTTTCAGAAAGGATAAAGGAAAGCTTTTGGGTCCAAAGTTGTCTGTGTCTTTTACTCTCATTCTGTGTACTTTTCCCCATCCCTCATTTTCCACCCTCACTGGAATGAAAAAAACTAACAAGTGTTAGTCAGAAATAGGGTGATTTCTTCTTTCTTATAATAGGAAAGGGCAGTTAATGCAAAGTGGAAGTTACTGCCAATACTGGTGTTTGTGGAGAAAAAAAAAGTTGTTAATTTTCAAGTGAGACAATTACTCTTTATGGGACATCTAAACAGAATTAACACTGATTAGTAAAAATGGAGTTCATTTTCCATCCCCTTTCCTATACTAAGCAAAAGGTTTCTCTGTCAGAAATCAACTTCTGACACAGCAAAACTTCGTATGAGTTGGGATGGCAGAATCAGCTCTTATTAGAATGAGGAATGAAGGAGATATTGAGCATGGATGAGAATCTGGATAATTGGGAATAGTACTGGATCTTAAATTGTGTTTATCTAAAATTATATGTCACAAAAAAAAATAAATTCATTAGTAGGAATAGACATTGCAGGCATACAGGGAGTGAGGCTAACCTCCAAGTCGCCATGTGGCAAGGTTCTGCAGACTGTCTTGTCTGCACTCCACTCTCTCATTGCTTCCTGTTAGTTACTGTACTAACAAGGAATGTTTGTGACTTGTCCACAGGTAGTTAAAACCAATCTCTTGATGAATGTAGAATAGAAACAAAATGCATATATTTTTTTAATATAATTGAAAAATGAACAACTGACATTTTAGCTGTTGAATATGGCACCCTCTTTGCAGCGCTGTTAGTCTGTAATTTCATTGTCTCACTGGAAGGCTTTTAGGCTCTTTCATGTGGCCAGTGCTCTCCATTTTGGACAGATGTGAGAGAAAACTGCTTCGACTGCTTAATGGCAACAGTGCATTCTGATCAATTTCTGCATTTTACTTTGTCTAACTCTAGAGGGTATTTTCTTCTGAATAAAAATCTCTAAATTTCCTGTCTTAAGTGATTTCAGTAGTGCTGTTCTGTACTGTAAGTAATTGCTGTGTTTTATTCTACAGTTGTGTGATTGGCACTGATGGATGAAGTGATCTTCATCTACCTATTACCAAAGGCAGAACTTGTAGCAGTACATGCTATCAAAATTGATGGGCACTCTATTAGAAGACTGTTTTCTGTTGTGTGTAACTTCGTGAAAAGTCAGCTGTGGATACTGAAATTTTGTATGCTGCCTTTCATTCTGAGAAGAATTTCATCCATTTCAGGGACACAACTGACATAATTAAAAACTCTGAGGACCAATAAATTACTGAAGTGCTTTCAAGTGGGGATTTAAATATTTAGCAAGAGAGACATTACTCTCAGCCATCACTCTGAAAATCTGTTCAGTTCAGGCAACTTGTAAATGTTGCAGTTGGCACACAATGGTGGAAACTCAACAGAATTGAGCAGCGTACGTCACTATAGCTGCCATATTCACTAAACATATTGAAGTTCTCCAAGCTTTTAGGGCTTTGCCTCTGTGTTCATCAACTCATTGTGGCCAAACACCGGTAGTCTGCCTTGGAGTACTTCTGAGCTTTCTGCTGCTGAAGACCAGGGTGTGCAGTTGCAAAAACTGTGTACAGGAAGAATATCTCCTGTTTTCTCTGTTTATTGATACGTTCCTTCTTTACATGTGGGCAGTGTGGAGAAGGAAGAGTCATAACCTAGACAGGAGAAAATGGAGAAGAGAAAAAGTAGCCAGGACTAAAGGGTGTGGCTGGGAGAACCAAAAATCCTGTCTAGCATAGGAAGACAGTTTTGGTCTTGATAGGGACACTGAAATTAGAAAAGAGAGCAAATAGGGACTTAGAAGTCATAAATTAGGAAAATTAAAAGACTTGTTAAGGTGTGGGCAGGAGACCAAGGGCAAGAAGTGACAGGTATTCCAATAATGTTCAGAGTTCATACTCTGAACTTCAGCTTTTTGGAGATGCAGTTATGTCCATCCTTATTTTCAGGATGGCCAGGTTGAGATTGGGGCCTTACATGAACAAGTTCTGATGTTCAAAACTGCAAAACTGTAAACTGTCTCTTAATCTTTAAAATACTGTGTAATACTATGCCTTTAAGTGGGTATCCAAATTACTTTAAATGATTAATTTAAATGATTGTGCCTTATATCCAGGGTTGTAAACAGAATAAAACCTGCTCAACTTACAAGGAGGTTTTTGAAGAATTAATTTTTTTTATCTGTGAAGTATTTCAAAACTGATAAATATCAGTGAAAAGCAATGAAGATGTTAATGTTTTCACAACTCGCTGAGGAGTTCCACAATAAAGTATTAATGCAGTCCTTACTTGCATATGTAGGGCAATATGGATAAGGAGAGAGAAGTTAGTTTACCTTTCAGGTAGATGCAGGTACTACTGGGAAGGTGAAAATGATTGGAAAATACACTTGAAAGAAAGACCCACATTGTTGGAGCTATTTATTTTGCTGGAGGAGCCTAGAGGTTGATATTATCTATATGTGGAGCGTAATACACTCTTGAGTATCTTCATTGTTATGGTACACACAAGGTATCCAGTGACTGGAAGAAGAAACTAGATGAATTGAGGTGTCAAATGGGTCTCCACATTCAACATGTGGAATATAATTAGCCTTTGGAAGAATCTGCTGAGGAAAAGATGTTCTCCCCCACCAAATGTATTTTCTCTTTCAAGTGGGAATTAGTTTAGGGAAGTTCATTGCCCTGCATTATTCTTGTGGTCAGAAAAGACCATTGCAATGACCACTTTTTGCTTCTGTAGCCTTTAAATCTGTTAAATGTGCATTATCATTAACAACTGAACAATAAGGATACGACAGGCTGTCAAACAGCCGATTAACTGAGTGGCCATCCATCCAATGTAGTGATAAAAATGGGACTAGAGGATAGCACTGAGGAAAGTAGCAACAGTAAAAGACAATAACTGAGGCATCATTTGTTTTAATCACAACTGTAATTCTTTAATGAAGACGCTGTTTGCAAAAGTGCTGAGTGTGGCTTGAAACTAAGATAAGCTGTCATGGTGATAATTCTGCTTCATCATTGTAAATGATGTCTGTGGTGGACAATAGACCCAAGACAGTTATAGCACTAGTTAAAATTCCAGGAATGAGAAATTCTGAGAGTGCATCCTGTTACAACTGACATATTGAGAAAGCTGGGCTCTGTTTCAAAAACTGTAGTCACTGCATGCTCATTTGCAGATGCTCTTCTCAAGATAGCTTTTCATTTCCAAGTCATGGATTCTCAATACTTTCTGCAAACTTAGTCCTACTAGTCTCTGTTTCCTGTCTTGAAATTGGCAGTGAACCGGCATTTCTTTGTTTGGGATTTGTTTGTTATTTTTTTCCTGAAGTTATTTAACAGTTGTCTCACAGTTGCATTTTAACACAAAGTATCTTAGACTTACAGTGTGGTCTTTGTATTTGAAGAAACCTTTAAAATTACATATTCAAATAAAGATACAGATCTTGAAAGAGGAAACACAGGAATAATGATTTTATTTGCTTCTTTTCTTTTCTTATTCTAGCACCCTCTATGCCACCATATGAACTTGAAACACCTTTGAATCAAACTGACAGCACTGTGACAGTCTTGCTGAAACCTGCACAGAGCAGAGGCGCTCCTGTCAGGTACTGGGGGAAAAAATCTTTATAAAATTAAAACCAAATTGATTAATTTCTTGAACATGTTTTCTGGGGATTTTCTACACAGCAATCAGTGTCTAAATTCGTGTCTGTATTAGCTCTAATTAAATTAAATAACTGAAGAAAATGCAAGTGCTTTGATGTTGAGTGTTCGTGTATTGTTTAAAGGATTTGATCCAGATGCAAGTGGCTTGTTCTTTGAAGATAAGGAACAAAGCCATAGTTCTGTTGTGTGGGTGGCTTCTTTAAGGTAATTGCTTACTGCAGTGTTATAAGTTCAAGGGCATATCACATTTTTTATGCTGAGCTACTGTCTTTAATATTCAGTTTTCTTGTTTACTTCACAGATTTAAGATAGTCAACTGTTAGCAAGTTAGCCAGTTTTAACAGTATGTCACATTCATAAAGTATTTACATGTATTTGACCATGGTAGCAGAAATAATAATTTTAAAAATTAACCTGGAAAACCAGTAGCTTTTATTCTTTAGTTTTATATAGCACCCATTAATGAATTTCCAATTTTCAGAGATTTATTTCCCTGCCAGATACATGGTACTGTGTAAGTCCTTCATTGGCTAGAATAAAAGATACCTGCTTTTCAGTGAAGAAAACAGAGGAATGGTTAGATTATTTTGAATGAGAACCAGAAATTAGCTTTATTTAGATAAGAGACTTTTCAGAGCTTTAGGATGTTTTTTCGTTTGGCTCATTGTGTATCCTTGTTAATTCTTTCATTATTGTAGGAAGAGTTTCCATCTATACTGAGTGACTATCAAGTATTTTCATCCTGATGATAAGGTTTTTGATAGTTTCTGTTTGGGAAATACAGATCTGGTATTCTCATATATGTATGAATGAAAATAATGTTGTTTGGGTTTCCTAAGAATATTCAGCCTTTCATATAATTCTTTTTTTTACTATTAGCTATATATATTATATTTTCATAGGTATGCATTTAGGAAATGCTATCCAGTTGGTCATTCAGACAGCTTTTTAAAAAGAAAATGTAACACTTTGGGGAAGTCCAAACCACCTGATGAAAAAAGCAGAAAACATTAGAGCACATTTAATGAAAATGATTTAGCAGGTTATATTAGAAACAGAATTACTTGATGTTTGTCTTACCTTATCTCAAAAAGCTTAGTGTACTCCTGAATTCAAGAATCTGGATTAAACTAATACAAGTTGGAGTAGTTGTTTAAACATGAACGTATTAGGCCATTAATAAAAAAATGGTTTAGTTCCTTTTATCTGCATCATGAACTAAAGATGATTGACTCCTATAGCAGTAGTGACACATCAGAAACTTCAGTGACAATAGAAAGGAGCTCATTAGGAGATTAAAGTGTGCCAAATAAGTGGATGAGCGATTAGGAAAATAGGAGGAGAGATTTAAAGTGACATGAAGCTATGGAACTGACAGATGAACGCACAGCAGCAAATTTACTGAGGTCCTTTGCAACAGGTCTTAAAATGAATGCTGACTGCAAAGCTGGCTGCCAACTCAGTGTAAATGCTGAGTGAAGCAGAGAGTGAAAATGAAAGTAGGAATTTCTTAATACTTCTAACATTTTCCTGTGCATTCCACTCTCAAGCACACTGCTTGCAGAACACATTCTGCATGTGGATTTTATCATGTTAATCTGTATTCACTGGGTGCTAAAAGTTTAGTCATACTTCATTTATCGACACCACTAAGCAAGATGCCTTGTCTATTGATTCTGCTACAGCTACTGGCTTGGTTAATGCAGATTTTTGAAACTGCGCTAAACTCGCGGTGTAAGTGATTGTTGTTGTTTTATTGATCAACACATCAACCATGATACATAAAGTTCTTTAATTGCTGAGATGAATAAGGAGAGCATAAATTCCACCCTTCAAGTCAACAAACCTGATACCTTAGGTCATTCAGAATTCCAGCTTTTTATTGTGATTAGATTCTTTTTCTCTGCTTAAATATGAAAAATCCTGATACCTTATGCCATTTAGAATCTACACACAACTACCACAGCATAAAAGGAGAGAAGGGGCAATGCTGATTGTTTAAATGTTGATTCAAAAGGACTTTATAGAAATGTTCAAAAAGCTCTGTTTACAATGATAAAGTACACATTAATCATGAAGGCCAAATGGCATTCCAGGTTGTTTGAGAATTCATAAGACTGGACATGATTAAAATGTATTTTGTCAGATTTTTAATACAGCAAATACTGCTTGCTTTGTCTTCAATTTCAGGTCCAGCATGTTTTATGGCTCTTGCTGTGTTTATTTCAAGGAGATTATTTTGGAATTATATATGTTTAAAGCAGTAATGCATTCAGTAATGATGAATGTATGTACTTCTTTAACAGCTGGCTAAGCTATTTTGATTTTTAGAGTGATTGTAATTTGCAAGGCTTAAATTAAACAAAAAAAGTTTAATTTAAGGTGATGGCTCTGTGGAAATTGTGTAGTATATGTCTTATTGTGGATATTCTCTTTTTTTCAGATATGTATGTAGGAGTCAGTGAAGTTTTAAAGAATTTGTATAAAAAGCATACAAATGCAAATAATTTTTTCTATGAGGGCTCTTCAACATCTGTTGAGGGATGAGTCACTCTTCCAAGACAGTGACATTTGTATCTTTTACTTCTTCAGGGCAAATCAGCCTAAAGTAGAAGACTCAGGGGCCAAATTGTCTGCAAATGTATATCCATATACTTCAACTATGGAATGCTAATTTATTGCAAAGATGTGGCTTATACACAGAAATGAGAACTGTAATGCTCAGTGACTGCATGTATTTAGTGTTATTTATATATTCATCTGTGTTAGAAAAAGCTTTAGGTTGTTTGCCATGTTCCATTATAAAAGGTTCTTATGACCTTCTCTGTAAAAGTTTTCCTGCGAGTTTTTAGCTTCAGTGGGGAGAAGCAAGTTTTCTTTGTTGCACCTATTTCTATTCAGTCTTGCCATGATAAAGGTCAAGTGTTTCCACTCCTTTTATCTGTTTACATAAGCAGCAAAATGTTGTCCCCATACCACCTCCTCCTGCTGTTCTGTGCAACATCCTCAAAAAACTTTAACAGTAAACATCCCAAAGATTTTGGCCCAGATAACACTGGAACCACCTGTCAATAGCAAGCACTCTGGGAGCAGCAGGCTGGGGAAAGGAGCAAAATGAATACAAGAGAAGGCGAGAACATCCAGGCTCTACTCTGCCTCCTGATCTCTTTTTCATATTACATTACAGAGTTTGGCTCAGCTGGATTTGTCCCATTAAACCCTTCTGACCAGCTAATAGCCCACTCAGCCAACCTTTTTGCTCTTAGAGATACCAAAGGCAGTTGGTACTTTCCTCTTCCAGTCTATAGCAAGAGAACAGGATGACCAAATATGTCAGCTAGAAAAGCCCTGTGGATGTAATACTTTGGGATGCCAGAGTACTTCTGCTCTGAGTATGTGGGGTCAGTCCAGCAGCACTGAGAGCTGCAAAACTCAGACAGAAGAGGGAGAACTGCAGCAATTGCCGACTAGTATAATTTAAAAGTACCTTAAAGAAACATGCAGAAGGAAGTAAATAAACTTTGAATTATGTGAGTTGAAAGCTGACTGTTCTTGAGTTAAGGCAATCTGTGTACTCTCCATGCATGCCCTTTGTCATCTTTGTCTTCTTCAATATGCATAAATAAGAACTCTACTGGGAAAATATAGCAAACATCTCTTCACTTGAAGTGCTTAATTTTGAAACGTACTTTTAATCTCTCTGCCCTGAAGAAATAATGTGTATTTCAGCTCAGAAAGCAATAATAAGCTGTTAAGTATTTTGCATTACAACTGAAAATAAACGTAGAAATTTCAAACTACATGTTATTTAAAGTGATAAGCACTCCTTTCTACTGCTTCATTAGAGGAAGTCTTCATTAGATGTTCAGATTGCTTAAATTCCAGAAAGATTTAGACTTCTTATTGGCCTTATGCAGACCTTTAGAGGCACCCTTTAAATACTTGCTTCATTGTCTCAGGTGGAATGAAGGCCTTCTGCACACGGTCCCTGGAATAGGAACAGCACGATTCAAAGGAAAATGCACTGTGTAAAGAAACCTCTGGCAACCTAAGTCCAAGGACTACTTCATTCCGTATGTGGTTTAGCCATTTCATCAGCACTCATAGTGTAATAATTTTTAATTGAATGACAGAAGACACCCAGTTCTTACCCACTGACTAGCAGTAAGTTAAACTGAGGGCATCACCTTTGAAATGCAAAGACTCCTATGTGATGCAGCAGTTCCTGCCAGAACCACCATGCACTACACACAAAACAGAGGTCACAATTGTCTTCCTGCCACACACATTACAAGGCAGGAGAATATGTCTTAGGGCCTCATCTCTTTCCTTCAGTATGACTGGTGCTATGAGGATCAGCCTTCCTCATGGCTGGCCATCATCTCTGCTTTGTCACTGTTTCTACTCCTTTCCCTTTCTTCTGGCAGCAAGTGTTTTCGCTACCTGTGCCACGTCAGTTAGGTCATGCATATGCTTCTGTATGAAGAAATGGGATCATCTGAAGCCTAAGAGTGATTTTTCAGGATCCTCCAATCTGACAGATAGCCTTCCAGAGAAGACACTGCCTATTTTCATTCTTGAAGTGTACCATCTTTACAAAAAACACCCAACTGGTCAGGAGATCAGCAGATTAATTTGTTTCCCTGGCAATCAGGAAATCAAAAAAAAAAACCAAAAAACTAGCAAGCTAGACAGGGTGTTTGGAAACTCATGGCAGATACCACTGGAACTCAGAAAGTAGCAGGGTTTCAAACACTCAGAATAAAAAAGTTTTAGGGTATTTTCCAAAACTGCAAAAATAACACAAACCACTTGCATTGGTATTGTAAGCACATGGCAGCCACAGGCCTGGGCCTCAAAGTTGCAGTTCTCTTCTCAAAGAAGAGGTACTGGTATCTCAGTCTGAGTTTCTGTTGCATGGTAAGAGTGCAGCATTAATTCTCATGTGTGAATTATGGAGACAGATATCATGGGTATGATTATAAATTCAAGATGCATGAAGAAGTGAGTTTTGAAATGGAAGAATGCTGATTTGCACAGTAAGAGATGTGTTAGTGTTCTGTGTGGGCAGAAAGATGGCAACGGCACATGGAAATAAAGGCCTTACAATATCTGTACTTTTAGCTTTGTCCTCTCACAATTCCTACCTTGCACATTATGTAATGCTAGCATGTTACTGTAATTTCCTTCTATTTCCAGTGACTTTACATAGTAATGAAATAATAAGAGAAAAAAAAAAGGCTTATGTAGACACACCTGAGGAGAGAAATATCAGAACTGTAGATTAACCAGTGGAAAGCTTCCCAGTAAAATGAACAGTGAACTCTGGCTTTTCCAGAGCTCTGGATATTTGGTCTGGATATTTGGTGGATTTATGATAAAGAAATGGTTATGTTGAAATAATGTAACTATACGTGTTCAAGTAGCATTACTAACTCAGTAGTATTCTGAAATGCTGTGTTCAAAATACAGCCTTTTTAAATACTGTGAGACCACAAGGTCTAAAGAGCGTGAAGGGAACTTACTGTCCATTCCTTCATTTGCTTGCCACAAGCATCATTTCAATTGCTTGAGGGTTGGATAAAGGCTTGAATTGTGTGTTGTAGGGTCAACTCTTTCCAAATCATAGTTTTAAAACCTGTAAGGCAGCCAGCAAACTTGTTTGAGGATATCAGTGGTACAAAGGGGACTGGGTTTTATTAATGTCCATAATTGTCACTTCTTTATAGTAACAAGTATCATTATTTACAGCAGGAAGGTCAGTTTCAGTTTCATTGAGATAACAGTGCGATAATTGCTTATGCTGTAAAAATGCTGTAATTCTTTTTTGTTATTCAGTAGAACCTATTCTTGGCTTTTTGCTGTGACCTGAGTTAGAATTTGTGGTATGTGTTGCTTGGACATGCATGGTGCAGCTTCACATGTCCTGCTGGCTTGTTCAGAAATTTCCATAGTCCTTTTCCTGTGACTTCTCACATGGTCCCTGGGTAAAGGACTACTGATCCATGATTTCTTTAAGTACTAATTTGTGTCACCAAGAACCCAGAACATATTGCTATCTGTCATTTAGCAATTAATAGAAATTAATCCATGATAAATAAAGCAAGCTAGAGCAATTCAAGAATGAAAGAGAAAATAGATTATTCCATATCTCTGAAGAGGTTACTTTTCAGTTTTGTAACTTGCTAATCATTGCTCACAGATTTGGGTTATAATTAACAATTGAAAAATTTGCTGCACTGTTATGAGGTACTGGTCTTTCTTTTTTTTTTTTTTTTTTTAACCTTCCTTCTACATGGTGGCCTTAAGTAGGTTGCAGTGGAGACTGTATGTTTGCATAATTCCTAATGATAGTCTTCCCTACTGCATACCTCTCATTCTGACAGCACGGTAGTCTAGTTCAGCTAGGCTAGTTCTCTCTTAAGATCCTTTAGTCCGCTGGGTTTTTCCAATCTGCCTGGTGAAGGCTGAAGTCCAGCAGCGTTTCAACCAGTGAATCATAAGCTCTTGGAACTCATACCTGTTTTGCTGACTCTGGGCTGCCAACTTCAGTCAGCATTGATAAAAAAATGCTTTTTATTAAATCTATTCACTAAAATGAACAGCTTGATTTCTGAGTATGAAAGGAACAGAACAAGGTAATTTTGTCATGATCCCTTTCTAAGGAATGGCTACTCAGTTCTCAGATTAACCTGCTTGAGTTCTGACTTAAAGTGTGTGCATTTACTAGTGAAATTTGTATGCCCAGTACCATTCTCTTGTACTGAGGCCAACTGGCTAAAAACAGTCCATATTCATACTGCAGAGCTCCCAGACACTGGGACCTCTTACAGATTACTAGTTGGGAATGGGCCCTGATTCTTGTCTAGAAATTTTGGGAAGAGTGGTAGCTGGCTGGTGCCACAGCCCTGTTGGGGACCTTTCAAAGCATCTAACAGGAAGAGAATGTTGAACATATAGGTTAGATGGAT
This sequence comes from Pseudopipra pipra, assembly GCF_036250125.1. Lineage (NCBI taxonomy): Eukaryota > Metazoa > Chordata > Aves > Passeriformes > Pipridae > Pseudopipra > Pseudopipra pipra. Next base: position 51,731,234 of record NC_087549.1, read on the forward strand.
TTTAGGCAGCTCAGTGTTAGCAAGTCTAAGCCATCAACTTGTTCTCATATATCATCATGTTCTCAGTAAACAAGTAGAAACCTCTAACTAGAAGTGCAAAGTTCCTAAAGCTCCTCCGAGGCAAACAAGAGACCTGAAGTCCATGTTCCTTTCTCATGTGACTTTTAATGTGTTATATTTTAGATGGTATTTAAATAAAAACATAAATAATGGACAGAATAAGGAGAATCTCCATTTGATTAGACAGGTTTCTTCTTGAATGCTTTCCTGATTCTCTGATTCTTCTTGTATTTTTGTTTTCATGCTAGACCAGTCTCAGGATAGACCACAGTAGTGCTGTACAGATGGCTGGGGTGTGGGAGCAGTATGGTGAAAGCCTCTCAGGTTGAAAACAGCATTGAACCCTAGACTCCAATTTCTGAGAACATGCTAGAGTTGTTGGGTTATTGTGGAAGAAGCTGGCATGACTGTCACATCTCTCATGAGAGCGCTCAGACATGTGTATCTTAAGCAGATACAGACCTATACAGTAAAGCCCCAAATAAGGTGCCTTTTAGGTCTTTCAATGTAAGCATCTACTTCTGGCTGAATTTAGGAAGTTCCTTAGTTAAAGGGCCCGTTGATCAACCCATAGAGACAGTATAAGAGGTCATATCCTACCATCATGTCAGAGTAGCCTTCTGGAGTTGCAAAGAGACACGTTTCTCCCACTGAGAGGGGCTCAAATGTATTTGAGTGTTTGCCTTGAGAGAAAGAGGTGTTTAATGGAGGGACCATAATGAAAGAGTTATGAACATTAATGTAAAGTACTGCACTGCATGATTTTTGAAAGGGTACTCAGTTTATACATACCCAAGATCAAACGCAGAACAACCAGAGCACTTCTTGAATATGTAAGAGATGCTGTTGCTCTGTGCTTACTGAAGTGTGCCAGGGATTTGTTTTAATTTTACTGTATGCTGTGGAAGGATTGAAGAGGGAATATGTGAGTCAGCTACATTTCCCTCAATGGTTGTTGAACAGGATTATGTGGGGACCTACTTTCTGGAGACATTTTAAAGTCATTTTCTGACAGTGTGTATCACAGTAGCTGTATGTTGGTCTGTAGCCACAGTGCTGAGTGACCCATTGTAAATTCCTGTAAAACTCTGGTTATGAATTGTCAGGCACATGTAACCCTTAGCTTTCACTGTTGATCTTACTGTGTGTTCTGTATGTGCACTTCTCATATCCTATGTGAGGATTTTCCACAGTGGCTTATCATCTTACCTCAGTTCTTTGGTTTTTGTGAAGGTTTGAATCCCATTGGTATTTTTACTCTTTGAGTGGTAGGTGCCCAAGTGAGGTGTCCCAAGTGAAAAGTATGGTGTCACTTTTCACATTGGTTCACTCATTGGACTCAATTAGCACTGAAGCCAGGTTTGCAGGTCATACTGGAAGCCATATCTTCTTGGGTCCTGTTAGGACTGAAGCCTTGGCAATGTTGCACAACAGTCTTTCTGTGCTCTAGCTGTGTCATGCACTTTATATTTTCTGTGGTTCTTGAGATTCAGCTCCTTTTCTTTCATAAGTATTTAAATCAGCTATGTATTTTTAAGTGGTTCACAAGAGCTCTAAACCAGTGACCGTGATATTAGTACAAGTTCACTGTGCTGTATTGTGAAGTACTGAATTATCAACTGAGAGGTGACCCAATGACATTCTGAATGTTTTGTTTATAGATATAAAATATAAATATAACACATTATAATTCATTTAACAGTAATCCTACCTGCAGCATTGGATTGGAATGTTGCACAGAAAATATTGAATAGCCTTCAGAATGAGATGCAAAGATTGCGCTTTATGAGCTAATAACAAAGATGCATGTTGTAAGATAGAGGCTCATTTTTGGAAATAACACAGGAGAAAAAAGTGTGTACGGATGGCTTTCAGTGTGACTGTGAATCATCAGTACATGGCATGACTGTGAAACAGGCAAACCAGCTACACACCGGGTGGGGTTTCCAGCAAAGGTGACAAGCAATGAACACCATTGTACAAGACACTGGTAGGACCTCAAGTGAACTCCTGTGCCTAGTGCTGAACTTTGAATACCAGTTTACTGGCACTACAGCAGTGGAGCGTTATGGCATAAATTGTCAGGGAAAACCTGTGTTACATACAGAGGTACCAAGAGAACCCTGCTTGTTTGAGCTAGCCTGTTAAGGCCAAGAGAAGATGTGGTTATTTTTTAAAAATACATCAGGGGAATAAACTTCAGAGGGGAAGGAAAGCAGTTTCAGTTCAGTTAGCATATATATATAAACAGCTCAAATATAAATTTTCTACCCAGTGGTGGATTGGAACAGGTAGATATACATGTGAGGAAGGTGGTGCTAGTTAAGTTTATATAAATAATTATGAGATGTGGTGCTGTGTGAGGGTTAGTCACACAGCACGGTGGTGCCAGGAGTCTTTTTTTTTTTCAGTTTTCTGTACATGACAACCCCCCAAAGAAGCACAAGGTTTTGTCAAGATTCTCACATGGACCTGGATTGTCCAAGTGACAGGGAACCAAAATTCCGTGAGGCTTTTCTCATATGCAGGAAAGCAACACAATATTATAATCACAACTTCTGCAACATAGAAGTAACTGGTACCATTTTAATTGCCTTTTCCGTTGATTCTTTGACAGTGGTACATTTTCATACTGCCATTGACTTTAGGATTTTTTTCTTCCAGTATTGTGCATTTTGAGCAAGTTTGTGTAAGTCCTTTATTCACTAGCAAAGACTAAATGGCTGCATTTAAAAAGATTTTGTTACTAATACATAAATGTATGGCTGGAGGACTGTGGTTTCCAGGGCAAAGTAATTTGGGGCAATTTCTAACTCTCAATATAAGTGATATTTGATTCAACCATTCTGTGTGTACTAAAGCGTTTTGATGATGCATTGCAAGCAAACTTACTTAATATTAAGTAATGTTAAAGGAAACAAAAAGCTAAAGAGGAATGCTACATGGAAAGAGGAAGAAAAGCTATAGATGCACTCTGAGTGAAATGCTGTCATTTCCCACACTGGATGCTGAAGGAGTACTCATTTTACTGAACCTTAACATGAAAACTTTCTGTTTTACTGTTCATTTAAGTAGGAAGGGAAATCACTGGCATTTACAACAAGCATCATGACTCTAAAGCATTGCTAAGTAAAAGCTAATCTGCTCAACTGGATTACATTAAATGACATAAAGAAACATTAGAGTCACTTACTGGGCTCTACAACTGAAAGCAGCAACTCTTTAGTCAGGAGCAGTATAAATGCCTCAGCCTAAAACAGTCTCAGAGAGCAGTAGGATAGATGTCTAAGGCATTATAAAAATGTTGAATTTAGGAAGAAATTACCATGGGGAAATCAGATGAGGATGGATGAATTAGCTGCATTCTCACATCTAGAGTTGAAGCTGTTTTCAAGATTAGCCTCAAAGGGTAGTAGAAGCACAAGACCAAAATCTCATCTGTATTTAACAGTTGTGCTAATCCTGAACTGTGCAGAATCTTTTATCTACGGCCAGATTTCCTGTGGGAAGAGCTGTACCAGTGTCATGCTGCCAAGGTTTCTATGCCACCTAATCCTAGTAGAGTCATTCCCAGTGCAGGGAGGAGGAAGAGTTATACCTTCACTGACAGAATAGAAGGTCAGCCTTGTATTTATCCACAGAAGTCCTGAGAGTCTGGGGACAATGCCACAAAAACTGACTTGTTATTTGTGTCTGCCTGCATCATTCTGTACTGCTGATTAAAATGCCCTGCAGAGCCTTTTTGTAGGGAAGAAAGAATGAAAATGAACACAGTAATCTCCGTTTCCAAATTGCTGGACCGGAACCCACTGCATTTAAGTTGTGGAAAGAGACGATAGCATTGAGAGGCAAGAATTTTGTTGTGGTTATTTTTGCTGTGGTCCTGCTCTCCTACAGCAGAGTCAGCAGGAAAAATGTGTCTGTGCCTTGGGTTGCTTAAGTGATAACACCAGCCTTTGCAGTTGCAACTGAAGCACAGGCACATGCTGCTTTCCACCAGTCTCCCATGAAACAAAGCATCTGGCAGTAGCAAACAGACAAATGAGACAACATCTTAAATGACCGTAGTGGATCTGTTTGAGCTAGTGTCTCTGTGCTCCATGTTGTGTCCCCTCATTGAATAGATTAAAAACTTCATATCCTCTTTGAGTGCTTTAATGAGCAGTAAACAGTTTTCAAGCTCTGAATCAAAAAAACCTGTTGAAATTGGCTTGTGTATTCGTTCAGCTGCCTCAGCAAATATTTTTTTTCTGTGCTGCACACAAATCAGCAGATTGCAGAGCATCCCTGAAAAAAGGGAGAAAACAAGCATTCTCCCTCTACTTATAAACCACTCATTTTAATACATCTATTTGCTTAATTCCCTAGCACAATTCAGTAGTGAATTTCCAGCACACAGCTTTGTAGAATAATATAAAGATCTTATTCTTTTAGTGTTAACAGTGTCATTAATCCATTAGCTCACCTTCTGCTCTAAATACTACTTCTAAATTTCTTTGTAACATTCAGGCTCCTTCATCAATATGCATGTGCATATTATTTTACATTTGTAAATAAAAGCTGTGCAACTGGCTGTAGTTATGCATGTGAACATTGTTAAATTTTCAGAGTGTCCACACCTCATGGACACTCTTCAGAGCATAGTCACAGAATTTCAGTAGTTTATGGTTTACTAGAAAATATTGAAGTAGTATATCACTTACCTGTAATCTGTTTCTCTTAATAGAAATCTTTTCTTTTTAGTTTGTAAATCCCCGAAGATGTTGCAGTGTATGTGCAGATCTTTATGTTGTGATTTTAAATCTATAAGCTCTAAGTATATTTTTCTTACCTTTTGCAAACTACATCTGTAGAAATTTATGGAGAACTGAATGAAAACCACTGCTCTAGGATGCACCATCACACATAATAAACAGAAATTGGGAGTTGAATACAGGAGAATGAGCAATAGTGTCAGTCATCATGGCTAGGCTTTGTGAACGAAGATTTGGGAAGGGCTCTACCCACGTTTGTTGCAAGTGCTTTGGTGGCTAAAAAGGCCAATACAAGATAGATACCTCCGATTGCAAAAGGCACAGCAGAAAGACTCCTTAGGAGTATATTCTGCAAGGCACGATTCTTTCTGCTTTGTCTTTTCTCCTCAAGAGTGATCCTACATGCTTTCTCAAAGGCATCAGCAGCGTTATAGGTAGTGTGTCTCATTTATATCTGAGGAAATGTTCCTATTCCTTAGGAATATCGCATTATTCCTTAAAGTATTTTTTCCCATTATTCTTATAGTTTAGCTTTGTGTAGCTACTGATCTTGTTCATGGCTATTGAGGAAGAAGCCTCTGGTTTGCAAGGGGCCCTGGACTTCTTTGAAAGTAGAAATTGCTTGTTCAGGTTCTTGCATGAAGACTGCCACTTTTTTTCCATTACTCTATTCCTTTTAATTCCAGTACAGCATTTTATCCTATTATATACAGCTACTCTGAAGATTGTAGAATGATAGCAACATCATATAGTATTTATTTCAAAACAAATACTTGAATCTGAAAATTATTTAATGCAAATTACACAACACATTCATCCCATGTAGACTTAAAGAACTAGGACTGGCCCTGTCAAGTGGGAGTTGGCCTTCCTGTTTCCTTGGGGATCCAAGTAAACTGGTCATTTAAACCTTGCTAGATCTATTCTTACCCAGTTTGGGAAGACTTGGTAATAGCTGTTTGTCATATTCTTTAATAAGAAAAATAACTAGTTTCTGCTTCTTTGCACCCTGGTTTACACACCAGGATGGAACCAGGTGGAATCTGATGGTTCAGGTGCCATCAACAACTTTGTTGGAGCTGAAAGTGGGTTGTAATGAATCTTTGCATTCTAGTCAGAAGCAGACCTACAGTTTTCAAGCAGTAGTGAGCTTTCTTTCAGTATCAGAAAGTCAGGCATACACTTTCAGAAATGCTACTTCTGATTCTGATAAGATGGGCTGTGTAATCTCACAGATTGTTGCATATTGGTTTGTATGTGTTTAGACCCCTGGAATTTCCTTTTGTTTCTTCCTCACTGATCTGTACTTCAGTACCATTGTGCATCAGTATTTTCTTTCTCTGTGACAGATTGAAAAGAAAGGATCAGTCAGCCCTGCCATGGCTTTCAATTTTGAATATTTCTTTCAGATCCCCTCTAACTTCGTTCTTTTCTAGACTAAATCATTTTAGACAGTTTTGCTTTCTTTAATTTCTTTTAATCTGTGACAAGACTTTACTCCTTTTCTCATGCTTTCCTGTTGTTCTATAAATTGGCCTTGGCAACCTGAAAAATGGTGAGTTAAATGGTGTAATATTGGCTTATAAAAGCACCTCTCTTGCTGTTCCAAGATACTTTTATCTTGTACTTATGAACTTATCATTTTTCTGTGTTCTTTTTAGAAAGAAATTAAGCAAAGAACATAAAGCTGATTAAGAAGCTTTGAAATACTCTTTGGATTGTTCCAAGTATCATAAATGTAAATTCATTGGAAGTCTGTTTTCTGGCTTGATACCAAAATATATTGCCAGAGTTTCAGCAACATTTGTTGAAATAGAAAACATTGTTAATAGAGAACATGGTTCTTCAGACAATGAAAATCTTATTTTATGATCTAATGGCACGTTTTACCCTGCAGTAATAGATAAGATGGCTCAGTTCTTATGATTCACTACTGTGCATGTGATTTCAAGGTCATATTATTTGATTTGGACTAACTTTGGCTCACGGTTGTGTTTGTTTACAATCTGGTCTCACTCTGTTAAGTCTTTGGTAATGCATCTGAACTCACACTCAGGTAAATCGAACAGATTAACAAAAATGTATCTTTTAAGAAGTCTTAAAATAATTTATATTCCACTGCCAGCATTTTTTGAAAAACAAGCAAACTGAAAAAAGGCTTTCGAAGATGGTAGAACCACTTCTGCTACAGTTTGATGCAGAGAAACTGCCAGTGTGACTGAAACGAAGGCTCTTGGAATATACTGCTAATTCTTGTCACCGTGTAAGGTGATCATTTTGCATACTGTGTATGATATCTAACTTTTAATTACAATTGATGTTTCCTTGTGCTTGTTACAAATTTCTAATTACTGAATTGCAATGGCATCAAAGAAAAAATGTTCAGATAAAGAAATCTTTAAATTAGTTAAGTCAAAAAAATCAGGAGCAAAAATCTTTCATCTTGACCTAATTTAGTTGAATGTCTATGCCTGATGTGAAGATTAATAACAGGTGGCCTTTTAGGGAGCACTCAGCTTGAGTCTAATGTTCTAGTTGTTCTTTTATTATCCCAAACTTCTATAACTAAAGGATTTTTTTCACTCTACCCTTTGTTCACAATATGGGACTGTAATTGAGTTCATATTTCTCGTCCAACCTTTCAGCTGTAATTAATATTGTATTATATCAGATTTTATCACTAAATAGCCTAGCAGCAGGGTATTGAGCCACACATACGCTCCCACACACGCGTGCACACACAGAAGCGATAGTGTCTTATTGATGCCAAGCAAGTTCCATCCAATGAGTTGTGGTTGAGAGAATACAAAATACGTGCATGGTACTCAGCTGATATTTCAAAGCAATTTAGAGCTGATCCTGTTTTGATCAAGCCAGGACAAAGAGAAATTAAAGTTACAAGACTGAAATGCTCAGTGTTGTGTTATTGTATCAGACATGTGGTATTGTGGTGGGGGGAAACAGTTTTCCCCCTGCAGTTATAAAATGGGAAAACCCCAGGGGGTGGTGACCCTTGAAGTTTTGAGGTTTTACCCAATGAGCGCTTCTGCAAAATATAAACATATCACAAGCAGAACGGAAGAGAAGGTTAGTTGTCGTTGTTGTAGGAGAAGTAGCCATGTTGTGAAGCCACGAGGAGAAACAGCAGGAGCCCCCACTGGAGGCTGGGCCCCCCAGCCACCGGCAGGGTGGCTACAGAGACTTGGAGCAGTGTTAGGCTGGACTATGTATCCGTAGCTATGAGCTGGGGGATGTTTCTCCACTGTGAGCCGCAGCAAGAGATACTGAAAAGCAGCGACAGAGACAGCAGTGAACAGAGGCTGTGGCTAAAAGCCAACAGATAAGAACTGAACCAGAGAAGCAGCAGCAAACAGCATGCAACCAAAGAAGACACAGAGTTGTCTGAGAGAGCCAAGAGAGAGCAGCAGCAGAGAGAGAGGAAATTGGGGTAAGAACTGAAATAAAACCCCATACCCCTCTGAGACCTCCGAGAAAGGAGGAAGATGATAAACTCTTACTTGAAAGAGTCTTGAAGTGCTACAACACTGCAGAAAGAGCTGTAAAGCTCAGAAGGAATGCAGAGGGGGTGACCTTGGCCCCCCTGCTTCTTGAGACAGAGCACAGAGCTCTGTAGGGAACTTGAATCCCCTGAAGATAGGGACCGTCATGAAGACCCCTGCGCTTCGTGATATGACGTGGTGATAGCGCCCTTTGTCTTGGGAAACGCAGCCCATGGAAGAAGACTCTCGTTTGAAGACAAGTGGCCGAGGGGCTTGGATACCCCTCGTGTGTGCTGGCAGAGATCTGGCTGCTGCATGAGAAGAACGAAACAAATAGACCTGCTGCCCTAGAGACATTGCTGCTCTAAAAGTGGAAAGGGATCTTTCCTTCTTCCCTCCTGGACTTTTATTTGGAGGGGAAAAGAGATTTGATCCATTGTAAATATTTTTATGTCATGATAGAGATAGTTAAGATTGTATATAATGTATTGTAGTATTTATTTGTACAGTCATTGTAATATATATTCCCTTTCCCCCATTTTGAGTCTCATGTGGTGTCTGGAAACCATCTCACACTGGGTTGAGATGTGGGAGGGGGTTTGGACTAGGGAATTAGATTTTGAGGCTCTCAAACCATGACAGGTATCTAACAAATATGGTCTGTGCAAGACCAGCTATTAACTGTTTTCATTATTGTATTTCATGAGCAAGACCAGTTTAGGTCATATGCTTTTTGTACTAAGAGTTACACACTGTTCCCTGAGCTATACTAAGCACAAACACCTCCACAGCATGACAGATGTAAAAATGAGAGCATTTAAGTTGATTTGCTATTTGTTCTTTAAACTGGAATAATCCTAAATGCTTTCCTTTCACTGCACTGTTTACCGAGGTGGGGTGGGAGTGGGAGAGTTGTTACTCTAAGCTATTCTGATGGAAATAAGGTGTTTTTAATAAAAATTTTGAAAGATGGAGGAAGTCTTATCATATAAATAACTATAAACAAGATTGGAGAGAAATGTTTCATAAACCTAGATAACTTTGATGATCGGTGGTTTTCATTATAAAAGCTTCCCACGTAATTTGTGACTAGCTGGCATTCCTGTTCTTGACAGGATTTTACAGAAGTTTTCCTCCCCCTCTCCCTCTCTCCTTTTTTAACTCTGCTTCCTTCTCTCTCCCCACCTTCCTCTCACCCTCTTCCTCTTTCCCTCACTGTTTTGCATAGATGATTGCTGAAAAAAGTACTCAGATTAAGGCAGATCACCTGCGGGGTAGTGTAGAAGTCCTATACTTGAAGTGGTTTATTAATTCTTTGATATCAGCAGAAATAACCTCTTGAAATCTACAACTGCAACTTTTTTTTTTTAATAATTTTTATTTGTTTGTACACAACGAAGACGGTTAGGAAATGAGTGGACCCCTCTTAGCAGAGGGAGAGCTCTATTGCAGAGATGAAGAGGAGGGAAGACTCTTCAGATGGTCAGGAGAGGAACTGCAGTGTGTTTCTGGTTACAGAAAACCCATAATCTTGCAGTGGTGGAAGGATGGCCTAGAAGATACAGCACTGGGGCTCGATGCAGATGGGAGCACAGTTTTATTTCTGATGCAGATAGGGACAGTCTGTGCAACTTTCTGCCAATCAATATATCATACTCTCTCCATTCCTATCTCTGAAGTTAAAATAAATGGAAATAGCCTTTTCCTCTTTAAAGAAAAAAGAGGAAAACATATCTATGTATGATTGTGACCAACTTCTCAATGGTGAGGAGTGCCGTAATAAGCAGTTATCTGTATAGCTAACTCTCTAAAGACAATTTTTTTTTTTAATTCAGTTTTTCCATGTTGACCACTGGAAGATCTCAGAATAGTGGCTTTGTGGACTATTTTGTGGAATTAGTATCCTCACAATCTGTCCGTGCTTTGCATTCATTTTAAAGCCATGTTGTGAGCAGACTATAAAGAAAGTAGGAGGCATCCCTATTTTATGCTTCTCTGTAGTGAAGTCAGTCTCAAATCCCTGGAGAATCTGAAGCTTTAGGTTAGTTCAGTTTAGACCAGCATCATTTAAGTTAGTGATATTGCTGCTTGGGTTTAAATTAAGAGCATAAAGCCTTGTGGAGTAAGATCAATAGTATCTGCTGCCTAGAGGGACTGAGTCCTTACTCAGTAGGAATAAAACTTTTCAGTGGTAAAATGAAGAAAGGGAGTGCTGCTTCACTTGTGTGTGCTATATTACATATCTAGGAGCAGAATTAAACTTTCTGGAACATAACTAAGTTAAAGTTTACACCTGATTCCTGGTTTCCTAAGAAAGAAAGTCTTAAGTATCACCCTGTTCAGCTGCCTGTATGTTCCTTTCTTCCCTTATTAACATTGGACCTCTTAGAAATTTTCAAGCACACATGAAATAGTTGAATGTTGCATAAATAGTAAGTTTCTCACGTATTTTGGAATCTCTATGAAAGACCCAGATTAGCATCTGAAGGATGGGCTGTGTTAGTTAGTTAGTTCAGTTCATTTGGTCCCCTTGTACAGAGCTACAATTCACATACCAGCAGGCCTGTATGTAGCCCAGAAACAGCCGCAGCCTGTGTTGCCTCTTTCCCAGCGAGTTTTTGGGAGATACTAAAAGGAGCTGAGCGTACTGAGGATGGGAGCTGGGTATCACAGATGACGTGTGGAATATAAAATGAGATTAACGGCATGTGCTTGGGTACACATTCTGAACTTCTTCCTGTAAGGCTTGTAGCGTCTTAGTCTATTTATAAGGCTTTGAAGCATCTTCCGTTTCAAATGGCGTTTAAAAAAACCCAGTACATGATCAATGTAACTGGAATGTTGTCCCATATACATGAAAAAGTTGTCAGCAGAGACATTTTATGTTTGCCAAAAATGTAATGGTGGCATACCTATCGGAAAGACTGTAAGCTTATGTTTACCAGATTTATTTATGGAAGAAGCCAAATATCAGTTGATAGTACAATTTAAAAAAATACTGACTAGATCACAGTGAGTGTAAAGAGATCTTGTAGCAGTCATTCTTGGATAACAATGCCAATCTTACAAAAGTATATAACATGATTTCACAACCATATTATGAAATAAAGTAATTTAATAAATTATGCACAATTTGTTTGTAAAAGGTGTTTTATTTTGTAATATTGCTGTGAAATCAAGCACCTTTTACAAGTATGTTGCATATAATTTATAAAAAACAGCTGACTGTAAGTTGTTAAAAAATGCTTTGTTTGAAGTGTAACTATGTTAGATAGACTTCATTTTTATTTTATCTTACCTACTGTTACTTTTTATTTCACTTCTTGATTACCAAACATGATGATACATCTCCAGCTGTTTTCAGTACATTATGTGTTCTTTTATTTTCCTTTTATTTTCTTCTCTTCTTCTCTACATTCCTACCTTGTGTGGTCTTTCGTATTCTTGAATGTTTCAATCGTTTTCTAGTTCTGTTTGCTCGATTTTTTTCTCTTTTCAGATGCACAGTTACTTACTGCAAACTAAAACTGTGTCCTTACAATTGCTTCATTGTAAACATTTCTTTTTTTTTCTGAAACAAGCAAACAAACAAAACAAAACAAAAAACTCAGCCAAAAAACACTGCCAAATCTCTAGTGCCTTTCTTAGCTTGTCACTTGCAGTCTGTATTTAGTAGATCTCACTGACACAGTATGGAGCACATTGGGGAAAATCTGTGGTCAAAGATGTCTTTTGCTTGTCCAGATAACACACAATTAATACCTGAAAGAATTTATGAATACAGAGCCAAATGCTCTCTTGTATTATATTACTGACATCTCTAGAAAGCTTCTTCGAACGCAGTGTGAAACAATACTGTTATAAGTAGGTTTAATTTTTTTTTTCTTTTTTTACTCACTTTGTTCCATGCAGGTCTACAGAGTATTTACAAAAATTTTATATTTTCTTGACATTTTTGAGTTTGACAAAAATAGAACCAAATACATAAATTAATAATATTAAGTATGGAGAGCAGAAGCCACAGAGAAGTTAAAAATATTCAGAAAAAGTATGTATCTGATCATAGGGGTTTTTTGTGGCCTGCAGTATTTTAGAACAATTATTTTTTCAGCAGAAGAAACAATAATTAAAAACCTTCAAAATGACAAAGGGATGTATGATTACCTTTATAGAAAAAAAGAGAGATAGAATTATGTGGTTATTTCTAAGTACGCAGAGTTGCTAATACATTGTGTCTCATCAAATTGATCGTATCACTGTAGAGTAGTACTCAGTCCCTTGGAAAATGAGTGTTCAGGATTAAGGACTTTCAGATGTAGAAGTGTATTTAACAGTTGTGAAGACATAGTTGCATCTTTTTTGTTTATGGCAATTATGGCAGTCACTTAACACTTGTAGGCCAGTGTGGTAATACCACAGCCAAGGCTTAGCTGGGCACCGGTATTTAAATAAGTAGAAATAATTAACAATGGAGCTGTATAACGAGGGAGAAAAAAAATACAATTTCTTCAATATTTATCAAGGATTAGAGGGGTTGGGAGTGTTGAGAGAACAGTTTTGATGCCCTTGCCAGTTCACAAATCTCAGTTAACAACAGAGTAGCCTCTTGTGCTACAGTTACTGTTGGCATTATGTTTAACCACCACTTATATATGTGTTGGGCAAATGGTTCTTATAAATTTTAATATGCTGTTTCAATAATAAATTCATACTTCTTTTGAATAAGGGTAGGTTAGCAAATGTATTGAATTTATTGATTTTTTGCAAAGGACTGGCCAGAGTTAAAACTGCAGTCCATCAGTACGCTATATGCTGTAAAACAGAATACAGATTATCTACTACTACTTACACATTGGAAATCTTCTATTGTCCTGCTAAATAGCAAACTATCACAAGCTGAAATTTTTAAAAGGCTTTTTTACTCTCTCTCTCCTTCTCTGACTCACTAACAAAACAAAACTGTATTTTGAATTATCATTTGAATCTAAAGGCGGAGACATTTCAGAAACATTTTGTGAATGGTGTGTGGTTGTCTACAATTACAAGGCTCTGCCTCTGGCCACTGGACTGTGCATCGTTGTCTCCTTTTACTTGCAGTTTTTCTTCTAAGAATTTTTGGAGCCAAGGCTCTGATGTGTCCCTTAATTCCTAGAGAGTCTAGATTTGCATTAAGAGAAGTTTATCAGTTCTGTGTTTGGAAAAAGCACTTGAATCTATGATGAACTTATAGTGGGTGTTGAATTACACATTCAGACCCTATTTGACTCTTCTACAATTAAGATATTATGTAGCAAATGTTTTTTATCTCAAGGGAACTGAACCTGTTTTTGTATCCTCCTGTAGTAACTGTCCTTGGAGAAAAGAACAAGCATAATATCTTTAACTTCCAGTGAAATAATGCTTCCCATTTGAAAAATTGTTCAGGATTTCCTGTATAAATCTATAGGAATGGTAAGGAGAGGTTTGCTTGGATGTGTTTTTCCCTGAAAATCCCCTTTGTAAATACTGACTTTTAAGTTTTTGAGACTGTCCATACAAAGGAGTTGGGCAGTCACAGAGCAGCTTGGGACTTTTACATTAAAAACCAGATACTGTTCCCCAATGGACTTGGGTCTGTGAAGATAAAGCTTATTATGACACCTGAGAGGTTTACATTTGGCAGTACCTCTAGAGACTGAACCTAGGCTGTCTTATCTCCTCTTTTACAGCTGTTTAAGTATTTCTGCTTTGATTGATCTGAGAAATACGGCTTCTTGCATGACAATGGAGGTGCTGTATAATACTAGTCTCTCTTGTGTTCACTCCAGGTCTGATTCAGAAAAATTTCTTCAGTTCGACTTTTCCCCATGGGCTGGAAATTTCAGATGCCAGTAATAGTGTTTCCTTAGAATAAAGACAGTCCCTGCCTTGGAAAATCTAACCAGACTTATCTCTTGACCTGCAAAGGTAGTAAATAAAGCCAGGTGTGGAAGTAGAATCATTCCATTCAAGTTTCAACAGGCTGATAGCACAAAATATTTTATTAGTCCCTTTCCTACATTTGTAGGAAACAACAACTGTCCAGCGGAGTTAGAAACCTGCCAAAGATTGTGGAGCTTCTGTTTACATAAAACCTCCTGACACCAAGTAAAGATGCAAACAAATTAAGACTCCCTTCACTCACACAAAGAAATAGGCAGTACACTTCTAAACACGGCTATGTCAAGTGCTTAAATGTGAACAGTTGGACAAATTTTGATTACTTCTGTGTTGTGCTAATATTATTTATAGCATAGCCTAGTTCCCTTTTTCCCCTCTTTATAAATTACATAGTAATATATTACTTTAGTAATGCTTATATTGTTGTTGTCCTCAGTATAGCAGCATTAATTTGGAGGTTTTGTTTGGTCTGCTTGGTTTTCTTTACTGTAAGCTCTATATTTTCATTTCTGAACATTATGTTCCTACAAGGGATTTTTTTTAGGCTTCTTCACTTTTTTATCATTTTAGCAGTTATAATGTGCAATGCTGTATTTTGCAGAAAGCCCAGAATATCTCTGATCTCCCAGATAAAATGTTCCTGAAATAGAGGGAGCTACCTTGATCAGCGTTCTCCATCATTAGTAGGCATACTCACTTGTCCTACTGCTAATCAAAAACTCCCTGGTCTTACTTCTGCTCCATAGCTGAGCAGTGTGTGCTTCCCTCTCTGATAAAATATGCAAAATTCTGCAGTGGTCAGAGGGACAGGGCAGCCATTCAGCTGGTTCTCTGGCTTCACATCTGTACTGGAAATGACTGTACACAGAGTATATTTAATTCACTGTGTATTAGGTGTTGCTAGAACTCCTGACCACTGGAAAAGCCTGTGTAGCTGTGATGGTGATACACCTGATAAATGAGGGATTGTTTATCACTTTTATTTAATGCCACCTATAATAAATACACAGACTCTTGCACAGTAGGAGGAGAGTTAGTGCCAATTTCTTGTAGCCTTCTTCTATTTGCCTGCTAACTGTAAATTATTAATATCTGTCCTTTAAAGAGTAATTTCCCTCTTCCATTTCAAGATGTGATTTACATATAATTTCTAGTACTGTAAAATTGTAGGTTATAGGATGAATTACAAGAGTCTATTGCAATATAAGGGCAGGAAGAAGTAGATCAAAATCTCCAATCTTAATTCATATAAATATGTTACGACTGTCTCAGAGACAACTGATGACAGAGGTGAAGAGGAAGTTATGTTGCATATTGTATAGAAAAAAATTTCTGAAGATTATATTCTTTTCCAGAAGCAGTGTTAGGTAATAAATCTGCATCACACTTGATGAGCAAAGACGTATGAAGCTTTAGAAGCAAAACATTGACAAAACAATATATATTTTAAAAGAGCTTATGTCTTAAATAGCAGTACCACAGACGAATTTTCAGGGTCTACAGAAGTGTTGCTGAAACTGTGGGGACCCTACAGACTGTTATGGTTTGAGCAATTATGGACATAAACCTGAGATAACAGGGTGGGTTTTGGTTTTTTTTAATTTTACCTTTTATTGGAACTAGTATCTTAGTAGAAGAATGCAGTAAAGTGATTTTAGCATACACATAAATAGGATTATGAGAATGAGTAACTGAAATAATGGTCAAGTTGTAGATTAAAGGTCATTCTGTTGTTTGAATCTGTTAGCATAAAACAAAACAAGCATGCAAGTCAAGATACAGAAATAAATCTATAAAAAGTACAAGTTATATATATTTATAATAAAGCATGAGAATAAGAAGATACTTACTACAATGAGCAGAAAACTTCAAATTAGGCTCAAGTGTCACCGTAACAGTCTGCAAAACAGTTTACACAGCTGACCAGGGCACTCTTAGTGGAGCTTAAGAGCTTTGCAGGCTTTGTGCATTTCCTATGGAAAAAAAACCCACCTTTTTTCAAGGAAAATAAGAGAGAAGGTCTTGAAAAGTTTTTAGTTTTGAACAGTTGAAGCAGGCCAGAGGGAATAAGAAAGTTTCCTATTCTCGTTTTACAACTAGAGATCTGAGGCCCAAAATACTGAATTGACTGACCTAGGATCACACACAACAGTTGTATTAAGACTGTAAATAACTTCAGATCGTCTTAGTCTATATTCAGTTCTTTCTGTAAAAGAAATTTTAAAAAATTCTTTATTGCTTCAGTTGTGTGAAGCATCAAGACTGTTTTAGAGAGACAAAATTGAACTGACATTTCAACAATGAAGTAATCAAGCTTGTTTTCCCTTTGCTTATGATTTGGAATTACTTTTGGTGGAGGTATAATTATAGATTCATAAATTTCAAGTAATAAATGCATAGATTGTACATGTTAAGGACTCCTATATGAAGAATTCTGAAGTCCATGCTTGTATCCAATGGGTCCTCCTTGGAAAGTCATTTTGTAACTTTGGATGAGACTTCGATTAGTTAAAATTTGATTTACTGCATTCCAGTAACATGGAATAATTTCCAGATTCAGGAATTTACTAAAATCCATCCTTTTGTGTACTTCAGAATAGATATATGCTTAAATCTTCTTTTAAATTTTTTGAATGGTTTGGTTCATTTGTCTAAATATTCTGAGCATCTGTTATTACTGTGTTAACATGTTTTCTTCTTTCATGTCACTTTTTTAACTCTGAAAAAATATAGTGTATTTATCAGACATTGGCATACCATTTCAATTTAAGCAATCCAATTTTAATAAGTATCTTAGAAACCTGCTATGTCTAATTTCTTACAAAACTTAAAGCTATTATAGTCAGATCTGTATCTCTGCGTAATCATTTACATTTGGAACTGGTTTGGAATTCTTAAAATAAAAAGTAGCTTAAATATTACATTTTTTTTTCCTTTTCCCATACACCATTTTAATCCTCAAATTTGAGATATTTGAATCCTAGGTTAAAAATAATTCCCATATGTTCCCTTCTCAAAGCAACAATAAATTTCAGTCTATATAAAAATAGAAATTGTATTTAATTTCCAAGGCATGGAAATTCTATAGTAGAACTGCATAATGTGAATTATACTTAAATTACATTTCTCTCCTTCAGAAAGATCAGTCTAAATTCTACCAATAGCTGATATGCTTTTGGCACCTTTCACTACACTGTAGATTTTCTTTTTTGGATTACAGATAGGAAAACGTTATTCTCTGAATTGCAGAGGTGTGGAAAAGGAATAATGCAACTTCAAACAAGCAGGAAATCTGACTAATACCTAAGAGGAATAATAGAATCTTGGTGCAGTGCTAGCTCAATTCATGAAGTTTGAATCCTTTTCAGAGGATGCAGTTCAGCTCCTACATATTAAAGAAAGCAATGTTAATAGTAAGAATTATAAAAAGCTTTTGGATTATAATTGTAATTGGGGTAATTTTTTAAAATTCATTAGCAAGATGATCTCATTTTTACAAATGTAAAAAGTATCACTCATAAAATTCTTTCAGGTTTCCATTGACCCAGGTGCTCATAATGTGTTCATTTACATGAGGGAAACAGCAGTGTGTGGAAATTGGCCAGCAGATAGGATTTAGTTATTTTTCATTAGCACTTGGACTTTGATGAAGGGGAACAGAAAAGAGCTGTTTGACCTTTCAGTGCTTAAATTATTAAAGAGCAAATAGATTTGAGGCCTAGATGCTTGCAAATCTAATTTGTCTATGGAGTAAGGATTAAAAGACATTTTGAGTTTGAAATTGCTCCATTCAACTTACTTCTTTCTTTAAAGTATCTGAGAATGAATAGATGGCAGGCATTTAAAATGTATACAAAGAGTAGTGCATGTAGTATAACTAAACACAGATTTCCCACAGGAAAAGGAGCATTTTAATGACATATTTGTTTCTAAAGTATCTACAATCTTTGGCTTTATTCACTGAGTGAAAAATGAATAGAATCCTCATTTCAACCAGTACTGAAACAGATCATATTGCCTCATCTGGTCTGAGGTCCCTTTTGTATTCAATCCTAGTACAATAGAAAGGTAACAGTGCTCTCCTAAGGTGGCAGCCAGGTAACTTAGCTTACTATCCATCATGCTTTAGTGAAACTGAGGGATTCTTATATTTGCTGCAGTATTAGGCGAGTGTATCCAGCTTCACTGCCTTGCAAGAATAAATGTTTACATCACCTTCTACTCTTTTTTTCCAATACTCCCATTTAAATTCTCAATTGGTGTTTATTGTAGATTCACTGTAAATTAGTAGTTAGAGGAGGCAACATGCTGTCTTCAAAGTAGTTTGGAATCCCAGTTCTAAGCAACTGTTTTGCTCTAGAAAATTAATTTCTAAAATCATGTTAAATATTGATTTGGAAGAGAAAAACAAGATTGTGATATAGATATTTCCTGGCTAGTTTTTTTACAAATCAGTTCTCACAGGATCAAAGAAAGGTTGCTGTGTGTTGACCTTCATTTACTACTCAGCATGGAATTAATCAACTAATGAAAATCTTTCTGCTTGATATGAAGAATTCATTGCACAGAGCTGCAAAATGTACAGACAGTGGCCTTCAAGTGGACCCTCAAGACATTTCTCTGTCTCCCTGGCTGTACTAAATTTATGCATTGTTAGATTTCTGAGTGGAATTCAGTATCAGATTTAAACATTTAAGTTTAGGTGCCCACTTACAGATGTCTACATGTGAGCAGAGCATTTAGTTATTATAGTCAGTGGAGCCTGGGAAGCAATTAAGTTGACCTAAAAGTAGACACCTTCTGCCTGCTCAGTTCTTTTGGATATGTAGATCTGTATGTGTAGGTATCTTCATGAAGACAGTTAGATTTGAGTGTGTTAACATTAAACTAAAGCTCCACTGTGGTGAAAGTCTACATCAGACAGAAGAAGAGGTATTTAAGCATTCTTAGTGTTAACTTTCTGGGCGTTTTTTGTCAGCATAGAAGGCAGCATCTCCTACTGGAGATGTTAGATCTTAAAATCATAGTTAACAGGGGCTGTGGCACAGGGTCACTAAGTCTGGTAAAAAGACAGTGAGATGGAGAGATTTTCTGCCTGTTTGTGATATTAACTATGAAGACTCTGCAAACCCAGCATTGTGGTGTCAGAGAATCATAGAATGGTTTGCATTGAAAAGGACCTTTAAAGATCATCTAGTCTGACCCCCTGGTGTGGGCAGGGACACCTTCCACTAGACCACATTACTTAGTCCCATTGATGGGACATCATTCAAGCACACAGCATTATCTAAACATGCAAAGGCAGCTCCAGTGTAGGAGCAGTATGTTAGTCTGGTTGAGTGCTAAGTGAGTAAGGCTCGGGAGAGTGCAAGAGCTGGAGAGCTCTATGCTAGCACCCAAAGGAACTTGAGTCTAGCACTGCCCCAGCAGGTGCAGGAGCTCACTAGTTGTGAGGTGGGTTGGTGACTACACAAAGTCATCTCTTATTTCTAAATGAGATTTGCCTTTAGAAGGGGAATAGCCATAGCTGTGCAGTGATATGACTAAGCCAATAAGCCCTGTTGGGACAAGACTGAGACAGACATGCAGAGGCTCAGCCCAAGTGTCTCTGTACTTTGGGCAGAGTCTTCTGCCTCAAGCTGCACCAGGGGTAGTTTAGGTTGGACATAGGAAGAAATTCTTCACAGAAGGGGTGATTAGATATTGGAATGGGCTGCCCAGGGAGGTGATGGAGTCACTGTCCCTGGAGGTGTTTAAAGAAAGGCTGGACTGTTTAGGAAAAGGCTGGCTGTGGCACTCAGTGCCATGGTCTAGTTGACATGGTGGTGTTTGATCATAGGTTGGACTCGATGAACTCAGAAGTCTTTTCCAACCTAATTGAATCTGTGATTCTATAAACACAATCCTCTACCTACAGATGATGGAATGGGAACTTGTCAGAAGACTGTGCGGATATTTCGTCTTTAAGAAAGTTAACCTACCCAGAGATTGTACCTTTTCTGAACTATCGACTTCAAAGATCATAAATTGTTATTGGATTTGGATGATATGCAAAACTGTGGACACGTTGCCACTTTAACATCAGTTATCTAGACTAACTTGCTTACTGGGATTCAAGATTCCAGAAGACAAATACTGATTAAGAATCACTGGTCCCCAGTGAAGCAATAAACTTGCAAGCCAGTCCTCTTTGGAGACATGGACTTCCCACTTCGCAAATTTAAAAGCACCGACTCAGTCTTTTTCAACAACTGCAAGGATATAATGATTACAGTTTGCATATACAGCAGAAATTGCAATTTCTTTGTTCCTGCTTCAATGTCCATAGCACCTTTACAGTGGAGAGAGATGGACCATTCTCTCTGGGTCCCAGTACAGCGAAGACTGCAAGTGCAAACTGAATTGCTTTGCAGAATACAGAAACACTTAAAAATATGGTTGTCTGTAGGAGTGTGTAAAAGTTAGTCTCTTGAGTGAGAATAACTTCCATCAAAAAGTGTTTTATTCTTGCTCAGCAATAGTCAACATACTACTGAAACTTTACTCTGTGTTGCTTTTATAAATAGTTATAATGTCAACAGTTAAGCAAATACTGTTCCTTGTGTCTTTGTAATTTATTTATTCATTTTTACTTAGTACTAATTTAATTTCATTTAGATAAGATAAAAAGGGTAGAGAATGGAATCTATAGCTTTATACTTACTTTGGGGAACAAAATAATATTTAATTCCACATTTTAGCACTAATTAAGCACACGTTTTCTGTACAAGAGTTTGAACAAGAAAATGTTCTGTCATCCATTGTATGAAAAGCTGTGGTGTGTATGGCTAATTTTATTTTTCCAAAACAAACTGAATTTGTTTGCAAGTATATATCTGTTCCAGAAATGTATACACCTCAATATCAAAATGACACTTTCTTCTTGTGTTCTTTGCTTTTAACAGTTCTTTTTTTCCCATAAATATTGTATTATGGTTTCAGAATGAATTGACTGCCCATGTCTTAAAATAACCAGTGTGTTTCTTTTGTTCTTTCCTCTCTTCATTCTTAGTGTCTATCAAATAGTTGTTGAAGAAGAACGCCCACGGAGGACCAAAAAGACAACTGAAATCCTCAAGTGCTACCCAGTGCCCATTCATTTCCAGAATGCCTCACTCTTGAATTCCCAGTACTACTTTGCTGCAGAGATTCCAGCCAATGGTTTACAAGCTGCTCAACCTTTTACTATTGGTGATAACAAAACCTACAGTGGTTTCTGGAACACTCCTCTTCTTCCTCATAAGAGCTACAGCATCTATTTTCAAGCTGCTAGCAGAGCCAATGGGGTAAGTCTTGTGACAGGCGTGATTTTATTCAGTATTTGTGTGTAAATAAATGATTGACACCAACTAGCAAGATGCCCAATTTAGTTGCTAATGAGAAAATGGAGTAACCGTGAAATTTAACGCAGAGTTTGAAAAATAGCGGTTTTCCTAACACAATATTGCTTAATGATTAAAAGTTATAGGAAAGAGGAGGGGAAAACAGCACATTTTGTCAGTAGTGAGCAGGCAAAGTAGTATGTTAACATTCTGTCTTATTATCTAAAAGCTGTCCAGTGACCATGTTTGACTGGCGTTTTTTCTTCCTTTTTGTTTGTTTTTGGTTTTTTTTGCTTTGAACAAGAGAATGTTGTGATTTTTTTTTAAGTTTAAGCCAAACTTGATTGTGGTTTTAGCACATCTGTCCTGGCATGTCCACTCCTATTACCTTAGTTTCTAATGCCTTGAACTCTCATCTCCTCATTTGGTTGCCCTGATTGAATTAGAAACCACTTCTTTTGTCCGTTTCTCCAAACAGTAAAAGAAAAAGGGGTAGATGGAACTGAAAAGAAAAGTGTGTAAAAAGATCTTCACAGATCATGTTTCATCTGACTAATTCTTCCTGGAAATGTTTTTCATTTCCTGGACAGACCTACTCAGAGCCCTTCAACTCTTGATAAGCTTTGGCTGTCTGTGCTGACAGCCTGGAAATGTTTTCTGCCAGAAACCATAATGGTCCCTCTTTCACAGTGCACTGACAGCGCAGAAATGTGAAACACCATTGATTATTTTTTCTTTCCAAAATTATCTCGCATGATGCCTCAAACTATACTATCTGTAAGAAAAAGAAAAATTTCCCAAAGTCATTATGTTAGCAGAGTTAAAAGCTGAACACTTGCCTGTGCTGTTGTGAATATCTTTCACGTATTTTCTACTTTTAGAGGAATATTAAGTGAAATGTTTGTGTACCATACCCAAGCAGTGTTTGTCCCTATTATGAACACACTTTGGAGTTACCTAATAAGCAGTTAAATATGTAATGAGGCACATTCTTCTCTGACATTTTATCAGTACTTTTAAGAATAGAATCGTGGATGGTTTTCTCTGCTTAGAAACACAAGGTGTGACCTTTTTCCTCTTTATTTGACACAGGAAACCAAAATCGACTGCGTCAGGGTAGCCACAAAAGGTATGTTCGTATTATGTCATGTATTCTGTACTTCAGCTTGCTGACCTTCTCCTCACATGGTCCTTGCAACCTTCCAGAAGAGTTTATATTGCTCAAAGGCATCACTAAACCTATTACAGAATTTTCAAAGAATCATTTGCGTTTCTAGCTGGGATTTAGGAAATTTGTTTGTTTGTTTGTTTTAATAATAAATGCGTTACTTATTTTTGAACACAGTTTTTAGAATATATTCTGTGGGTTTTTATATGATCTCACAATAAATATTTTGGACTTTAATATATATATAGTAGAGTTGTAAAGTTGCCAGTTGCAGAGTGCATACTAGCTGCTTATCTGTCCATGGTGAAAAATTGCCCCTTATTCGTAAGCAATTGTGTTATCTTAATTGCTTTATAAAAGAAAAGCGGAGAATACATGTTCTTCATTTTCATGGTACAGATCATCTATATTTATTTGACTGTCAGCACATGATACTACCGTTTGTGAAATAAGTTTGTATAACTCGGACAGTGCTAGTTTTAGTATTTATCCCTAAACAAGGAAAGATAAACATAGTGCTGATCTGTTTATCCATGGGGTCTAGATCTGTCTGTGATTATCTTTGTAGTCTCACCTTTTTAGTACTTCTAGCTGGTGGCGACTTCAAAATTTGAAAGAGAAGTGATGGCGTAGTGCCATTATTTGGAGATTGTAATAGAGGAAAAGGGAAGAAAGTGCTGCTGTGAGTAGGAACAGGTAATATCACCTCGCAGTTTGGGCACCTGGCCAAGAGTATGAAACAAAAAATGCTTCCTCCCTATACCACTGTATCATACCACTGTATCTTGCAGGAGATCATGCTTGTCTCACTGACTATCCCTGATGCAACCGATCCCACTATGATTTCCTTTACATGCAGACTCCACAATTCCACCACCACCATTAAGTCTAAATGGGATGGATGAGAATGTCATTAGTTAAAAGTATCAGAAATGTTAGCGTGAAGTTGTTCCTGTTGAAAGGCTGGATCCTCCCTGATGTGACAAATACATTTTCATTCCTCTTTGAACGGATTCCTGTCTTTTTTTCAAGCCAAAGGAAGTAGTTGTAATTTTAATTTACCAACTGACTGCTTACTAAAGCATAGAAAATACCTGAACTAAAACCCAGTATAATATAGATGAGAGATTAATTCCAGATTCAAGTGAAATCCTATGTTGTTATTTTTGAGTAGTTTTAGAGATACCAGGAGTGGACTTCGTTCCCTCAGAAATCATAGTAGGTGATTAGAGGAATGGATTTTAAATTATTTGAAGATTTGTATTCATAATCACTAATGGATGTTCAACTATTCAAATTACTTGACTGACTGAAAATTCTTACTCTCTCATTTGAGAAGCGAGGGTAACTTTGTGGATTGGAATAGCTCCCATAGCAACAAGCTACTTTGAGCTAACCCATTTGGCAATGGAGATGTAAGAAATGCAGCTTTTATTTTAAACAGATCTCCCTACATTTCTGTTTTGAAAGCACGTTTCATAATCTTTTGTAATACCTTTGCAAAGCCTGTAAAATAATGGGAGAGGTTGTTGTGAGGACTTTGAAACCGGGTCCCTGGTGCAAAACTGTCTTGGGGGGCTTCGGTAAAGCACTGATTTCCCTGCTCATCAACTGAATGTTCACATTATATTTTTAATCTGTATTAATAAAAAAAATTAAATGGAGACCATGACATATTTTTTTCATGGCCAGTCTTCGCGAACGAAGATCTGGGAAAGGTCTCCACCCACATTCGTTACAAGCGCGCTGGTGATACAGGGTTTTGCAAATGTGGGTAAGGCCTTCGAGCCTGCGCGATGGATTTTTTAGGTGAGACGCAGTGTGCGCTGAACTGAGCCCACCCTTTAATCCTAAGGTTTGTCTGCTGGGGCCGAGCGAACTTGGATGGCGGCAGCGAGGTCCTCAGGACGTAGGTTTGTTTAGAGTGACCTTCTCTTAGATGGATGGCCTTACAGGGCTGAACAAGCTCCATCTGCCCAGCTTTAGAGTTGTCCTTCTCTTCTGTGTGTTCCAGCGCTCCCCTCTCATCTCCCACGATGGCACTGCCGCACAGGCGAAGCTCCCATTCTCTCACTCCTTTCCGTGCCCGGGGCTGGGCCCCAGTGCCCGGGGCTGGGCTGCGCCGCCGCGCTGCATGCATCCGGGGCCAGCCCGGGCCCGTGCCACCCATGAAATATTTTAATATTTTATTAATAATACCTATGTGGACAGATGTTTTTTCCCTTTAGATCTAACAGAAATACTTAGGAGAAAAGCAGAATTCTGTGCCGTCTTTGGACTTCCCACATTTGGACTAGAAAAAGATAGTGAAAATGCTTTATGTCTGTAGGTCAGAAGTCACCACGCCTGCATCAGAACAAGACAGAAGATTGTCTTCTCCCATTCACCTCTCTTTCTCTCCCCCCCACCCAGCCCAAACAGATAAGTGCAGCATTCATATTGTCTGTTACCCAGTAAGCAAATGCTGCTCTGATGGCTTTCTGTGTCAGATTTCTTACAGACTTGCACCATTTTCCACCCAGCTTTGTGACTACAGTGTAGCTAGTAGACAGTAAGCTACTTAAGCTCTATGTGCTTGTTATGTCCCTCTATATATGCACTGTAGTGCTTCTTACAAATAAGATTGTGAACGCTCTCCAGTACAACATCTGGTTTTCATATATTAGTAGCATTTCTGAAAGGTTTATGTTCTGGGCTTCTCTTATCTTCAGAAGTTCAAGTCTGATGGTTTCTAAAGCTAGAGGAAGTGCTTTAGGCCATTCATGTATAAAACTGGTGAAATCTTCTTTTAAATTAAGGTCTGATCCTGAAATTATCTACAGCCTTGTGTAGGCCATTGGAATTAGTAAGTGTGCTCTAAAATTAATACGAATGTTGAAAATCTTATACTTTTAGGCCTTAATCAAATCGGTTATGTACCTAATTTGGAGCACAAAAGAATAATCTTACTGACTACATTGCAACTATTCTGTCTTAAAGTAGATATGTAACTAGACATATCCAGTATTTTACTGGATAAAGGCCTGCGCCATAAAATATGAGCTGCAAAATAAACATGGTAGTGTAGCTAACTGTCTGCTTTTTTCTTGAAGTTTTCTGCAATTCCATTCCTGTGGAATTTGATGATTGCACCAAGTGCATTGGCAGCCCTTCCTGAGATCAAGGTCACATAAGACAACCTCAGAGCTGCTCCACTGAGCCAGCTGAGATTGGCCAAGCCACCTCGTTGTCTGTACTAAGGATATGTGGTTAGCCTGTTTGAAGTCTGCCCTCAGGACCAATATGGCAGTTCAGAACATGTCATGAGCATAGCTGTATCACTTGCTAGCTGTATTTCCTTTAATTTTCTCACCTCCAGATAATAAAGTTGTTGGTGCCCTTAAGACCTTCATAAGATCATTGAGATTCAGTTTTATCACTGAGTCGTGCAGTGTTCATCCTATGGCCCACCACACACTTTTTCTTTTGTTAAAATAAAAATGAATAAGTGTAGTACAGAGATAGAGTGGTTTTGCCCCAGATCCAGAAGAACTGTTCTGTACCCTGAGTACACTTTTCCCTCAAGTTGATGTCAACAGAAATAATGCATCTGGTTTACTGTGAAGCACACGCTCAACTGGTGGTGCTAAACCGTGTTGCTGTATCAGAGACAAAGTGCACCAGACATCAATTATCATATTGACAGGATTCTTAGAAGAGTACAGCCTATCTCTAAAAAAGTACAGCTTAATTCTACTGGATCAAATGCATGTCTAGGGCCAGTAGCTAGATAATACTTTCTCATTCCATCAAGTATATTTTAAGCAATCTCAATTTGTACCCTTTTAAAAAATGCTCTTGTTTTATGACCATTACATCTTTGCAAATGAAACCTCTGTTAAGTGTTCTTTTAGAGATCATATAAAAATCCTAATTGCAATGACTGCAAGTTTAATGTAGGATGAGAATATTGGGATTTGTAGAGCTGAAAGTTCTCCTTCTGCTTCTGCTTAAGTCAGAGGAAGCTTTTGCCACTGACTTTGTTAGGAGAAGGATCAGACAGCATATTCTTGTGATGTGGAGTCTCCTGATCTTAGTTTTCTGTAGAGAGAGGCATTTAGGACCTCTGAGACTATTTGGTGTATATACAAATGTGGAGACTGCAGAGTTTCCACTCCCATTATTTTTGACAGGATAATTAAACAAACAAACAAACAAAAATCAGGAGGAGCTTTTTGTACCAGTGGTAATAAAAGTTGTCATATATTGCTTGAAATATGGCTTTCATATACCTACTCTTTTTTCGAGCTAAATGACTGTAAAATCTCAGCAGACAAAGTTAAAAACATTCCAAAACTCCTCCAAGTTTATTAATATCAACTTTGGGGTGGTTTTTGATTTATATTAAGACTGTATTTCCTGATATGACTTACAACACTGTCTGGATAGAAACATCTTGGTTATCTCCTAGGAATCCAGTTCTCAAGAGGGAAACATCATTGTTCTAATTTTGCAGTATTGGAAGCCTTTCATTAATTATGAGAGAGAAAAGGATATTATAATATTTTAAATCTAATAGCAACAGTACTCTAGAAGCTACTATCAACACTGCATTTCAGTGTTGCAGAGGGATATTTCAAAATATTATGCAGCAGCAGTTTTGAGTTTAATTGTCTGCAGATGGTAGATGATCTATTTTCCTCACTCGTTGCCACATTTCTAATAGCACCCAGGCTGTTCTATGTAAATGAATGATCTTTCATATAATTTTGTCCTTAATTTTCCAATATTTTTTCTTTGCATCATTCTCCAGCTGCATCATGTTGGATCTGACCTTTTAATTTTTTTTATATTCCTTAATATATATGTATCACAGTGTGCTTAACCATTTAGAGGCAATCATAGAACTGCTGGAAAATGAACAAATAACAGATTTTATTAGTGTGAGCCATGGTAATAGTTATCTGTAGCAAACAGTGATTGTTACAGCTCTATCAGAAAAGTCTGAATACTTCAGACACATAAACAGTTCAGGGTTTTCAGCTTTTTCTTGTCTTAGTGGTAAAACTCAGACTTCAGACAATTACATACACACCTAATTAAAAGCTTGCCACCTCTAAGTGGTCATTCTCTGTGTGCTGAATGTTAAGTATATGTGTAGTGTGTGCACTTTTTGAACAACAACCCAAGTGGGTATAGGAAAAATTAATCTTAACTAGCTCAAAAATACTTTACATAAAAATTATCTTTAAAAAATTGCAGGAAAAATGTACTATTCTGAAATAGGAAAATAAAAAGTGAAACTAGTTCAAGTTACCTGGAGAAGTTCATACTAGAGTAATCTAGTAATAAGCAGTTAGCTTTCACTTGGAAAGCCCAGTGCTGTGACTAGCAGACTCAAAGAGTCTCCAGTTTTCTCAAATGCATTTTATGTAAATAATGTGCTTTGAGTCCTCTTCCTTAATGAAAGTCACATAAATAAGCTTATTAATTTGCAGAATAACCAAACTAACAACTGAAGATGAAAACTTGTGGGAATTTTTTTGTTTTTATTTGTAAGAAGTTCAGACAATTAACTACTGACCAAGATTCTTCTTGCTGGCATAGCTTCAGTCTGGCTTTTTTTTCCCTCATGCATGCTGACCTGGAAATCTTCCTTTGCCTTAGCTGCGATAATCGTGACTCAGCTTACAACACCATACATTCGCATCGCCCCTGCTGCAGGCGACGACCAACTAACAGGTCAGATGTTCAAGTATAGACAAGTCATCATGCGCATTTTGTCTCATTTTCTTTGGCTCCCTTTCCCTGACAGTTTCTTCTTTCTCTGCTCATAAACAGTTTTCTATGTTAAAAGTTTCTTTTCATTTACAAATTTTTCCTCAGCTCCATTAAATAAAATGGTTCGCTTGGCACCAAGACTTACACACACATCCCTGTACGTACAACTCCGCTGCATGTGCCCATTGTGTGTGTGACCTGTGGAATGTTCCTTTAAACCTGATGTTGTAAAGAGATCTAGTCTTGCTCCATCCAGAATAAATGACAGTTTGAATATAGATATATATCTGTGTACCTGTTTATTTTTTTCTGTATTATTAGATCAAGACACTAGAATTTCTAAATAATTTAGGCTCAAGAGTTATGTGCAAGTTAAGATAAAGATCTAGTAGTAGTGGATTAGGAGTTTTTTCTCTGTGATGTTGGGAAGATCATATTTTCTGGCAACATTTCAATATGGAAGAAATTAAAATAAATAAAATAGATTCCTTTTTAATTATGTCACACATGAGTTCTAGAATTAAAATAAAATAAACTAGCATGTGACATATGAGAATGAGCAATACTTAAGGATTTAAAATCTAATTGTCAAAGTAAACTCAGTATGCAAGGGAAACCATTATTAGCCTGTATGTGACTTGAAGG
This sequence comes from Pseudopipra pipra, assembly GCF_036250125.1. Lineage (NCBI taxonomy): Eukaryota > Metazoa > Chordata > Aves > Passeriformes > Pipridae > Pseudopipra > Pseudopipra pipra. The sequence continues at coordinate 51,760,401 of NC_087549.1, forward strand.
ATGATTCAGAATATACCAGGAAATCTTTGTGAACTTGGGAAAAATATTCATTTTTTCAGAAAAAAAACGCATGCATAAAACTTTTCAGGGTTTTGCAAATGTTTTTATTTTCAAACAGAAGCCAAGAGCATTAAAAACTCTAGAATCTGAGGTGAATGTAATGAAATGTGTAACAGGGGAAGTTAGACCTAGTCCATCAGCATTTAGCATCTGATAAAATAATTGCCTTTTTCAAGAATGCTGGCATAGTTCCTTTGGAAGCTTGTGTATGTTGCTACCAGCGTGTCTAGGAGATCAGGATGAGTTCAGATGCCTAGCATCTGGATACTACTGTAGTCAATAAGAGGCAGTTAAATGATTCAGCTTAAGATAAGAGGATTAGTGGCATGTCTGCTATAGCTTTTAATTCAGGGGTATGTAGTATCATAACAAAGTTGACTGATCCATAATGCCTTAGTTGCCTCATCAATCAAGACAGAATTGTTGCATGTATATTTGTATTATGTAATAACATAGGAACTAACCAGAATAACGTATTTGGATGATGCCAGGAAGTACTAGCTTGTTCTTGTTAGAGCTGCTGTGTCAGAAGCTGTGTCCACATACGTTTCTGTACCTCAGTTTTAATTTTTTACTTGACAATTTGAATAAAGCAATGAAGAGACAAGATCTCTTCCATATTCTTGAACTTCAACAAGTTTGATTTCTTCATCACAGGGTTCAGATGAGGTTATATATTTTACCATGTGGAGAATGAAATGTTTTTCTTCTTCCGTTTTGTTGTTTTATTTGTTTCAATGCAAAACTGGGCAGCTGTAGGAAACACTGGAGATATACCTGTTCCACAAGAAGGAGATGGCTAGCATAGTTAACAGTGAGAGATATAGCTAGCATAGGATAGCTGACAAAGTATTTATTTGGTTGTTTTGGTCACTGGTGGCTTTGGCAGTCTGTGACTTTTGCTTACTTTTTATTAAAAATAAGAAAAAAACAGAAGTTCTACTAGAATTTAATTTTATAGTGAAAAAGAAAGTATCAAATGATACCTGTGAACAGCATTTATGGCTCTCCGTGAAATGTATTAGAAAGCCTCTGAAATCCCCATGATTTCCCACCCCATTTTCATGTTTGAAAGACTGTGTGCTTGAAAGGAAAGAAGCATCTTCCTCCTTTTCCTTTGCCACAACTGCAGTAAGGATTGAAGAAACCTCACCCAGCTCACATTGTAATGTTGTCCCATGACAGCAACAAGGCAGGCTTTTCAGCTTCAGGGCAGTACAGCAGTAATGGGATCTGCAGTATCCATGAGAAACCCAAAGGTTTTCTAAAAGGAGGTTTACAGAAGCTGAACTGCACATGAGGGAGCAGGGAGCGATGCACATTCTCCCCATGTTTTTCTCCTACAAATTCCAAGACTGTGGAAAGGATCTACTTTATGCAGAAAGGATAGGATTGTTGCTAACTCTAGTTACCACAAGCCCTACAGCTGTAACTGTTAGATAGTATCACTTAGCATTATCTGTTCAGTGCCTTTTCCTCATTTCTTTGCTTAGAATCAAAGTAATTACATTTGAGATCAAGAAATTACTTTTGTCTTTTAGCATTTGAGAAGATACATAACTGGCAGTGGGGAGGTCAAAGTTGGCATTTTCAGGTTTTTTTAGGTGGGAAGTTGATGCTTCTTGCATAATGAAAATTTAAAATCTTGGCTGCATTCCTGAATATCATTACTAATTTTGAAAGGTCTTCCTCTTCAGAAATATCATGATAATACAGCTCAGCTTTCAAGCCAATTCTACTTGCACTCATTTCCTCCACCCTCATCATCAACTTGTCTTGTCTCTTAAGGATGCAGTTTATAAACAATGCATTATTAATTTCTGTTTGTCTGTCCTTTCTCTTTCCTTTTTCATATAAAAATAATGTCTTCCATTTATAGGATTACCTGCTAGTTGCCCTAAATATCTTGACAGGCACCCATTGCTTCACCCATAGCTACAGCCCTTACAGTCTGTAGCAAATGGAACTTTTCCTTGCAGTTGCACTTAAATACTTACAATGTAGTTGTCCTGCAGTTACAGCATAAGATAACATGCTGTAAAGGCAGCTGTGTGATTTTTACTCTTACAAGCCAAAATAGGGAAATTAGTTTTGTTACTATTAGTGAATACATTATTATCACTGATTCAATAACTTAATAACTAAGGAATTCAAATTTGGGGGATAGCGTTTAGCTTTCAGTGTTATCCTTACAAAAAGCAACTAACTTGAAATCCACTCAATTGATCCTATCCTCTTAACAGACAGGGAGAATATCAAACTGTCTAACACCTGTCAGACAGGAAAAAACACTGTATACATGAAGCATAATAGTCCTCATGATACTGTCTCCATGTTTTCATAAACTAATATGGTTTAACAGTACAGTTGAAATCATGTAGAAGGTTATCAAAAAGCTTATCACATGCGTACGTCACTGTATGATTTTAACTTTAAAGCTGAATAACGAAACCATGTTTTTGAGAAAGACTGAAGTCATTTGCAGTTTGCTTCACTGTTTTGTAAGAGACACTTCATGTAATAGGTTTAAATTGGCCATATTTGGTATTCACTTGGCCCTCATGTATTTTGTCTGCATTCTGATAAAATAGCATGCTTGGAATTATGATTAGGGTGTTCATTCTTTCACACATTTTCTTAATTGTTGAAATATGTCTGAGCTACTTATATTTAAATTAAAGTATTTCCATTTGTGATTTAGTGGAGCAGCCACTACTCTACTAGATATTATTAAGACTGATTTTTATAGAATGCCCTTTTTACTACCCATTGTTAATTATACATGCAGCTGGAAGAGAGAGTTCTGTATTATACAGTCTTCGTAGTTTAAATTCATGGTACAAATCAGATGCAACAAGATATGTCAGAAGTTTTGTAGAATAACTGATACTTAAGAATTAGGAAGATTTTTTTTTAACAGATAGTGACAAAAGCTTAAAACTTAAATAATTTTTACCCTGCAAACTTTAAGGTCTAAATGAGAAGCATATCTTATAAACATGTTAAAGGCAGTGATAAAATAATCCCAGTTGACTTATTCTCCCTTATGAAGTTAGTAACATAATTAAATATACAGATTTCTTTAGATGTGTATTCAATATATAGCAAGATTTATTGCTGTATTCTGGGTCAGATTCTGTTCTCAGTCATTTCACTGTAAAAGTGAAAAAAATTAACTGAAATCATTGATTGATTAAATCACGTCATGGAATTTTTTTACGTCAAGGAATTTACTCCGGGTTTATACTGTATTATTGAAAACACAATTTGTTTATTGACACAAGACCCAACAGCATGAATTTGAAAAGGAGCGTTTTGCTATTTACCTGTTTTGTTGTACTTTACAGTGCATCTGAGTTATAACAACATGGGCTGGACAGACACTAACATTCATTTTTCCTCCATCCTGAACCGTGTAACTTTGATTTATATGTATTCTAATATGCTGAAACTTAAAGTACTATTTTGGGTAATGTAGAACCCACTATTTCCTAGTTGAGAATACAGTGGTGTCTGTAATAACAAAGCTGTGTGCAGATGTGTCAGTCTGCAGGTTGAATATGCCATTTTAGGAGTTTATTCTTCTCTTGATACTTTTGAACAACATTTATATCAGTGGGAGTTGTGGATAATTATCCAGCGGAGAATGAACACCTGTGTGCTGTAATGTCAAAGCCATATTACAATGCTGTGACAAGGCCAAGTGACAAGGAGAGCAGAATGAGAATGGATCTGACTCTCCAAAGTGAAATTCAAAGCCTGTTTTTATGTGGTGGTTGCAATGATTGTTGTACCGGTTGTTCAAGGATTCTGGTCCTCTTGCTCAGCTGGGCAGAATGCAAAACAAGGAAATGTTCATACTTTCTGCAGCACTGGCTGAATGCATTTCAATGGGCTGGAGTGTCACTTGTGATTTATTGCCCATTTCTGTTCTTTTATGTGTTACATTTGTCATTTTTGCAGTGACAGTTTCATGTATAAAACAGTATAGTTACAAGAAAATGTTAAGAGGATACAGGAGTGCCACGGGAGCTGCTGTTTCCTTTTCTCCTTTTTTTTTTCCCCTAGTACATTACAGAGTCAAATGTCAGGTCTTCTGTAAGACAGTGCAGTCAGAGCATCTAAGATTTTAAGCATAAGTACAGAGCACCTGTAGAAGAGCTCAAGTTAATAAGACCTAAGAGCTCCCAAAAATAATGCTGATAGCAATTCACAAATGGTGAAATAACCCATAATATAAATACAAGCTCTTTCCAGCTGCAGAGAGTAGAGAACCTGAGCTGATTAGAAGTCAGTTACCAGTGGGATTCTATTAGTGATGTTAAGTACTCCACTTCATGTTTTACAGTAATAATAATTCCTTTAAGGTTTTCTGAAAATGAATTAACAGCCTGACTTTTGAATGCATTCCAAGTAACTACAGAAAAGCCAGAGGCTCTGAACAGGGCTTCAGGACCTCCTCCCATTCAGCTCCTCTTACTCTGAAAAGGTAGGGTTGGAGACAGTGGGACCTTTGCAACTCTCCTTCTTAAGTAGGGGAGTAGAGAAGATAAAGTGCAATGGGTCATATCCACAGTTTTACTCTGGCCATTGATGCTTATGGTTGGCCAAGAAGGTATGGGTTCTCCAGCTACCCTGGCATTTTATCGCCAGAACCAGTGGTGTTACAGACCTGGGATAGGAATAATTGGAGAAGATCACATGACCTGGAAGAAACTATCAGTCTTTTCTTACCCTTTAGTAAGGACAAGTAGCCTAATTAGGTATGTTTTGCATTGAAGCAACATTTTTTCTTTTAGTCAGATTAGTTAAAAAGTTGGTTGCCACAGAGGTTATAGTCATTGCAGCAGTTGTGTTATGTCCCTCAAGTACAAAACCAGTTTGGGAATTTGAGCATTCCAGTCTGTAGCTGAGAGAAAAATATGATTTCAAGTATCAGTGTCTAATATCTCTTTCATTAAGAGAGTGAGCTGAATCTAACTTAGACCACTAAAGATGGGTCTGTATGGTTCATCCTAGCTTGAAAAATAATCTATTTTCTTAGTAATGTGTAATCTTAATGTCAGGATATCTCTGAGGCTGTTTGAGGTTGGGCTGGGGAGAGAGACCACTTTCCTTAATCTCATTACAGAGGATGGAAACACAAAACTCAGTCATGAGAGTAACACTATGAATGAAATCACCAGGATAAATTATTAACAAACTGAAGGAATCTCTGCCGTCTGGATAGTACTAGTACTGTTCAGTATCACACCTAATCCAAAATATTTCAACACCAGCATGTACAGAGAAGCAAAAAACAGAAAACGAAGGAAAAATATCAGTAGGTAGTTTTGGAGCATGGCTGTGTGTCATATATTGTGTTATTTCATTTCTGTATTAAAAAAAACTATGCCTCTGATTTTTACATTCGAAGCAGAACGTGTTTTGCATGTACCACAATGAAAAATTAAGGAGAGATAAGGGAAAAGAGGAAAACTCAGAGATATAATAAGTAACTAAAAAACTCCTATGAATTTCAGTGTTTCCCATCTGTAGTTATTGACTGTATTCATAAAATGCTAAACAGTTAGAATTCTAATTCCAAATAAAATGTCAGACCACTTGTGAGTAAAATAATCTGTAGTTCTTAGAAACTGCAAATCTGATATTTGTATCACTGGAGAGTTTTAAGAAATGTGTAATGCAATATTATGTAGATTACCTCTGTGTTAATGTATAGATGAACATTCAAATGTGTTACAGTTAAATAGAGTAGCGCAGTAAAGAGGAGAGTAGTACTGCCAACTTTAATCAAGAGTTACGTAACATACTACCTTTGGCAAAATAATGTTTCAGCGATTCACTCAATTTAGATTCCTTGAAATAACTGAAATCTTAATAAATATCTAAGCTGCACTTGTCTGCTGAACACAGTGCAAGCCATGACTGTACTTATTGGTGGGTTCTAAACACCTTCTTCAGACAGTATATTGAAAATGTCCTTTTCTGTACTAATGGGAGTTTGACTGCAAGAACTGATGATTTTAGAGCTCTGGGAAATGCATTCAAGTATATCTGTGCATTTCCAAGTCTTTATTTTTCCAAATATTGAATTTTCCTTTCCTTCTCTTAATCTGATTTTCTGTTACTGCTGACCACTAAGAAGTTTTTGTTTACATAGCAAACTCCCATGCAAATGAAACTTGAATCACAGTTTTGCATAGAAGTGAACAGAAGTTGATGTCTTATATGGTTTCAAGCTGTCAAGAGGGGAAATAAGTATTATCAGGTTCTCTTTCATCTTTTGAGTTCATATCAGAAACACAAAGGGAAACGGAGGAAAAATGGTAAATTGTCATTGTTCAGAAGCAAATTAAGTATTCTTTAAACTTTTTTGGAGCAAAATAGTTGCACTTTTTAGTGTGCTGTCATTGAATTAGACCACTTCTGGTTATGAGTAAATGTGTCAATAACTAAAAGTGAAAAGAACAGATGATAAAAATGAGTGTTTAAGGCATTCTTAATAAAATAGGACAGATGAAGGTTTTCCTTTAACCCCTAAAACCTACAGGAAGTATATGAGAAATGAAACGTAAGTGAAAACTTTTCAGAGAAGGTCTAGTCTATTCTTGTCCCCATACTAGAATATTAGTGCATTCAACACTGTTGTGCTCTGGACAGGTTTTTTTATTGGCAGTACTGTAAATGGTTCTGAAATGTGAACAAAAGAACTGGTACACTGTATCGGCACACAAAGAAAGATTTAGAATTCTGTGGAATTATTTTTCCTTTGTTGTGCCAATTCTCCTTTCCAGTTCCTCTAGCCAACCTTCCTGCCCGAAAACAGTGTTGGCTCTGAAAAGCTTTAAAAGAAAAAAAGTTTGTGTCTTTTTTTCCTATTTTTTTTTAATTTATCACAAATATATTTTTATATTTCTTCATGTGTCATTATATGTGTAGTTCCATTTATTTTTGAGCAGAATGGACTGTGTTATGCTTTCTTCCAAGAAAATACGTAGGTAGTGAGTAATGATAAGTAAATTCCTACAGTGTGATTGTCTTTGAAGGATTTCTGAAGAACCCTTCATAAGGGTTACAGAGTGAAGGGAGGGTGGTAGTGGAAATCACCAGGAATGTCAGCCTCATCTATGAGCCAACGGCAGCACAGGCCAAAAAATCCATGGATGTACATACCTTCCCTGGGGATTCCTATACTGCATCATCCTTCTGCCCCCATCCTCCTAATGGCAAAGTAACCATGCCTTCACTGACTTTCCATTGGGAACTGTTCATTAGTGTTCTACTTAAGTTCTCGGTTGGCAGCAAGATCAGAAGATGGTACCTCACTCCACTACTCCGCTACCTCCTACCCATAGCTTCAGGTTACTTTATTCCCATGCTGGATGTGATCCCTTGCATTCAGGAATGGAAAATAAAACAGCTGTGTTTGTCCAGGCTAAGAACATTTAGTTCTGTAGCTGAGTTTCACCCTGAGTAGGTCAGCTCCAGAAACATTACTGTGATCTGGCTTCATGTCTTCCCTGCTTGGTGAAGGCCAACTGAGTATTAGAAAACAACATTTTACCTCCCCTAAAGAGGACAGAGTCCTCTTCAGGCTTCATATCCACACCTTTTCAGTTTCCAGAAGATAGCCGAAATAAACTTTCAGTGATGCCTGATACTTCTTGACACACCTCAATATACTTTCAGGTGTAGATCTGGTGTTAAAAAGCAGGAGGTCTCCTTAGGCAAATGTCCTTGGTGTGGGTGATGATAAATAGTCCCCTGCTTCTATAGGGATGGCCTGAAAGTGATGCTGACTTGCTTAAAAAATGCGTTGTGTATGGACAGGATCAGTCTTGACTGACTGCTTTCAGTTGCTCAGAGCTTTGAGAGAGTTACTCTTCTACTCTGAGTACTATTTGAGATTATGTAGAGAACCATAAAATCAAATATTTTAGGTCTAAAGGCTCCCCTTGTTGGATATTATACCTCTATGACTTCTTGTTCACAGAAGTCAGCTTTGTAGGATGCAGTTGCACTTCCAGTGGCTGCAAGTGGGACCTCTTTTACACAGCATCAGCTGGTAACAAGCCCTATATTTCAAAGTACTGTGACACCTGAAGTTTCAGCCCTTGTTGGTGCCTCTTTCTCAGACCTCCTCATCCTTATTCAGAATGGAACCTACGTGTATACAGCTAATTTGATTCAAGTATGTTCTCATTACTCCTCAGTCAACCTTGGACAGAAATTTGTGTCTTATGACATCGTATTGACCTTTGTTGTGTTTAGGTAGTCAGAGAGTAGTTTGGTAAAGTTTGACCCGTTTTCTTCTCTCCATATTAGTCAGGAGGATTTTATCTTTCACTTCAGTATTGAGGTCTGTCTTTCAGATATGCTGCCATGACTTTTTCCTTTGTTGACATAGGAATCTGTGATGGGCACCATTGTGGCTACTTCTTTGGCCACACATAGTGCGTACTTATAAATATGTAACAACCGCTTTTTTGCTCAAAAAATATTCTAAAGTGTGTGGGAGTTCCCTTTAGGGGTATTTGAAAGCTTAAGGTTCCAAAGACTTTATATTTTTTTCCTTAGTAAATTATTTATTTCCAAGAAGGACATGCACCAGGTCTGTATATTTGACACTTGTTAATAATTTCTGGTTGTGGTGTAGCTACTGAGTAATCTTTAAACATCCCTTAATGATGTCGGTGCTGTTAAAGTCTGAGGGCTTACACTTTTTTCCAGAATGAATGAGGGCTTCCAACTCCTTGGGTGCCTACTAGAGAGGAAAATTTTTATGAATTTTAATTACTTAAATTTCTTTGATTAAAAGAAAAGAGAAAAGAAGAGCTAGCAGAAAGGTTGGTGGTTTCGTTATAAAGGAGCAAATGAGCTGTTTATCAAGACTTGCTTGCTTTTAAGTATTTTTTTAAAAAACACAGTCTCCAGAAAAATTCAGTCTAAAGTCTGGATTAAAATCCTGTAAAAAAATGTGTCAAATGTGACATATGTGTAAAACTGAAACTTTATTTGTTTTAAGCATATTTTGTAAAGAATGTTATTATTCCTGACAATCGGAGACACAGATGTTTAACCGAAAATGTCTTTCTACTCACATGCACCAACATGAATCATCCACCAGTGAGAGATACAATTCATGTGATAGTCAGTTAAATGAGTCCTATTCGTGCAGTTCTTTGTCACCTATATTTGCATTTTCCTAAAGCATATCACAAACAAAATTAATAATTCATAATTATCGTTACACAGCGGAGCCTTATTTTGATAGTCCCTTACCACAGACCTAACAAGTCTGTTTCTTCCTGCATTTGAAAAATACCAAATAAAAAATGTCCAAATCAATATGGTTGTCCTGTGGAAGTACAGAAAACTTTTTTTAGGAAAAGAAGAACCATATGTATTGTATTGATGATCATAAATTGCAAAGGAAATACTGTCCTGCTAAAGTCTAAGTGCTGCTTGTCCTTTTTCCCAGACATTAAAAAAATAGGTTGGTGAGCACTAACATGTCACAGGAGGGAAAATCGGACTACATTGATTTCAACGCTTAACTCCTGTACCTAGCAAAACAGAAGCAGAACATAATGTCTGCCATGTAGAAAGAGCAGTTTATACATGAGCATTTCCAAAAGAAACCAGAATAGAAAGGAAAAAGTATTGTAAAAGGAGAAATAAACAGAACTTATTCTGAGACATTTACAAAATTAATATATTCAAGACATGGAGTAGAGAGAGCAAACTGAAAAAATACTGATCAAAACCACCTTCTGGCAAAAAGTATACCCTGCCCAACAACACTTTGTAACTTCTACCATATGGACAGAAACCCTGCAGTTTTGAAGGAGAATGAGGAACACTGATTGGAAAGTTAACAATGAGAATGGCAAGGGAAAAGTCTCCCTTTTAGCTGGAGTTCTACCAGGAGTAATAAAACAAAGACTTTGTCAAGCAGAATACATGCTGGCTGGCAGATGAGGACTGAATGCCAGTCACTTACAGTATAAACAGAATATCCAGGGTGGTAATTCATTTCATCTAGAAATCTCTATGTATTTTGGGTCTTTTCCAAGGCAGCCTCAAATCCTGGCATCTGGAGTGAACTCAAAACTCAAATAAAAAGCATGTTGGACGGGCTTGTCTTTTCACAACATTGGTAATGCTGCTACAGATTTAAAAATGAGGGTACCATTTTCTGCAGCCATGGGTGAGATGAGAGTAGGAATGCTGAGCAAATTTATGGAGGAAACCAGTCAGTTTGCACTACTGCCCCATTCAGTTTTGCAGTTTGTGATATAAGATTGGGTTTCTTGTTGGTCATTTGACATTTATAAGAAGGACCTACCTCTGTGGAGCACCTCTTTTCATATGAGTAACCTTGTCATACTGCCCTTTATCCTAGCCCTTTACTTATGGCACGTCTGCTTTTCCTGCCTTTATTTTTATGAACTTTTATGTTGCTTCCTTCCTTGAAACACTCCAACCAACATCATCCATAAATACATTATTCTGTCTCTCAAATCCCACTTGAAGATCTGTTTCTACTGTGGTACCAGCTGGAAATGCTGAGTGATACCAGCTAGCTAGAAGAGCGGGAAGGATAGAACTGTTCATTTATTTGGGTGTTGTAAATGCATTTTCTTAGGGAGTTTTGCCTCCGCCTTCCACCTGTGATTGCCACACCTGCCTGTTACAGCGTAGCTCTGCTAGGCAGTATGCTTTTAGTGGTAAAGATTGCTTCACTGTGTGCCTGCACTGTTCTTAGCACAGTCAGGCTCCCAGTCTGCTTTACAGCTTCTAGAGCCTACTATCATACAAATAATAGAGAGCAGTAATGATAGTAGCCTTTGTGATACATGTTGTCCTTGGAGAGCATGGGCAAATCCAAATTCTCTGATCTTTCAGTCTTCTTACTTTGTGGTGGGGACAATAGCATCCCAGTGATGGGTGTTCCAAGGAAGCATCACACCTCTCTGCCTTGCTTCTGCCTTGTACCATTTTGCATGATTTCTGCCACCTAATCATAGTGCAACTGTCACACGGGGGTGTAATGTTTCATTTTCCTGACTCACTCTGTGAAATAACTCAAAAGTAGGTGCTGAGACATGATAGTTGAATTGCACTGCCCGCATAAAAAAATCACAGTCTAGTTACTAACTCATAAAGTTAGCTTCAAGTTTGACTGGAAACTAGGATGATCTGAGCTAACTGTATTATTACTTTAAAGCCTTGTAAAGTTAGCCATTACATCAGTCACTGGAACACCTGTGGATGAAATGCAGTTGGGAAAGGCTTGCAAGTGACTTATCAAGCATGTACCTTTTGAGAACTTAAAGCTGCAGAAAGGAATAAAAAAGTCAGCAACTATGGTTAGCCTTGAGTGGGAGAAATAAAATGAGACCAGTCTGCTTAATTAGTTGAAGGGGTTATTTTTTTTTACTCAAATAGGAGAAGAAACGTGGATTTTTAAAAGATTGCTTTAGACAAAGCAACCTACTGCTAGTTTTTAATAGTAACAGCTTTATTCTTTTGTTTGAAAGTATAACCAGCAGCTCCTAGACTTTTGAGCCAGGGTTATTTTGTTGGTCAATCTGTTCTATACAGCAGTAAGTAATTTCTAAGTCCATTTTTTGGAAGGGACTGAGACACACTGAGAAGCAAGTCCAGACTTTGTTCATTTACAAAGAGAAAAGGGAAGACTTTTTATTCAATTTGGTAGAGGCCCATTTCTTTTACTAAAGAACATTTTCATTGGTTTTGGAAAACAAGATAATGCTTGCATCTAAGTCAAAAGAATGATATTTTGCTTGACTAGTTCAGTCAACAAATAGTCTTAGCTTCCATTTAATGAGAAATAGTTCTTCTCCAACTTTTCTATCCATAAACTACCTACTGGAGATTATTCTTTATGAAGTCTTGAGGTTGATCAGTAACATACTTGTGCCTTCTGAGTGAGAAAGGAAAGGGAAATTTTCCGCCCAAGGAAGTGGCAGAACTAGAATTTCTTCAAAGAGAGTTGATCTTTTTTAACCCAATCTTCTAACCCATGGTGCAGAAAAAGAAATTTAACTGCACAAAGTAATTTTAGGAATTCAAAGTATGGCAGACACTGAATATTACCAACTAGAATATAATTCAGTTCTCAATCTGAAGAGAAGATAAGGTGTCATGAAGTGGCTGAACAATCACTAAATGTCAGAGAACAGGATTCCAGTATTAAGGAAAAGTTAATGGAATAAGTCTTGTGAGTAAAAACAAAGTGAAATACTATCTTCAGGTGTTTCATGGGTACTACTTAGAAATATTATCACTGGAGCTTGCGAAGTACTGAACAAAATGGGACCCATGAGGAAAAGTCATAAATCAGGCCAGCTGAATGTCATTCTTCCTAAGTGAAGGAAAAAAGATATTTCACATTTTAAATGCTGCTGTAGAGAGAACCACAAAGAATGGGAAAGAAATAAGTAGAAGGGAAATTAGAATTGCTTAGATTAATTAGAAAAGTAAATATCTAAGTGTGTGGAACTAAGCAATGTTACTGTCTTCCACTTTATTCAGTGCAAGAAGCCTGGGGAAATACTTTGCTGGGTTTTGTGGCACCTCAGGGTTTATCTATAAGTGTATGTCTGTTTTTCACTTCTGGCAGGAAGCACTCTGGTTTGTTTTCATCAAGTAAAGACTTTCCAAAGTCAGCACCTTAATCCTTTTTAAACTGGCAGGAAACATTTCCTTGTCCTTTCATTTTCTAAGCAGCTCCCTTGAGTTATCCTGCACTCGCTGCTCTTTACTGACCTATTGTCTTTCTAGAGGTGCACCACAGTGTATGTGTCAATTTGGCCTTGATTATTCTGGCTCCACTAGCCCAGACAGTCTCAGTAAGAAAAGAGAAGTGAGATTATTTTGCAAGGTTTAAAGTCAGTCTTCTGTATGCAAGAGTAGAATCAAAACCTTAAAAGTAAAACAAACAAAAGAAATCCAAATAAGTAATTAGGTCCAGTATTGTGAGGGAGATGCATAGCTCAGCTGTTGGCATCAATATGCATTGCTGTAATTAAAAACAGATATTTTACTGGAGATACAGGATTAGTCTTGTAGCAATGTATCCTTAAAGGCTCTAGGGTGATCAAGGAAATTAAAAATTACTGTGTTAGAAAAAGTGGTTGAAACAATAAAAATAAATAAACCACCAAGACTGTAGCATCATGATACAATAGTGCATAGGTGGTAACACTGTTTCTGTAACAAAAGATGACATTTGACTCAATTTTTTAGCATATGTCAGTACAGCAGAGTAAAAGAGAAACCACAGCATCTTTTTTTTAGACTTACAACAGTACTTTTCCCAATCTCTCTTGAAAATGTACAAATAAAACTCAATGCACAAATTGACATTGCAGTTTATCATGAGGCAGAATGAATTTCAGAACTACTGCCCCTAGCTGCCTCGATCCCCTTAGGCACAGCCCACCCTTCTCTCCATGGTGCCAATGCAATTGCCCGGGTGGCTATAGTTTTAAAGTCAGTTAAGAAGTAATTATGAGGTGAGAGGCAAATATCACCCTGGAACAACATCTCCCTATCAGACAGAAACCAGAGAGAAGTAAAATGACACTGCTTATCATAGCTAATGCACTTTAGGATTTAATATTAAATGCAGTACAGTCTGCTTATTAAATGTGTGGAAGAGTCACTGTTGGGGCAGCATGTCTTGATTATGATGCCAAATGATATGGGTTAGCAGGATTCACACAGGACTGTGAAGAATTCCAGCAGGACAAAAGCAAACTGAATGAAGAGGTAGTACGAACTCGAATTGCAGTCTTGATAAATGCTATGTAGTGTTCACTAGAGTTAAATTTAAATGACTTCTAATTTATAAAGGGTTCAAAACTGAGCACTGCACTGAAGAAAGGGATGCAGGTTTCATTGTAAACAATGCACTGGTGACGTGTTTAATGTCCATCTGATGTTGAAATAAAACCATTCAGAATGCTAAGGGAGATAAAGAGTAGGTTTGAGGTATGTTAAAACAATAAACAGTATTAAATAAAATGAGGAAAGTTAATCCCAAATTTCTGATATCAAAAGACTCAAGGGATGTTCAAGAAAGGTGAAAGGTGGCAAATTGGGTTTGTTTACCCAAGTAGATTTTGGAAACCACTGACACCAAGAAAGGAGCAACATTCTGTCAGAGAATGAATGAGTTGCTGAATGGAAATAAAGGAGAATTGAGATAATCCCAGTATTTGCGGGGTTTATAATAATAATTAGTGATAGGAGTTTTTAAAAGGCTTGTCAAACATCATGTTTCCAGTTTAAGACGTTCTGTATTCTGAGTCAGGCTGAATCCATAAGTGTGAGAAACTCTATGCTATTTTTAATTTGGAGTGACATTACGTGTCTTTTCATAGAAAATTGGGATGATCCTTCAACTGGATAATCAATAGATGATTCAACATGGGAGTTTGAGTGTCCTGATTCACTGTTTGCCAAGTTCAGCTCAACAGCTCCTTTTTGCATGAAAATGGTCTAGGCGTCTACTGCACTTCTGAGTGCTGTGAAGATTACAGCAATATAGAGTTTAACAAAATTATTTATAGATTTATCTATTATATATATATATTTTTATATATAAATAATATATAATATATATATTATATATATATTTATATATTATTTATTAACAAATTTATTTATATATGATACAGGAAAATAAAAATAGAACTGTTTATATTGGGATTTTAAGCATCTATATTGAAGAAAATAAAGAGCCAGATTTTGTTATCTTTATTCATACAAAGGATTGTGCTAATTTGTAACAGTATGTATGTATTTCTGTCAAACTAATACTCTGTTGGGACTGGGCACAGAGAGAGGCAGCCAGTCTTCTTCTCTGATTTAGCACTCATTCTAAGTACTGTGGCCAGAATTTTCCAAAGAACCTGGTTCCTGCAGTTAGCTTTAGATATGTTTTGATTGATGGTTATCACTTTTCTGGCAAGTTTTCCTGGCATTCCTCCTAGCAAGGAGTTTTGAAGATGTAGTCCAAAAGTGTAGCTGTGGGCACTCAGAAGTGCTCTCCATCTTAAAATATCCTGGTTAGAACTGAGAAGAGACATTGGAAATGTTTTTGTTGTACTTTTCAGAAAATATCTCTGCATGTAAATTGATCATTAATTTTCTTTCTCTCCAGAAAAAGGAAATGCAGAAACAAGTAAAATATAGTTGGTGCTTTCAAAATTCTCTGTGAAAGAGCAGATCTTATCTCAGACAGTGAGATAAGAATGTGGTCTTAAAATATTACACTTTACTTAGGCTTTACTCTTCCTTCTCCCTTCCCAAAAAAAGCCACAGCAAGAGAGCGATTCATAAATCTCTGTGTCCATTTTATGGCATGGTGCCTCAAATGATGAATGCTGTCACGTTTTGATTAAAAAAAAATGGAAGTCCTTAAAAAAAATAAAATCAGCTTAGTGAATTGAATGTTGCTTCCTTAATGTTTTTCATCCTGAACTCATTTAGCAGGGGAAATGGATATTTCATCAGACATGGATTTGACGTTCCATCACATTATACAGTAAACAGTACAAACGATGTTATTTTCTTTAAATGGAGAAGCTGGAAGAGCTAAGACAGTAGCTGCTGTAAGGCACTGGTTATCTCATTTAAACAGATATTAAATGTAGGTGCCAGTGGTGTGATCATCAGCTGCTTCCCACTTTGTGAATAAATTGCTTAGAAGGAGTCTTTTTTCCTACCAGATGTGACCTAGATTTAGATTTCCAAAGGCAAAAAAAAAGTCTATTGTGTAAAAAACAATTGCGGGTAAAATGCATGGTAAATGAGCTTATCTCACTTTTCCAGGTGTTTAAACTAATATGTTATGGAATTACAGCTTCATTTATGAAAAATAATTGAGGAAAATGTTCCAGCAAATAAAATTTGGATAAAGGCTTAGTATGGTTATTGTATTGTTAGCAAGTTTCTAAATGGCAGAAAGAAAAGGGAGCCAGCACAGATAATAAAAATATAGAAATTTGTGAATCTGTGAAGAGGCTCCTGTAAAAGGGTTAGGTCTGGCAGTGGTATCCACCTGTGTTGTGGTCTTGCAAAATGTCTTGGAACAATATAAAGAATTCTATTCCCGACAATGCATATGAAAGCAGGACTTTTTCTTAAAAGACCAAGTATTGATATCTGTTGGCCCTGGATAAGACTAATAGTACTGGTAGGTTAAGTATACAAACATCAAAAGAATAACACCTTTATTCTTTTTCTTTTTCCTCTTTCTCTTTTAATGATTCCATAGGGGCTGCCACTCGAAAACCAGACCCAGAGCCTGAGAAACAGACCGACCATACTGTTAAAATTGCTGGAGTCATTGCAGGCATCTTGCTGTTCGTCATTATATTTCTGGGGGTCGTGCTGGTAATGAAGAAAAGGTGAGCAATGAGTGGATGTTTTCCATGTACACAGTCATATTGCATCTCCTACAGCAGTTCTCAATTTGATAATGGTAGAAGTGTCCAGCCACCTTCATGTCCACAGAGAATTAATGTTTCTCTCTTCGTTTTATATATATATATACACATATATATATATGTATACCAACTAATGATTCTAGCATTTTTTATATCAGTACTGCATGATGGGCTCTAATAATAGAAGAATATCTCTGTCCTGTAAGTGTGAGTCTCCACCCTATTCAACAGAACAGCTGAAAGTTAGATGTAGTTTCATTCTTTCATGTAAAAGAAATTCTTAGTCAAACAGGAACTAGAGCTAAGGTAGTTTGTGCTAAGAATGGGGAGTATATTGTTCTGCATAAACTTCATTCTGTGAAAACGAAGAAAAATGTTACAGTGGTGCTGAATGTTTCCAAATGCTGGTTCAACACACACATTGAGATTGTTTTGTTTCAAATATCATTTGAAAACTGCTACATTATTAGAAGCGTGAGGCTTTTAAAACTGTTTTCCTTTCTCAACACTGTAAAAGGAAAAATAATAATGGGAAAAATATCTCGTATCTAGGGAGGAGGCGTAGATAAGAAAAAGACCCCCATGTGATATTAGAAGCTAAGTCTAGATTGGGAGAAATTAATTAGCAAATAGAATTAAGGTTTTAGGTTGTATCCTGAGCGATGTGAGATTTGCAGCTGTCAGAGGTGGGGTTGGGCGTATGCAGGTGCTGTGTAAAGGCGCTGAGTCACAAATTCTCCTTCCACTTCTGCCACAGTCTCCTTATTGTCCCATAACCCCTCACCTCCTTGCTATGCACTTTGTATTATCTCCTTTTCTTCCTTTGAGAGCAATCCTGGCCTGATTTTACTCATTCCAACACTATGTGATTTAATTGTATGTTAACTAGTTTGGCAGGTCTGAGATAGTCCAAACCCCTGAGCTGCCTGAATTTCTTCCAGAATTTGAACAGTGGAGGTGCACAGCAAAGGAGGCAGCTGTCTGACATTGCCTCAGGGCAGGCAACAGAAGTAGCTGCTTTTCAGTCTCCTTGAAGACAAAAGCAGGGCCATGAGTTAGAAGGTCTCTGTGAAGAGAAATGTGAGCTGTGGCCAGGGCTGGGGGCTAGGTCGTGACAAGAGGTAGGTAAAGCAGTCTAAAGCTGCCACACAGAAGAGCCTGAGACTTAAGTGCCAGGGTAGGTCTGACTGGAGCAATGAAACTGACCCAGTAACCAAATCTGCTCAATAAAGTACAGTGTATCAGGGTTTTGTTCTGACTTTGCAGTACTTTTTTCTTCTCACTCTGATTTCTTGCATCATTCATACCTTCAGTTTTAACAGTTGAACTCCCAAACTCCTCCCTAGGGCCAGACACAGAACTTGGCATGCAGGAAGGAAGGCTTCTTGCATTGTCTGGCCAATACTTCCTGACCAGCATTCATCATTCTCTCTCTTCCAGTTCTGAGCCTCTCCTTAAGTGTTTCTGCCAAAGGTAGAATGTATTCACCCAAGGGAGACAAGTTCTTAATTTTGAAGAGAGAGCATTGCAAAATGATACAAATAGTTTCAAAGTGAATAAGGTGTCAGGGTCTCTGGCTAAATGGATGCTATGCCAGCTCCTGCTTAATTCTCTAGAGAAAAACTCTTTGATAATCTAATTGTTAGAGGCGGGAGGTCTCAGATCCTAAGTGTTTGCATTAATGCAGAAGGATACTTGATTCCTTCTGTCTACCACAGCAGAGTAATTACTATTCATAGCAATTCTGTTGCTAGAAGAAAAGTGTATTATGTGAGCTTCTTTGGGGTTTGAAATGAATCTGCTTGTGACAGAGATGAAACTATTGAAAGTAAAAGTCCGGGAACTCTGTTACCAAATACATACATTTTCATTGTGTAGTACAGAAATAACGATACAAATAACACAAACATATCCCAGAATGATGCTGCAGTCTTGAGCAAAACAAACTGAAATGAGTTGAAGTGAATATTAAAAACTAAGAATGGTTCATTTGTGTAACAGGATGTGACCGGGATAAATGAGAGTTTCAGGAGGTGGGTATATTGTGACCCAGGCCTCTAAAGCATCTGCTGTAGCTTAGAATATCTTGAATACCATTACACTCATGACTTAAGCAAAAGATGAACCGATTATTCAGTAGATTGTTATTGGTGCATTAATTCACTAGGCTGCTGAGAGGCCTTGTGGTTTCACCTTGGTTCAGTTACTGTGTATACATTATGCATTTGAAGAAAATGTATAAATCATACCACAAGCCTAGTATAACTGTAGTGGTTTTGCAGTTTTATGATACTTAAGGTGCTACTTTGGGAAACAATCTTATCAAGTTAGTGGGTTGTTTGACTACTGCACTTGATCATTTTATTTCATTTACTTTATCAGGAGCTTCACTGGCGTAAAGATCTGAGTAAAAAATAAAATAACACCTTGTAATTCAGTGTCACCTTTCCTCTGAGAACCACTTTGTTCTCTGCACTATTATGTGCAGACTCACTGGGCGACAATGCTAGGTTTCACCACAGTGAGCTACATGTTCTGAGACTTGTCTTGCTTGGAATTGGCTTCAGCAGTATCCCATTCACATTCCACTATTCCAAGGCATATCCCAAGGCATGTACTTCGTGTTATTCTTTCTTTCACAGAAAAGATTCTTGTAGACTTGATCTCCAGATCACACTAGTAGATTAAACTTACTCCATCTCTGGGGCTTCACAGTGCTTAATTCACTTAATTTCAAACCATTTCTTTCCCTTATCAAGAGATCTGGAAAGCAGTTTTACTTAAGTGATAACCATGATTTTGTCCAATGCATTCCTTCAATAGCCACCTCATTTCACTCAACAACCATTCTTTGCTTGGTTGGTGCCATGCACCACGGATTATTACAGACCAGTCTCTTGAACTTTTAATTCAGTAGCCAGGTAGAAGAAGACCAATATTCAAAGCAGTTTTCAGTGCCACGCAGACGTGCTTTGGATATGATGGCCACTATCAAAGCAGTAGGTAGACAAGTTCTGCAAATATCAATAGTCATTAGGCAGCATTATTAGTTTCACTGTATAATGGTCTTCTGAAGTAGTTATATTATAAACCAGGTCACAGAGAGATTAGCTGGCCTAGTGATTCAGTGTGTGGTATGGAGTCAAGAGTGAGGGTAGAAACATCATGGACACATTTTCTGTATGGACACTCAGGCTGTGATTGAAGTAAACCAAATTTGTAAACTTGTCGCCTGGGTCAGGGGAAGACTTAGTGCTTTCCTATTTTTCTCTCCACTTGGTTGTTCAGAGTTATTTATCTATTCTGTTCTATCTTTTCTTTATCCATTCGCATTCCTGCATAAAGGTGTCATGTAACATAGCCTAGGAACCTGCAAGCTATTCCTATAGCAAAAGGTTAATACCAATGCAGTGATTCTTCTCTGAAGTCAGAATAATGCCAATAAGCTTTCCTTCCTCAGCTGTGCTCTGTATCTCCCATATAAGAGTTAACACAAAATCAGATGAGAACAATACATGTGTTTCCACAATATTGATCCACAATAAAGTGAATTTTGAATCTCATCCTGAATATTAAATCTCACTTGAGGCCCTTGATTTCTTCCAGTCTTTGATATACCTGCATAGGACTTTGTAAAAAAAATAAAAAATAAAGAATGCAGCAAGTTACCCTTTTGATCAACTTTAAGTGGAGCAGTGAAAATGAGAGTACTGTTCCCACAGCTTTGGAAAAGCAATAGCAATTAAATCAACACTTGCATAAATCAGACACTTACAGCTTTTTCTCCTTTCCTTTTTTTCTTTACCTTTGTATTCTATATAAGTTAAGTTTAAAAAAAATGCATAAGTTGATAAGTTGTGGGTCCCACATTTGCTTAAAAGCATATATGTCTTTGGGGCAGCTGTTTCTTTCAGGGCTGCCATCTTCTTGCTGCAGTGGGAGTGCAGTAAGGAAGCTGTTATTAAAATTTTATTACATTGGCTTCTGCTTCCGTTGTAGAATGGAGTTTTTCTGATCATCACGTTTCTCCATAAAAAGGTTACTTTGTTTTGCCTGTCTTTAGTTTCTGTTTTCAGCTGTCTCTATGCCTGAGCCTTCCAGTAGTTTCTAATATATGCAGTTGTGGCATCTGTTTAAGTCAGAGACCCTGGTTCTTGGCAGTGGATAAGCAAGGCTTTTGCTCTCAGTGGAGCTGTGCTGGGAATGCATTGTTCCCATTCCCTGGTAGCAAATCAGGCTGTTCAGTTATACATACACCTTTGCCAACAATTTCAAGCAGTTAGGATAGAAATTGAAGAAAATAAGGCTGAAGGAAAATTCCAGCCTCCTCTCCCTGAACCTTATTTTTCCCTCTAGGCCAACTACAAAAGAGAGGTGATGAAAGAAAACACTGTGGTAATGACACAGTTCCAGAAGTTTCTCTTCCAATGGGACAATCCTCCTGCAGCCAGCAGTGCTGATTTTGGTAAATTTTATAGTGGGGCCTTGTTCTACAAGTGGTATTCATGAAATTAATTTATGTCTTCAGTCCTAAAGGATATAAAAATGCTTTGTATTGCCACTATATGCAGAAACAGTTTATGGATATAAAATAACCTGACTACTGAGAAGTGACTGAAGAGTCATGCTCATAAGAAAATTTGGCCTAGGTTAGCTAGAATCTTTGCATCAGTCTTTTTAACAGAAAAAGGCTTTTCATGCATAGACAAAGACCTAAGTTCTTACTCATTATGTAGGAAGTAAAATGGAACTTGTCCATACTTATTAAAAAAGCTAAATCCATTCACTTACGAATGGTGCTTTAGCATGAGGCCTGAGGACTTACAAGTGTAAAACTTTCTGGTTTTGTAGGATTTTGATTTGTTCTTTTTACCTGTTTCTTTCAGTGTACGGTATTCTTGATAGTCAAAAACCACAGTGCTCTTTTTCAAGGACTTTTATATGGAAAATCTCACAACTGTAGCAATATAAAAATAACTGGAGCTTGAGACTTCCAATTTTTCTCATCTTACACAAATTCTTAATGGAACATTTACACAATTAAAGCTCCTGGATTTTCAGCATTTTTTTCATAAGGAATAATTTATCTCTATTACATATCTGGCAGAATTCTGCACACAAGTACCATCAGTGCTTCAGTGATTAATTGTATTTATTGTTGTTTCTCAAATTATTATACATCTTTTAGAAGTAGGAGAATATTTGTACTAATTACATTAAATCTCTCTCATGGCAACATATGGCAAGAAATAGGGTTGGCAGTGTTGTGAGATTCTAAATCAAAGTGAGGGAATAAGTAATTTCGAAAAGAAAGGCAGGGGGAATTATAATTATGACTGAACCAGAAAACAGCCCCTTGCTAATAGCACAGGTAAGTGGATCTGCTTTCACAGGACTTGATCCTATGCTCCTTACTGAATGCAATGGGGTATGTGCTGGTGGAAGAAGCATGTAACTGTTTTGCAGCTTGCCCCTTACTCTATTCTTAGATATCTTTTAAAACTCAACTTTAACAGGTATGCATTTTCCAGATGTGCCACGTGATTAAATATTCAGTATGTAGCCTCTTGTGTTTGAACAATACTGTTTGCATCAGAAAAATGGGAATAAAAACTGGGAAATATTTCTAACGGCATCTTCACACAAGGAAGATGAGAGAGAAAATTTGATGAAAGCCTAGTTTTCAAAGAGATGCCTGAAGCATGTAGCCAGAGGCAAGTTAACGTTGGTTATAGGCCTTTGCAAGGCCTGTTTACATGTTTCCTCTGTAGTCAAAGGGCTGTATGCATGTGCTCTAAAAATTACAAATGCCTACATGGTTCCTTTCAGTCTTTTATCTTACCAACATGTGAATGCTACTTGACATTATGCTCAGAGATGTTTTAAGATCTCCAGCTTTTTTTTTAATTGCAGTCAATATATGGAAATCATTTAGGTTGAAACTTATCCCTTTTGGAGAGCTGCAGTCCTGCTTGTAGTGGGCTTATAACTGAGGGAGGAAAAGATGTAAAGCAGAAGAGCATAGCTGGGGGCTTCTATACTTTGTGCTCACACAGAGCATGTCTGGGTGGAGGGATATGACTGTGCAAGACATTGTGCAAGACTGACTGAGCCCATATTCCTCAAGTTGGTGGTGGAAGGTCTCTGAAGTTGTTTTTTGTGACATTTGCATGGCCAGAAATAATGTGGATACAGGATTAGTTCTCATTTTTATCTCTACCACATGGGGAAATACCACCAATATAATTTTAACCAGCAAAGAAAGGCTTTTTATTGACATGATAATAAGTATCTTTTTCTTCCAAATTTAAAAGGCTGTTAAAAAGCTGAGATATTAAAAAAGTCGTGGCCATTGATTTTTCTGCTCTGGAAACAAGTTCAACTCCTGTCAATGGCAGAACTGATTTCTTTAAGTAAAGAAGGGGATAGCCTCAGATTCTACAGTGCTGTGACAGGAAGGGAAGCTACTTCATACTTGTTCTGAAATTCTGTATTGCTAACCTTGTAACACCATGCTAGAAGTTCCATATCCTTATTCCTAATGCAGCTGAGGTGTAATCAGAAGTGGTTTAGCACTTTAATTGGGAATGTTTGTGTGTTGTATATGGAGATATAAATAAACATTAAATACCTAACATTACTTAGTAGGTGTACTTTAAGATGGTTTGATTTAACAGTTGGAGATGCATTATATATTGTATTGCTCAAAGTTTTATGAAGATTGGATATGTCATCTGTCTATTCCAGACACATTGCATGATATGCTCAGATATGCATTCTTGCTACCTTTCATTTGTGTCACCAGTTCAGGTCTCAGTTTCATCTTGGTTTTTCATACATTAATATTTGACTTTTCTTTCCTTCCATTTCATCTTTTCCACCACTGCCTAATCCTTCCACCATCATGGCAGAAGAAGCTATCACTCCTACACTTATTACCTGTAAGTAACTTCTTTGTCATCAGAGACACACTTTCTGCCATGTTGTTCCATGCCTAAGTAGTGAATGCTAATATTGAAAGTTCCTGTATAAAAACATACTTTGTAAAAGTTTTACCAAGATAAAAACAACATGGTCAATAATGTAATTAAATATTTAGCTTTTAGCTTTATAACAGTTTCTTATGCCTCGTACTGTGCATTAGAGTCCTTTGAATATCATTATGTAAGAAATTTTCTTAATTGAGAAGTAGTAGGTATAAATACCACTACCATGTCGATGAGAAATTTTCATGCTTAAATAACTATTTTCAGAATTTATTTAGCAGTTTCTTTCTTATTTGTTCTGTTGAAAATATAGCATTGGTTAGACATGTACAAGCATTTCCATTTGTTGCTGTGTACATATTACTACTTTTTCATGAATAATGATAATGCATAAACATCATGAGTTACCATTTCTGAAGTGAATTTCAAAGGAGTGAGCACTAAAAAATGAGGGCAGGATGAAACATAACTTTCAGTAAGTAACAACCTTTTGTTTTGATACAGTCCTTAGTAATAGCATTATATGCTTCTTTATTTACCCAAAGCCTTCGTTTCATTCCCTGCTGCCAGGTGATGAATGAGAAGGGTCCTTCTGTGAATTTAGCAAATCCCTTTCTGCAGCTATTCACCTTTACTTGCTTTCCAGGTACAAGAAGTACATAGTAGTTTTTGGATTAACAAAATATTAGAGGTCTTGCTTAGTTGCAAAATGAGACTCATTTAATCTTGTTTAATCTTGTTGGCCAGCAGCAAAAATCAGCTGTCCAGTAGATACCTGTTTTCTCTAAACCTCAGATTTAAAAGTCATGGGAACCTATGAGATATTTTTATGTAGTTAGAGAAGTTTGGGTGTTACTTGCATGAGACAAATATTAGTACTTGTTTTCAAGTACATATGGTAGTAGCACACTCTTGAAAGGAACACATTTCAGTAATGTTTTTATTTAAAAGCAATATGAAGTTTCTCATGTTCCTTTCCAGTTGCTCTTCGAACTTTTTAAACATATTTTTTCAATTGATATTTTGAAAAAGGGTCAAAAATTCATTTATAGGATTTATGGAAAAATTAGTAAATATTTTCTAGCTTGAAAACTTGGTAAGCAGAACCATGCTTCCAATGAATGAAAGCAACTAAAATTTAAACCTCTTAGTTGAAATTCCGTAAGACTTCTGAAAATATTGAAAGTGCTCATTTGCTTGGTAATGCAGATTTCATGTTACATTATTTTGACACTCTACATGTAGTACAATTTTTAAAACTGTTCTTTAAAGCAGTGTATTAATATGAAGGTCAGAAAAAATTATCTCTGCCACAGATACAGTATTTCAAAATTTATTTCTGTTCCAGAGATAAAAAGACCATATCTTCATAGGCATTAAAAAAATAAATTCAGTTTGGGATCATTTAAATGTAGTTCTTTAAAATGTCAAAAGAATGTAATACAGTAAGTCATATAGTATGTTGTTGCCATAATAAGTAAATATATTTAAATAAATATTTTAATATGATTCATATCTCAAGGCTAAGTCAAAACCAAAATTGAAACAAATGGAACATTAAATGAAACACTGTTTCATTATTCAAAGAAATTGTATTATATATTTTTTCTCTTTTTCCACTGACAGAGGAAAATATGTAAATTGAAATGGGTTTTTTAAGTTTTACGAACATGTTTTATCTCCAGTTTTGAAATCATAGAGACTGTTAACAGTGGATGGAGGAGAGTGTCTCGGGATTATTTGAAATAGTCTCCCAGTGGCTTCAAGAAAAGATCTGTCTTTTTTTTAGTGTGATACAAATGCAGTAACTTTGTAGCTGGGTCCACTAAGTCTTCCAAAAGAAATTGTGGGATCTTGACCTTGTATTCTTTTGTTCCCTGTCTGGCAAAAGAAGCAAAGTCAGAGCCCTGAAAAGAGCAGTCAAAATTGTCTGTCAGTAGGAGGAAGTATTTTGGACCAAATTCTCCACCTGTTTACACACTACGCAATTTCACTGAAATTGATGGAAATCTTACATGAATGCAGAATTCATTACAGTTTTATTTTTAGCTGAGAAAGTTGGTATGGATTATAAAATGTTATATATTTTGAGAAACATGATTTCAAGTACTCTACCATTGCTAATTTACCACTTCTATACTGAGTATCATATTCAAATTTACTGATTAGTCATTGTAAATGCAAGCTGTAACATCCAAGCAAGCATCTATGCACTGAAATAGTTACTATTGTCTTGTGTGCTGCTTTCCTTGTGTGCTGTGGCCTCCTTTTCCCTGCAATCTCTGCCACTTCTAGATCCATCCTAAATTAAAATTAAAAAAGAAAAAATTGGCAGATGCCAGGAGCTGCTGATGAATCATCAGAGGTGGACCTACAGCTGTGCATATTTGGCAGAGAATTATTTCTATTTTATCTTGTGTTTACTAGTTAGCCAGTCAAGAGACATTAGAGAAAAGAAGTTAAGTGCTGCTATTGAGAATTCTTTTTAATGGGCTTAAGTGCCTCTGCCAGTCTTTCCTCCCACTCTTGCGTTCCTGAAAACTGGTGCATTTTTTACCTTTCACCTCAGTCAGGCAGCAGATTTTTTTTTTTGTCTGGCTGTAGTTAGTCCTCTATAAGTTCTTTTGTTCTTAAAATTTGAGCAAATTTAATAGTGCTCATTAACTCTGCAGCAGGTCTTTTGACTTGGCAGTCGATTCCAGGTGGGAAAAAAGAAGAATGGAGATACTGTCGTTAGTTACATTTGGAACAACTGGTGTTCCCAGCATGGCAGGCAGCATTGGTATGACTGCTTACTCCTGACACATTTTCTGATGGCAAAACTACTGCACCATGGGCTGAAGAGAGGAAAATGTGTTCTTCTTCTTTTTTTTTGTAATTATGGTTAAATGAACTAGGCAAGCCTATTGTTAAGGTGACAACAAGTACCACTGTGGTGAATGTTGGCCATTAACTTTTATATTCGAGATTTTAATTTTTATAAAGATTCTGTCCTTGGAGACCGTTATTCATTAGGCAGGAGCTAACAGCTAGATTCATGCAGATTCAAGTATCAGACAAAGCGAGTGCTTGGACCGCTGGAGTTTACTCGAGACTTCGTTATATTTCTGTGAGTAGGACGTACACCAAATTAAAATACAAAGTTGTGAAGGCAGCTTTTGGTGCTGTTCCTCAGTTTAAGCTTGATATCAAAATTGTAAGTCGTGATTATTATTGAAATTAAGTACTTATGCAACAACAGGGCTGCACAGCAGTTAGGTGCATAATTTTGTTCTATTTTTGTGCCTTTTCACAAGTCATTTCAATAGGAGACAATTATTGCCTAATATTCTTATAAAATCCTAATTATGTTGAGTTCTTCGTAGTATGAAATCTGCTGTTGTCTGTCCCAGCACTGATAATTTAGTTAGGTGATCTAGAATAGGAATGCATCAAGGTTCATCCTATGTATGGAAATCTCAATCCCAAAGCCCAGCACTGTGTAGGACTAGAGGTTCTGTTGCCTGGTACATATGAGTCAGATTACAGAATTCCTGCTGCAAGAGAATTAATTCCACAAACACTGAGCTTTTTCATATAAATGTCAGCCCTTTTCCCAAGAATTTGGTAGTTTGGGGCTCAGTTGAAATATGCTTTTCTTGTATTTCTGACTTGAGCTCAGGAGCCTGGGAGTCTGTTCTCAGTTTAGTTATGTGTGTGTCTCTTGCATCGCTAGCAGATACTCAGTGCTGGCTTCTGGATCTCTGTTCAGAGACTTAATTTGTGGCTCATTTTCCTAGTCCCATTGCCATTGACCTAATACTTATGGCAGAAGGCACAAGGTTAGTAGATTTACAAAATGACCTTAATAATTGGAGTAATCAAATTTTTAAAAAATCAATGGTATCATATCTCTCAGCATTTCTGGGTAATTCCAGGGAATATGCAGTCATCACATTTAAAACTTCTGCAGAAAATAGTGAAAGAGGTTAGAAACAGTCCTGTATTCTCAACTGCAACTGCCCCTGGAACCAGAATAAGATCATTAATTTGCATCTTGTACCTGGGGGGGAATACTGAACAGAAAACCATGAATGTGCTTGAACTGTTTGATTCTGTTAGACCTGTGATTTCTTCTGAATATTTAAATATGCATAGGTACATAGACTTGTATCATAGAATTGTGTAATCAAAAATAAACATGGATTCCTGTAATTGTCTTGTAAGCTAGACTAAAATGATTTGAGGATGTCTCATGAGTTTTGTTGCATCTTGCAAAGTCTACGATGCCAACATATTAAAATCTTTGGATAAAACTTAGTCCCAAAACAGCAAGAAGGGTGTTCTACTAAATTGCCATTGCAGAAAAACACATTTGTGTGCTATGTGTCATATGCTTTGTGTACAGAGGTATCTAGCTTTCATGCAGAGATACCGAGCAATCTCAGAATTGGGATTTTATTTTTAATTAAAATATGCTACATAATTTTATAAAAATCTATCTAAAGTTGTTATTTCTTATACTGATTCCTTGTATCTTCTGATTCTTTTGAATCTGATTGTAGTGCCTTATAGCCAAGGCTTACATTCCCATTTCTCTGTAGAAAAACTGTAAATAATGCTTAACACACACACCACCAGTAAGTATTTTTTTTTAATTTTGTCAGCTCTTTCTGAAGTGTGTGAGCCCCCCAGGGCAGTGATCTGACTATATGAAATAGCTTCCTTGAAGTGCAGCAGAGATCAGATCATTCATGTGGAGGAATACCTCTGCTTTAGTTCATCTTTTCTGGACATGTTTAGATATTCACTCCAGGTTACTTTTCCAATACCCGTACTGGAAACCCGTGGTCATTTCTGAACTTACCCAGACTTTTTAAAACCACAGTATCCCAGATGTACTGAATTAGAAACCATAAACTGTAAAGTGCTGCAAGTTTGGGTTCTTCAAATAAATAAGTATGACAGAGAGAGGTGAAGTATCAGAAATTATTAATTGCTGTGTTGGTCACATAATCTGTTCTGGTTCCAGCCAGAACAGGGTTAATTTTTGCTGTAGCCAGGAGGCAGCACTGCCAGGACTTGAAGATTATTCTATATCACCTCACATCATTTCCTGGCCTCAGGGGAAAGGGCTCTGTTACAGGTCCCAAAATATGGCAGAGAAAGCAGTCCGATATTACCTGTTGGGGGGAGTTTCCACATGAATTGTTTGTCTCCTCCTTGTACCCTTTGTTATTGGTATTGTTGCTGTTACTTAACCTTTACATTTCCTTTCTTATTTACAGTACACCTCTAGCTCCCCTAAAGTGTAGACTGCCAGATCCCTGGAGAGAACAACAGTGGCCATTTGCTTTCTGGAATGGCTAGCTGACCAAAATCATCATTCATTTCCAAATTTTCTTTCTGTCAGTTTTCCCGCAATAAATTACCTATTTCTGATATGAGAGAATAAAGAGCCATATCTCTTGCTTTCTTCTGCCACTCCTGATCACTGACCTTCTGTTTCCATTTGTGAGAATCTGCACGAGAATTCTATCTGACCAGGGTCCTTCCTAATTTCAGGGCAAGTTGTATCTGGGAAGATTGCACCAGGTTTGAAACCGAGTATAACAAAAACTAATCAAGCAAGGAACCAGAAGAACGACTGTGCTGTGTGCTAACATATCCAGCAAAATGTGCCTGGTATTTCTTCAGTCCTAGATTACCTGTTACAAAAGAATATCTTTTATGAGACTTATCATAGTATATTAGAATCATGACTTCTTTTCATTTACTAGTGTGCAAGAAAAGTTTGTTATTACTGCTATTATAACATAACATCTGGTAATTATTAGACTGTAACATTTAGTGTATGCTATGGAGAGAAATCTGTAGGACTGTCAGGAAAGTCTTGCATAATTCCATCTGTTCCTGCGCCAACCAGACAGCAGAGTGATTCAAATAAAAAGAAGTAGTAGTTGGAGCAGAGCAGAGTTTTGTAGGGCTTGTGCAGTGAAATACCTGCTCCTGTGAGTACTGAGCTGGTGAACATAAAGAAGTACATTTATTTTTCTCTTCAGCAGCTGAAGCTCAGGACTGTTCTGCATTTGATCTGAGATCCCTCAGTGAGATATTGAACCAAACGTCCAGGGCTATCTCGATTATACTCCGTTCACCTGCAGAGAGAGATAGCTTCTTTCCTTCTTTCCCATTCCCTGATCCTTCTGATCATGAAGACACAAGTTAGAGCTACCAGAGGCATCTGTCTTGTCTGAAGGAAAGGGAAAGCAAAGCATTCCCTTTGTGAAATGCCAACCTGTGCATTTCACAATCATACAGGAATGAGAGAATCGGCTATTTCAGAGTGATTATGACATTCCACATCCCCTATTGCAAAGTGATAGTGTTCTTTCCTCCTGTGTGGTGACATCAGTAGCCAAAAATAAAATCTTCCGGTATGGATTTCACCAGCATGTTCATATTCAGCATAATAACACAATATGCAATATTTTTTTGCAGCAAATAACAGTTTTAGGTGGGCTAGGTAGTGTTTAGTTATGCTTTAGATATAATGGCATGTATTTTGCCATTTATGGTCCTCTTTGGAAATTATCAATGGAAAGGTCATTTCGTATCAACTAAGTTCATGGCTTACAGTGTATTTTCAAAAGCAGATGAAATACTGAATGCTTTGTATTTACTGGCATTTTTCAGGTAAGATTGTCATGTTTATGATACATCACAGAATAGAGCCCTGATCCTTAGCTGTAACATTCACATGTTACTGGAAGTAGAACTTTCCTTTCTGCTTACTGAGTAGGGAGGAGTCATGTCACTTTAATATGATTAAGATTATATAAGATATTTTAAACTAGCAAAAGAAGAGAAGCACATAAGGGTGTTACTAAACTAAAGGGATTACCTACAATATACTTTAAAAAAAATGAAATGGAGAACAGGGTGCCTTGGTCCTAATACAAGCTCTCAGCAAGAACAGGTTTATTTTTTTATTAATAGATTAATGCAGTTTCAGCTGCCTTTTTGTTGGAATATAAAGCCCTGTAAACTATTTCACTATTTTGAGGCAGGAGTACTGAGCATTCGTGGAAGTGTCTTTGTCCAGTTCTCTGCCCAAAAAAGGGTTTTACTCCAGAGATCTTAACTGTTGTTGTCTTCTTTCCAGCTACTTTTTCTCTTTCAGAACTATTGTAGTTAGTTTTGAAACTAATGCAGCTCTTAAGGTTGGCTCCCCGTTCTTCTTATCGTTTACTTTTTCTGTTGTTTCTCTTCTTCCTCTGCTCATCTTTTTACTTACTCCTGACTTTCTTTATCTCCTTTTCCCTTACCCCCCCCCCCCCGCCCCCCGATACTATATTGTCTGTCATATCCTGGAAAATATTTCCTTAAGATTGCCTTATTTTCATTCCCTATGTTCTGCTTTATCTCCCAATACTTAATGCAGACTGCCTATCGTTTGTTCTTGCTCCATGTCACAGGATCATAGAATCACAGAATGGTTTGGGTGGGAAGGGACCTTAAAGATCACCTTTTTCCAAAACCCCTGCTATGGGGGATTCACTAGGTTAGATCAAAGCTCCGTCCAGCCTGACCTTGAACAATTCCAGGGATGAGGCATTCACAGTTTCTCTGGGCAACTTGTTCCAGTTTCTCACCACCCTTACAGTAAAGGGGTAAATCTCTCATCTTTTAGTTTAAAGCCGTTTTCCTTTGACTATCTGCTTGTATAGGAAGTCACTCTCCCCCTTTTATATAAGCCCCCTTTAAGTACTGAAGGGGCACAGTGATGTCTCCCTGGACCCTTCTCTTCTCCAGTGTCAACAACCCCAACTCTCTCAGCCTTTCCTCATAGGAGAGATGCTCCAGCCCTCTGATCATCTTCGTGGCCTCCTCTGGACTCTTTCCAGTACGTCCATGTCTTTCTTGCCACAGCTCTCTGGCTGCATCCATCCAATCAACTTCTTATCCACAAAATAGTACCCACTTCAAATATGTCTTTCCAATTTGGAAATAAGGATGTTGGGTAGGACCATATCAAAGGCCTTAGAGAAGTCCTACCAGCTCTCTCCTCAGAATCTGTAGAAGGAAGAGAGAGAACATCAGAATATCCTTTTTAATTATTTTTATTCTTGATAGTTACTAACAGATTATTGCTTAGATAGACTGACTCTGTTGGAGCATTTCACACAGTAAAACTAAGGAAATACTGAGTTACACGTCTACAATTTTTTGAATTGGGGTTTGTTTCTTTAGTTTCCTGGGGAAACAATACGCTGGTTTTATTTGCTTGTTTTTTATTATCAAAAAATTGATTTTGCTAAGGCTTTTAAAATATTCACCTCCAGGTTGAAACTTAGTATGCAATATTTTGTGTTCAAAAAGAAAAAAATTATCTTAGCCAACGGAAAATGATTTCACAATGGAAGCTGCAATATAGCATTAATTTTAAGAAGTGTATATAAATACTGCATATTCACTTATGTCAAAACAAGGTAATGCTTGCTATATTAAGCATAGCTTTTCATTTTATGATCTCTTGTTCTTCTTTGAATCTTAACCTTCACTCGTTTCTTTAATTTAGGGGAAAGAGCCATTAAACATAGATACTTCCTGAAAGTGTATGCTGCATGAAAGCTTTAATTAAATCTACAAGTAAAGCTTTAAAAGAACAAGAATCAAATTAATTGCAACAAGGACCATGCATTTATTTCTGTGACAGGCCCTTGCACATTAGAGAAAAGGCAATCTGTGTACCCTTATCTGAATTAGCAAACTCAATATCACTTTTCATTAGCATGGTAGGTCATTGCCATGCGTCTTCAGTATGACACTGTTTACATGTTAATGACCTCACAAATAGAGTCTGTTCCAAATGGTTTGCAGTAGTAGAAAGTTGTAAATCCATGAAGTGGAATAAACTGTCCTCTGCTTTCTGCATCATTGCTTCTTGCGAGTTCCCCTCTAGACTGAGTTTCATAATTAGGCAGAAGTATAATTAAGGCAAATTCAGTAAATGCAAACAGGGCAAAAGGATTTATGTCTGATTATGGTTGTTATAGCATACCAGAAATAAATTAATTTCTAAGCATCCATTATTAGTTGACTTTTCAATGACATGGAGTCTAGAAGTAGAAAATATTGTTCACCAAAAATGTTCGTAGCTTAAGTTAGTGTGAGTCCATTATAATGTATTCAGATTTAAAAAGTGTTGACATACCCATGAAAAAAAAACAGTGAAAGATTCAACAGAACATGCTGCTTTAGTTGTTTGATATGTGATTGCTTTGTATTAGATGAGATTTTTAAGATTATAAATATATTTTTCCCCCACTGTATAATGTCATGAAATCAGCATGCTCCCTAAAATCATATCCTTAAAGAAAATGTCATACATAACATCTGGTAATTTAACTAGACAGTGGAAAGTTTCCCTGAATTAAAATCTTGGAATGATAAAGCCAACATCAAATGAGTAAAACAAACTCATCATAACCACTTAAATTTGATTGCCTAAAATATCTGAAATAAGGTCCATTCTGATATCCTGCTGTGTGAATTCATTTAAGTACTGGATGCCCTCAATTCCCATTGACTTCAGCACTATACAGAATTTGGTCCTCTATTTGGATGTCTCAGCCCAGCCATAACAAAAAGCCTATTTTTCACCAGTCATATGCACCTGGCATTGCAAGGCTCTGTGGTTCTGCCTGCAACAACCTTGGGAGTTGCTTTGCAGACAGAGAGTAATGGTTTCTGCTTTAGTCACTCACCTAATATGCAAAGCGAGTTTAATTATATGCTGTCCAACCCTCTGTGCTACATATTTTTCCACTTGCTGGTTCTGAGTGAAATACATACTTTCTACGTGCAGTGGTTACTAGTGAGTGTACAGTGCCCCCAGAAGCGTTTATGGCTAATCTTCCCCTCAGCATATGTAATGTAGCTAAATAGTAATTAAAGGTTAAAGAATAGGTATCCATCTTTTCTGTGCCTGATGACTAGAGGATTGTGTTCTGCATGGAGTCAGATGCTACACTGAACTGGATGGAATTGCTAGGGTGTTGCAAAACCTAACTATTTGAGACTAAAATTCGAGAGACTCCAGATTTTCTCACAGCACAACAAAAGGCTAATAAATCACTGTCTTGTGTTCTGTAATGAATTACCTGGTTTACTGTGTTTCATATAAATATGTGATGCTATAAGGCATACGTGGGTAGAATGTAGATTCGATCTCACGAGGGACATTTTTTTTTGTTCTACGTATTGACTTCTGAAAATTATCTGTGGCCCAGTTGTACATTTCTGTATTAAAAACAGAGATATAGTTTTAGTAAGGCAATAAAGCCACTATGAACATTATAACCATCTCTCAGATCCAAATAATAGCTGATTAAAGCAGGTTTTGATGATTTTTAAATACAGCCATGACTGCTGCCATGCAATATAAAAGAAATTAACTGAGGAGTGATGGAGCAGTGGTGGCAGAGAAAAAACTTGGGTATTCAGTGGAAGTTTGTAGGGCTGCAATTTCTCCACAATTTCCATTGGTTTTGTAATTTTAATTCTTTTGCAGAACGTTTCACATCAGTATGGTCCATAGGTTTTCAGTCCTTTGAAGTCATCCTTTCAGAAATTCTGGTGTTCACTTCTTTCCTGTAGGCTTCTTCGTGGCATAAAAATCTAATAATAGCAATTGATTTTTAAAAAAGCTTCCAAGTAGGTTATGGAAAGAGTGTGGGAATCAAGAGGTCTAGTTTCTGCCACCAGCTTGCTGATGGAAGTTTTTAAGCTGTATTCTCCACATTAATTAAATTTTGATTTCTATTAACTACTGCAAAGCAGTGGTATCATTGCTATCGGAGGTCCAATAGTCAGGGAGTCAGAGTACTTTATTCTTCCTTTATCATCAGTTGGATTTGAGAAAATTTGTTCTTTGTGTTTCTAAAGAATATATGTTGTTGGAATATTGGTACCTGAAAATCAGTGATGGAGACATCACCAGCTAAGTCAGGGTTAGCCACATATACTTGCAGATACACATGTTCTTTTATGAGTAGCCCTTGCAAAAGTACCAGGGGAGGTGTAAAGTGTTTTCTCTGACACTACCTGCTTTGACACTTCAGTGACTGCAGCACTGCCTCTTTTCCCACAGTAGGAATAATCAGCATCCAAGCTTTACTGCTTGAACTCTTGCGCACATGGGTTACTCTTTTGACAAAAAAAAATTAATCCTTATTTAAAGCCCAGATACCGCAATAGTAGGTTCCTTTCAATAAAGGTATGAAAACAATAAAACAGCATAATATAATAATTTAGCATCTCATAATTTTCAGAAATGTATAAATAAAATAACTGAGCATACTGTGCCACTTACAGTCTCATAATTTGCTGTCTGATTAGAAGTCATACAGCCACAGGGTGAAAATAAGATGGAAAAGGTCATATGATTAAATTAGCTGCATTCAGACAGGCATTACTTACAAAAGGTTTTTTCTATGATTAAAGAAGATCAACAGTACCTCGAGCAAATATGATCAAGTTAGTGACCCTCAGAAATAGAAATTAACCTCAATGATAAATGAAAGGTTACGGTCCACTATGTGCACTCCAAGATATGCTGCTGTTGGTTAATCACATCTTTCTTTTTTGGCTATGAACTCTGCGTATAACTGCCATTCTGATTATTTACAGAGGAATGCACAGGATCCAAATACTAAAACTTATTTTCCCTTTCTTTTTATCTCACACCATTTCTAAGTAACACAAGAAATGCCTGTGGTCATACTGCTCATCCCATTAATAGTCTATCAAATTCATTGCTCTGTTTTGTATTTTGTTGTAAACAGATTCATTCGAGCAATGCTGTTTTCCACATCACTTAATATCTTGTGTTTCCAATCACCACATTATTGCCTGGTGGGTTAAAAATACTGACAACAGGTTAACATTTTCATCACATATTTCTCCCTTTTTAATGTTAGGTCTATTTTCCTTTTGTGGA
Source organism: Pseudopipra pipra (assembly GCF_036250125.1). NCBI lineage: Eukaryota > Metazoa > Chordata > Aves > Passeriformes > Pipridae > Pseudopipra > Pseudopipra pipra. Next base: position 51,795,917 of record NC_087549.1, read on the forward strand.
CATTCTTAGGAGCCTAGTTTTTCCTGCCAGTGTCTAGTGAAAATCTAGGCTAAATTTTATAGTGTAGGATTTTCATAATATATCTTTTACATCTGACTAATAGTGGAGAATCTAGACTTTTATACTAAAATCAATTCTCTTTCCTAAAGTTTTTTAATATGGGTGAGAAAGTTCAATGGTCAAAAAAGTTATAAAACCCTATAAAAAGTCACTTGATGTTATTTTGATACTTGTGAATTTGCTGTGAATGAAAAAACATCTCCATTTTGCAGTATTTGAGAGCAAAGAAAAGCGTATAAATTGGAGTGACTAACCAGGAATGAAAACTCAGCAGGAAAGGTCACTGTCCTGGTTCATGATTACTGATTAGTCACCAGAAGTTCGTAGCTAAATTGGCCTGTCTTCATCTTCCCCATATCTCACTAACCTCCAGAGTACCTCTAGTTGAGGTAGTGTTGGACTTGATGATCCAAGAGGTCTTTTCCAACTTTAACCATTCTGTGATTCTCCGTAAATATTTGTGAAGATCTTGTCTGTTTGTGACCAAAGGGATCTCCATGCATATTAGCCATTTGTTGTCATTTTAGTAAGTTCTGTGTGCTTGGTTTCTCTTTGGTATTGAGAAATGCCCACTTTGCAGATTTTGCGCTGGACTCTGGCAGAATGGCTTTGCCTTTCTGAGGACAGACAGTGAAGGGCTGTCTTTTTTTGTTGCTTGTTTTGCTGTTGGATGTTTATCAGAAAGTAAATCAAAACAGCTATTTTTAAAACATGTACAGGCCAAACAGATTAATTTGCATATTTAAGAGAGTGGCATAGTTACAAGGAAACAAGAAGTAGTTAAATGGTTACTCAGAGTTTTGGCATTTTGAAATGACATCATCCACTCAATATTGAGTAATCCTTGAGAAACTCGATTGAGATACTAAGTAAACTTATGTCACATGCTATTTCTTTGGTATCGACTAACAAAATACTAATGCCATAGTTCCTCCTTCTCTGCAGACTCGTTTTATTGCCTTAAGTACTATGATGATACTACCATCTTTACAGAAAAAAATCTTTCCTTATCTGTCCAAGGTCACTAAGTAGGAGGAGAATGTTTGTGTCATGTGCATGCAAATCTTTACTCAGGATTAAAATGTTAAAGAGAGGTTAAATAAACCAGCAAATGTCCCAGAAGTTCAGATATGGTTAGTTTGCCCTTGCTTTAGCTAGTGAGAGTGATTTGACAGCTGTACTTTGTAGTTTCTTCCTTCTGGAGCATGTGATCATGCTTTGATAGCAACCCTTAATCTATTATTAATGTAGTTGTATGTAGATCAAAACTGAAGATCCTTAGTCATGTCAGAAAGTAAGCTAGTCTATTTTTGTATCATTTGAGGATGTATCTGAAGTGAAGGAAATGATGTGCCAGAGTACTAACTTCTGGTATTTCATACCTCTGTTTCTCTATGCAGGCTGTAATTTGGAGCTCTGTAGATGTGCGTGTACATGTGCCCTGCACAGTAAACCTTCTCAGGTTTTTGTCCCAATAACTAGTAAATAAGTGCCTCCATTGAGTCTTTTCCATTGGTTGATTTTGAGCTGTGACTTTTTATCAAGCTTTAAAGACAAGACTTTGACTTCTTTGGATGGAGTCTTATTAACATCTAGTTGCCAGCATTTTGATGATAGTCCGTGTACACCAGTTTTCAAAATTAAAGGGACTAGTGTAGTCCTGTGTCTTTCTGTAATAATGTCATTATTGCAGGCTGTTGGAGAAGTAGTGCATTATGGGTTATGTTCACTCTGTTATCCTGAAATGGGCTTTTTGTGGGTTTAAGATGATGCAACAAGCTATAAAACTTCACTGCAGAAGAGCACATGGCCTGCTATGACCTCATCTTCAAACAAGCTTTCCACTTCCATTTTGTTCACACTCCTTTTCTAAAAAATCAGGCAATGTGTGCATGGCTGGTCTTTAAAAAGCAAGGCATTCAGCTCTTTATATTGCTCTCTTGTAACTCAACAAAACTTTTCGAGAAGAAAATTTGGAAGCCTGTGCTAGGGTGCTTCAGGGTATTTAACTGTGTTTTTTAAAAGTCTCAAGACATAAGGCAATTACAGCTTCACATCTTTACTGCAGGAGACAACTGAAGCAGCCCATAGACATCAGATAGTAAGATGTGAGACAAATGACTGTGAACTGGTAACAGCCAATGGGCTATGTCATCCCACTGATGACTTTCCTGAAAGTCCAGTGCATCCTCAGCCACTAAGTCCATCCTTCAGGAACTCCATTGCAAGACAAGGGGACACCACTATACATGTTAGTTTCTTGAGTATGTTGGTTAACTTGGATCTGCCAGGAAACCAAACAGTCTGGATTTTGATATGATCATTCTCAGTTTCATCTGAGAGCCAGGATGAAGTCAGGGCATGCACCAGGCTGCTGGAACTAATGAGCGCTCCTGGTTTCCTCAGTTTAGCCATAAGCTGTGACACAGCTGTATGCTTTGTCAAGGAACAAAAGTGACCCAAAAAGGAACAGGTAAGGAAAAGAAATGTCCCAGGAGGCAACCAGACAAGGAAAATATCTGTGAGACTTCGGTAGCACTTTCAGTAAAAGGAAAAGCATTGAAAATCCTCAGCTGACAGTGCCTCAGATGCTAACAAATTTCTTAGAGCATAACATGCACATGTAAACATTCAACCAGAGAAATAATTAGTTGGTTCCACTTGGACTGTAATTCTTGGTGATAAAATAGCAAAGGTATTCTGTGGGAGGAGAAGTAACTGTGATCCTTCTCCTCTTTGATCCGATACCCACACACCTTGTCACAACATTGTGCCAGGCACTCACCCTTCGAGTGTTGCTGAAGTGGAGACAGGTACAGCAGGAACTTGAGACTTGTCACTTGTTGTGGCTTGCAGTGGTACTGTAACTAACTCCATATGACACAAAAAGCTTTGAAGAAAGAGGTGGCCGAGGTCCACAGAAGCTTCAGGATGGCCCGAATTTGAAGTTGCAGCTCTCAGTGGTTTAGTCTGTAACAGAATGCAACAAGAGATTCTGTTATTAAATTCTGCTGTTGCAAATCTAAGGGAACAGGACAGTGTTATGTTTCCTTCACCATCTATCTAGTCAGCTCCACTACAAGACAGTACTGTATCTTTTATTATAGATACTGGAAAATTTCCTACAGTAGCTAATTTCCCAGTGAAATATAGACATTTAAACATGTCAGCTGCATTTTTTTCTTCCTATATGCTGCTTGGAGTTTATATACAGATGGCATTTTTATGCTTATATCTAATAGCTATTAAAATTTTCCTATGCCTTATTTCTTTTGAATGTCAGCTTTTCATCTCTGAAGCTAAAAATAAATGTTTATACAGAAATCAGAGGAGATTGAAATTATGGGTTGATTCACAAATAGAAAAAAGAAATTACACAGCTTTCATTAATTATTGCATGGATAGTTTTGTTTGTGGGAGTGGTGCATTGAGCATCTGTTTTTTTCAATCCTGAAGAAAGTTAAGTAGCTGAAAACATGAGATTAGAGAGAAACAAGCCAAAGTTGCACATTTAATTTAGTCATAGGAAATATCACTTTTTGTATTACACTGAAAGAGGGATTGCATATCCACAGCTGGAATTTTTGCTATCCTTTATTGTAGCAGCAGCAGCTGCCATTTTTCTATTCCATAGCATTAAACCAACCCATAATTTTGCAGCAAATTCTGCCAGAAATGTGCGTGTGAATACTGATACTCTATACTGAACTAGGCCTCTAAATCTTTTTTTCTTTCTGGGCAACATGTAGAATGTTAAAGAAAATGGCATTTTCACGTTGACATGGAAAAATAATGGTAAAAAAAAATCACATTCTTCTGGCATTTTCAGATGTTAAATGACTTAACAAGGAGCAAGAAGGATGAGTAGTTCCCAAGTAAATAACACCACAGCTGTAAGAAAAGCAAAGAGCACTCTACTTTAGTCTTCAGTGGTCCTGGAGTTGAAGATGATGTTAATTTTCAGAAAATGCATTTTTCTTATAATTACTTAGTTACACATGATCATATGGTTAAAAGTGTGATAGATGACTAAGCTTCCAGAGGTAAAGTTGATGTAGCAGTATAGAAGGATGCATTTCTGGAACAAATTCCATTGAAGATTTTAAAAAGAATGGTGTTTCACAAAGAACATTAGAAGCAAAGCTTCTGTGTCTCAGTCTGCTTTTCACATAAAAAAAAATATTTGAGCCAGAAGTGTCCCTTTTTTCATGTATGTGTGGCTTGCACATGGTGCAGTTCGTATATTCAATGCTTAATCTTCATCCAAATATAAAACCATTGACTCCAAGGAAAGAGAATTCTTGACTGTCAGTACTGTACCTCATTTATGATGGTACAGTATTTTGCTCCAGATAGAGGCAGCACTGTCTCAGGCATCTAATGATTACTCTCCCATATGCAATTATGCCAAATAGATCGAAGATGAACAAATCGTAACTGCAAAGCAACCTCTCATTCAGCCAGCTCTTCAGTAGGTTACTTCTAGCAAAGAAACAGACCATCTTTCTGAAGAGACATGTTAAATTGAAGAAAAGCTGAATCCAACTAGCACAAGTTATTAAGAAAAGCAGCCTACCATGTCAATTCTGTAGTACTGGATTGTTTTGACACAACTATTTTGCTCTCAATAACTGTCAGTGAATTCATGTTCACTTCTTATTTACTCTCATTATACAGTTGGCAGTTAAAAGGCTATTTCTAAAGTCAGGTGACTGTATCTCATCTTTCAGCAAGACTTAGTCCTCAGTCTTCATTCTTTTTGTTTGCTAAACACTTCACTTTACTTTGCAGACATAACATTTTATGATATGGTGATATGGTAAGGCTGCAGTGTGTTTTCACAGAGATTATTTTTTCTATTGCTTGGAAACTGCATGGAAAACAATTAATTTTTTTGAAGACCAGTTGCACAAATTATGTTTTCATATCAAATATGTTCATAAATTGATGTCATCCAAGTGGAAACTGAGTTTTTAATGCAGTATTTTATTGTGGGGTTGAATGTCAGCAGATGTATAGCAAAAAGAAGAAAACTCCAAAATAAATCAATTTATGATGTTTCATAAACTTATGTAATGCCACAGTCAACACCTGCCCTACTAGCAGGTAACAAAGCAAAGAGTAAGATGCTTTCCGTCTGTTCTGTTGTGAATTACAAGGGCATAATATGATGGAAAAAATACACACAAACTGCTTTATGAACGGGAACACCTTGACTTCTCTAAAGTAGCAGTGGTTATTTATTAGGCTTTGTTTATTTGCTGTGATTGCAGCAGAGGAATTGTTTCTTGCCTACTCAGTCTGAAAATGGCATAGGTAAGACAAAGGACTGGTGCAGCCTCTTCGATCTGATGACAGTCAGTGTGTATTTCCAGTTCATGGATGGCAGAACCTTTGGGTACTTTATTTAAAATGTTTATTTTGTGGAAATAGGGCTCTTCTTACACTCTACCATTTTGGTAACATTACTTACAGTGATGCAGTGCAGAGTGCAACCATAACCAAATTGTTTTATATAGTTTGTAATATTTGAGAAACAAAGGATTCCAGGCTAGTCATGCTGACATAAGTGCTAAAAGGAATTGTCAGTTTATTTTTTCTGCACAATCTGTATTGTGATTGTGAATAGACAGTGATCCCAGTTTTGAAGGAAAAAAATTCCTTACTAGAGTTCCTGCTTGTTTAACTACATTAACAATATTTGGCTTGAGCACAGTCAGAACAAGAAAGAATTTCATAGTAGGATGTATGTAGTTAACAGAAAAGCAAGTGGAATTTTTTTTCTGAGTTTTTTCTCCCCTGTGTCTGAGGTACAATCTACGTACAAATTCCTGCCATATACTCAGATCACTTGAGAGGAGCAGTGGAATGCATGTTAAGCCTTGTTATAATTCTTCGTTTAGTTGTAGCCTTCTCTTTGATGAGCTTGGGCTGTTCTGAACATCAGAAGTATCAGTAGATAAGCAGATACATGCTTACGGAATAATTTAAGTTGGATGGGACCTTGTGAGGACATCTGGTCTGATGACACTTATCCCCTGTCACATCATCATATGGAAGTCATTGAATTTGTTCTAGCAAAATGTCCTGTATATTCAGAAATGCCTTTGATAGAGCAATCACAGGTGTTTAGAATCTGGTACAGTAAATCATGATGACAAAAGGTAGGAGCAGATGTGATATGTATTTTGTAAGCAGATTATCCTGATATTTAGAAATAAATAAAGTAGGAAATAACCTCAGCAACTTTTTTATCATTCAGAATGACCTTTCAAAAAAAAATTGAAGGTTATCCCTCACAATCATGCTTTTAATCTTTACTTTTTCTGTTTTGTTTATTGGATGGTGAGCTGTATTGTCAGTTGAAAACTGAGCTACACAAAGCTTTTTCACTAAATGAAATGTGAAAAGTCTTAACAGTTGTGTTGCAATCATTCAGCAAGCCCTCTATATGTTTTCAAGGAAGCTCTTGTGAAAGTGTGCTGGAAAAAAACTTCTTTACATCCCCACAATTCTGGGCTGGCTGTATCCTGAATCTGAGGTTTCCTCCAGAATAAACCATACTGGCAATGTGTAAGCCCCAGACACAGATCTTTTCATGTTTCCTGTCCATGAAACCAGGTCACTAAGGGTGAACGAAGTTAGACTGGTGCAATTCAGTAGTTTCATGGTATGCACAAGGAGCCAGGACTCAAAGACAGTTTCCAAGTCTCATATTTTATCTGTAGTTGTTAGCAATTCTAAATGGAAGAGCGTCATAGATGCTATATGGTCACCTAGTGCTAAACTAGAATAAGGGCAATGCTTTACATTGCGTCTGACCCTCTGACACTGGCAAATTTATCTCACAGCTGGCTGGGCTGCCTGAATGTTTCTAGAAACACTGAGCATGGTTGTTCCCAATGCAGTAATTCCATTGCATCATAGCTAGTATGTGTGTGCAAAACAAGTGGTGTGTTTATCGTATCCATTGTCAGACCTACCGAATATCGTTGGTCAGAGCTTGGGGCCTTTTGTATATGTGGGCCTGCTCAAGTGGGTCTATGCTCAAAGGCAGGCTAAATGTCAGCTTTTCGGTGACCCAGTCTCAAAACAGGTATGTTGGGCACAGAGGCTCTTTGATTCAAAAAATAGTGAAAAAATTAGTGAAAATCATTTTAGAGCAAGAAAGATTCATTTTTTTTGTGTTGAGCTGTATTGAAAATATTGTATCAAGATTACATCAGGCATGATCTAAGATCCCAGACACATACATTTTATTCCTTCTCGGCCTTTGGTTTCATGCTGTTTCCCATCGTCTTGATATTTCAGTTATATCCAGTGTAAAGTCAGAAAGTAATATTAGGCAGTACCAATCCCATGGGCAATATTAGAAATCACATGATTCAACCATGGCAGGCAGGATGTCTTTCTTTGTTTCTTTTAGAGTGTAACAGTCATTTGAGTGGTACATGTATTTATTGGCATGCTTTCTTTTGGTGATTGACTACACACCATCAACGCAGAGAAATAAATTCAAGGTGTTCCCCTCTTGCCATCTGACTAGTTGCATGTTAAAATTAGCAACACATGTACATGGTAAATGTTGAATTCCATATGTCTTGAGAGAGGGTTGTATAGAAAATAATTCTTTGTACATAGATTCTCTTTTTTAATATTTGTAATCATAGACTTAGTCTGAAACTGGAGATAGAATTTTGAAGCATCCATTTGTGGCAACTGAAAGTAATATGACCAAATTATTTCTTGTGCTACCAGCCATTGCTCTGAAACCTTTGTTTTTATTTGTAGAAGAAAATTACACTCAGAAGGTGCTCCAGGGCATATTTTACTCTGCATTGGATGTTGATATGCTCATATAAATGTGTAATCTACATTGTGATCTGGTAATATGTTAATGCTGAGTTCATAAGATTAATCAGGCCACATGCTGTCTTGCGATTCTGCTAATACAGAGTATTTTGAGTAGCATCAGCATTTTCATGCTTTCAGTTTGCAAATGACCCTTGCATAGCAATACATTATGTAAGTAGACATCTCACAAGATGTTTTCAGGGTCCATCGTCCAGACTCTGCTGCAAATTTCCTGCATCTTGACCTGCCTCTGCAGTTTGCCCCCAATTGCTACAAATGTATTAAAAATTGCAGTATTTAAAATCAAATACATAAATCAAGCAACTTTTTAAGTAAATCCTCTTTTAAGGGATATTTTTGACCATCTCTTTAGTTACACATATGAGAAACTATTTTCCATTTTATATCTGAACCCCTAGACTTCATAATCCAGCACTTGATATTCTGTTCAATAATAAATTGCAGAATCTGGGAAAAAAAGCTGCTTGCTACTGCAGTAGGTATAAAGAGGTGGAAAAAAATGAAAATAATGAATTGAAAAAAATAAGATACTTTTTGTACATATTAACTATGTAAAATATAGATGTTGTTATTTTATTGGGGGAAAAAAAGGTTTCATTGGAGAAATTGCATTTTATTTGATTTTTTTATTTTTTTAAGATCCCAAAATCCAATTCAACATCATAAATTTATCCCAAAATACTTTGAGAGACTTGAGGTTAAAAACAAATACACTTTAAGCACAGGAAAACCTTATTAAAATGTTGCTATTAAAGACAAAATAAAACTGCAAAGGCCAGATTCACTACTATGCTCCAACTGCTTTGCGATACTTTAGAGATTCAAACCAGCCATTAACTGGACTTAACTACTCAGTTAAGTCAACTTTATGTCTGTTTTCCACTGTGAAAGCAGAAAAATACATCCGGAATGTATTGATCCAGCTGTTTTAAATGAGATATCTTAGAGGTAAAGCTTTTACAACCAGCCTCAACTGTGATTCTCTTTGTCCACTGCAAAAGCAATGGAAAGACAATTAGGTTCTGTTTCTAATATACTTTTATTCTACTCCTGAGGAGCAAGAAGGGAATATTCTCCTTGATTCCTGGGTAAAAGTAGCCAGCTTAGTCATGAAGGCCTAAATCACATCTTTATATACATCCCAAATTCACTTTAGCTCTTCAGTACAGGCACGACACTCTGTAAGTTGAACCAAACACCAAAGCTTCAGCTTTAGGAAGCACATCATTGAGCTTCACTCTGTTCATTTACAGCTGGATGCAGCTTTGGGTTTCCATTTTACAGTATTACTAAATCACCAAATTCCTTTCACATGCTATCTCAGGCAGCAGCAGTGCAAGAGAGCTGAGGGTGTGTAACTCTCAGTGAAAGCCATGATTGTAAATCTGCAGTTCTGAGCCTTATGCACTTCATGGCGGGGGGGGAAGGGGGAAGGTTTTTTTTAAAATTAATAATAGACTAGATTATATTCTACTGTGATTCAGTATGGTCATTCTAAGAATAGAGACTCTTTTCCTGCCATTTCAGGCAAGCCACTTATGAGATGCAGGATTTCATAACACGTCTGTTGATGTACCACATTAAAGTACCTCCTTATGTAGGAAACTGGACTGAATTCAAGCTTTACATGTGATCGGCATTGCTTGACTCATACCTTGTTTATGTCTGCTACTTTTTTTAGCACTCATGTCTGCCTACAGATCAGCCATGTTTCTGCTGAAATCTGTCACAGAGGGTTGTACTCACTAACTTCTTAGTACAGGTCTTCCGTTAGGAATAAATCAGACAAGGCAAGTACAGAGTAAAACTGTAGGACAAGATGCCCTTGCTTCATAAAGGTACTCCACTTAATCAAGATGGGCAGCTCCATTTAACCCTCTTCACTTAGTTTCTACATTTAAATCAATTCAATTGTAAAAAATTGTTGACAATGAGTGAAATCTAAGTCACAAGCTAAAGATTTAACATGTTATCTGTATTCCGTCTTCTTTGTGCTCTCATTGACTACCTTTTTATTAATGATGGAGTAGCAAGGTTTGGCACATCTTGGGTGGTTTTTTTCCTTACTGATCTGTCAAGAAAATAACTTGTAATAGTGTAAAAACTTAAAGTACTTTAGATTTGCATGGTTGCTTAGTAGCCAGATACTGGTCCCCACTGACATTCCAACAGATACAATTTATCCAGCTACAAAAAATTTGTGTACAGAAAATTGCACCTTCTGTCACAATATGGGTATTTTACTTTGCCAAGTTGCATAAATCAATAAAAACCCATGTGCACAATGTCATGTATGAAAATTCTGCTTTGTTATTTTGATTATCACAGCACATAAATTTCTAAGAATGTAGGATACTCAGATTAGAAGGATCATCAAAACTATTCACTTTCTCAATAATGATGTAATAAAATTACTTTCATAAATTTATACTTACTGAGAAGCTTCCTCTGTCTTGAAGGTTGGTCCACACATTGACAATTTGGTCCATATTTTACTACTTCCAGCACATACACTTTATAGACATTTTTTTTTATTTTATGCCAACACTGTCCTCTAATTTGTGTGGTTCTCTTTATCTCCAAGCTATTAGTTGTCAAAGGCAGACATATAGTTCTTCCTACCTGTATATAGTCTTCATGTGTCTGTCCACATATCTGTATGTGTCCTATGTGGAAGTCATTTCTTCAGTATGTGCTTTTTGAAAATTCTCCTCCGTTAAATAAGTTCTCCATTCTAGATAATCCAGAACCCCTACTACATAGCTGATCCAATTTGAGTTCTTTTTTTTTTTTTCTTTTCCCATCTGGAGGAGTCTAGATAAGGTATTGCTGGTACCTCATACCCTGACAACCCTGACATTAATACTTCTCTGTCTCTGGAAATGTCTGTCCTGTTACACTTGAGAATTGGATTTCCTTATTTAAGGCTGCACCATATTGATGGCTTATAATAATCTGTTGATAAATAACATACCCAAGTCTTTTACCTCTTCCTTCATTTTCCTTTAGTGTGCTCTCAGCTTTTACCAGAAATCCTTGATGCTAGAAATAAGTGTGTGACTTTATACTAAATTATAGGACATATAATAGGAAGGTAGGATTATTTCTAAATTGTATCCCAAGGCTGCGTTAAAATTTCTGTCACTATCAAAATCTTTCTGCATGTCCTGGGACATGTCAAAATTTCTATTTCTCTCTGGAATAGAGCAATGTGATATTTTTCATCAGAGCACCAGTGGAAATATATTTTCTTTGCTTCTCAGCAGTACTCAGACACAGGGATGATTAAAACCACAAAACCAACATAATTTTAGTATTCCTCAAGTAATTTCCTATAGCTGTGAGTTCAGGTTATTACCATAAGGTTCAGTTATAACATAACTTAACCAAGTGAATCATCAAAGATGTCAGCATTCAAAGATTTGAGCCATTCAACATAATACCTGTTCTCTGTTCATGATTTATCTTTCTTATGCTGTTTCTTCCTGGTCTTCAGGCTGAAAAGTGTTTCTTAAACAAAGACTACGTTTATATTTTATCATCATGTTAAACATGGGGATAAATGCCTGTAGGGAGAATGACTGACATGAATAAAGGTATAGAAATGGAAATCGCCCCTGTATGGTGGAAGCAAAACTCAGTACTCTTGATGCCCCAAGCTGGAGGAAGCAAATGATGCTCCTTCTCAAATTACAAGAAAAGTGTCAGATGAAGTGACAGGTCCACTAGAAAAGTTTTCAATAGAGCTATTGCATCAGAGTGGTTCTGTCTGACTGGAAGATATTAAGAAAAAAACTACATGGGTGACTGTTGTCTCAGATAATCCGACTTTTATTCAAGACTTTAGAATTTTTTTTAATAAAATAATTTGGAAATGAGATTAAAGGTAAATTGTACGAAAGAAGATTTACCAGGGTAGGTAGGATATTTTTTTGTAATAGTATAATGATCTTCTCACAGCAGGAATGTAGTTGGTTGGTCTGTCTGGTATTCAGTGCAATACCATTGGGATGTGTATTATTTAAACTACGCAGGATGGCAATTATTACACAAATAGAAGCATACAAAGTGATCAAAGGAGAGATGCTTGATTATGTGTGGTCGGTTGACCTTGGCTGGACACCAGGTGCCCCACCCAACCTCTCTATCCCTCCCCTTCCCGGCTGGACAGGGGAGAGAGTAAGGTGGAAAAAACAACTCATGGGTTGGGATAAGGCAGTTTATTTAAAGCAAAAAGTAAAACAAGCGAAAGATGGCAGGATTTATTCTCTACTTCCCATGAGCAGCGATGGTCGGCCATTCCCAAGAAGCAGGGCTTCAGCACGCGTGATGGTTCCTCAGTAGGCAGCCATTGGAGACAATGAATGCCCCCCTTCCTGCTCCTTGACTCAGCTTTTATATCTGAGCTGATGTCATATGGTATGGAATATCCCTTTGGTCAGTTTGGGTCAGCTGGCCTACTTGTGTCCCCTTCCAGGATCTTGCCCTCAACTGAGGAAGGAATGTTGCAGTGCTGATGTTGTGCCTGCCCTGCTCAGGAGTATCCAAAACACCAGCGTGTTATCAACTCCCTTCCAGCTACCAATGCAAAGCACAGCACTGTGAGGGCTACTGTGGGGAAATGAACTCCAGCTCAGCCAGACTCAATACATTATGTTAGTGGCAAAACCTCCTTTTTGACATAGGAGCTTCTTAAGTGTCGATCTTAAGACTGATCTTTCATGATTTGCCATTACTTGTCATGTCACAAAAAAAAAAAATAGAAGTGTGCTAATGAGATTTACTGATGAGTTAGCAAGCATTATAAATATATAGGACAGGGAAAGGAGGGTGAACTGGGGACTGAGGACAAAAGTACTGGAGAGAGGATGGTGGAGTTTAATAGTAGAAAGTACGTAATCTTATGATGAATGACTTTTAGCACTTTTAGCATAGTATGCATTTTAATTGCTAGCTAGGAGACTGAGGAGGTGGCATGGTATGCTGCTTGGCAGTGTTGTCCTTTGATCCTTGGGTTCTCAGGGATTATAATCAATCACTGTTCCTGCAGTCCTAGGTCTTTAGTTGGACAAGAAGGTTTCACGGTGATGAGGACAGTTAGGCATAACTGGTTCATTGGAGCAAGTTGCACTGATTCCATCTTTGTTAATTTAGCTGACATGCAGTCTTCCTCCACACAGTCTCTTCTGTTTCTCCTGGCTGTACATGCAATCTTGTGCTAATATAAAGCTAACTTAAAGGTAGATGTTTTGACAGCAGAAAATAATAGTGCATCTCTGTGTGCTTTGCAGTATTTAGATTACTCCTTTGAACTGCCTGGAGTCATTACAACACAATGCAAACAAGAATAGAATAAATCCCTGAGTGGTACAGTATATGTACTGAAAACATGTTGTGCGATCAAAATACCTTTGCATTAAAGCAGCAGAGGGTTTTGCTAGCATTTTTGATATGATAAATAAGCAACTAATTAAATATTGCAAATTATGTAGAGCATACCTTTAATAGCTGAAAGGCAGTTCTCCAATGTTTAGTTCCTTGCAGACTGTTGAAAATTATGCTTTCAAGACCAATCTTCATTATATATCTAGGAGTGATTTATTCTTTCTTGGCTTGTGTCTGTGAATTTGTTCTTAGTAAACATAATGTCATGAAAATGGGAGAAAAAAGACAAGAGGAATTCTAGTGGCTGGTATTGAAGTTGAAAGTGTCCTCCTTAAATTATTTTGCAATCACCTCCTTAGAATAGAGGCATTCTTCCAAGACAGAAGAAAAGGGGGGGGAAAAAACCCTTGAAAAATCTTCAAAACAGTCTCTCTACTTACTTAAACTGCCATTGCTATTTTCGTAGGAACAGAACACAGACAGATGCTATCACTGTATTCTGGATGCTAACAGAGACAACAGTGAACTCATTTCTGTTGCTTTAGTGTCAGTTAATATTTTTTCTGGATACACAGATTACAGTCTTAATTATCACATTTTTTTCTCCCCCTCTCAGGGGTGTGTGCATGTATAATTTTTGTTGGTTCCCACTTCTTCCTGTTCTTCCCCCAGGTTTATCAATAGCTCTCTACCTAAATGTGACATTTTTGATTGGTAGTCACTCACTACACTTTGGGATATATTTTATCCCTTCTTTGTGTGTGTTGAATAGTGTGGTAGGGTGAATTGAATCTTGACATTTTGAAGTGAAATAGGCTTGTTTTCTTTTCAAATCCCTGAAGTTGTTTAGTGAAATGCTGCAGTCTAGGCTTTCTTTTTTATTGATATATAAATAGAAAGAAGATTAGTTTTGAAAGCACAATGGCTGCTTACAGACTACAAAACAGTGGAAAAAAGGGACAAACATACCTTGATGTCAGTAACAGATTTCTTGGGTGGGGGTTGGTATGGAGGAGAAGAAAAGGAGGGAGAGAAAGATTCAGAGATGAAAGGAGTTGGCTTTCAGCCTGGTATCTGCATCAGGGAAGTGTGCTGAATGGAAGGTGGTGTCATAAGAAAGGTCAGTCTTCTGCAGTTCACTTAAAACTTACCTGAAGTTGTATTTCCCCCTGATACAGAGCTGTGATTGGATTGGATGTTCCATATCTATACATCATTTCCAGCCTATTATTCCATGTGCTGATTTATTCTTTTCAACTTTCTTTCATCCTAAGTTACTTTTATTCCTTTGAATTCCCTCAGTTCTTTGTGATCTGTAATGCTCAGGTCTAGTAATGGAGATAGTTATGGTATTCAAAAAGATTATATGAAAACTTCAAAAGATATCTAATTTCTGGTTGCTTGTACCTGTACTGCTTGTAACTTTGCTGCTGCTTTTATGGAGTGGTTATTGACCCAAACGCTGCCAAGTTAAATAGTGAGAGCTTATTGAATTTGCTTGTCAATTAGATAAGTATTCTAGCCAAAAGAATAAAATCATAGCATCATAGAATGGTTTGGGTTGGAAGAGACCCTGAAGATCATCTAGTTCCAACCCCTTGGGCAGGGACACCTATCACTAGACCACGTTGCTCAAAGCCACATGCAGCCTGACCTTGAACACTTCCAGATATGGGGCATCTACAGCTTCTCTGGGCAGCCTGTTCCGGTCCTCCACCCTTCACCCTTACAGTGAAGAATTTCTTCCTAACATCTAATCCAAGCTTACCTTCCTTCAGTTTGAAGCCATTACCCCTTGTCTTATCACTACATGCCCTCTAAAGTCCCTCTTGCAGACCCCTTTTAGGTACTGGAAGGCTACTATAACGTCCCCCTGGAGCCTTCTCTTCTCCAGGCTGAACAATCCCAACTCTCCCAGCCTGTCTGACTAGGAGAGTTACTCCAGCCCTCTGATCATTTCTATGGCCTCCTCTGGACTCACTTTACAGGTCCTTCTTACGTTGGAAGCCCCAGAGCTGGGGACACCAGTATGGTGCCCTGTTGCTGGGTTATGGGGACTTCAAGTCTCTTGACCAGTGGAATGCAATGTGTGTTCTCAAATGTTGAGAGTGTTGAAGCATTCACAGAACTGAGAGGAAACATCCATTTAAGACTGAAATCTGGCAAGAGCCTTGTATACCAAACCATTACAGTCATAATCATTTATAAAGAAAATACATTTTGGTACTATCAGAAATGGGCAAAATTAATTTTTTAAACACAACAGTTCTCTACTGTTCAATTAGCTTTATCTACCTAATGATTCATCCATCACAGACATATAAACATTCACACGGTATATACACAACCTAAACACAGCATGCATGAGTAGAACCTTACTGGCAAGGGGTTTTGGCAAATTTTCCAGCTTTTAATTAGCTGCCAGGTACTTTAGAAAACTGCAGAATCCCAGGAACATTAGAAACAACTAGAAATCAAAAAAAAGCTGGTGACACTAGAAGAGGCCTCTGATGAAGAACTTTATCTGTGTCACTCTCTACTGCAAATCTATGGCCAATCCAATCAGCACAGCTTCAATTCACACTCTTCTTGGGATAATGCAGTGAACTGATACGGTACAAATCCACGTTCTGAAAAAATCGAGATTTTTTTGCTTATATTTGTATTGACACAAATCCACTCTGAAAATATTAAAACAATACCATGGCTGTGATTCTGCCATTCTTTGATATATTGATATAACCAATTAAATCATAGGGTTTCCAACAATTCTGAAAAATAAGTAGATACTTTTGACTTATCTGTTGCAGTGATAAATGCCTAAATTAGCCTTTCAGGAATGTAAACATTCCCTTCAGAGCTTTATATGCATTTCACACCAATACTTTGGATTTTTAAGTCACACGTTCTAAAAGGAATGTGAGAGAGTGTGTGGAGAGTTTTGTTCAATTCCTAAAAACTCTTAAAGGAATTGGTAAGTGGGCTGAATTAAAACTTCAGTGTTGTAAGAAAAGTTCAAGAAATGACAGCTACTACAACAGCAAATTTTCTCATAAAGGATTTGAGGTACAGACTCTTGAGATGTGATGAGCATTTACACACATAGCTCCCACTCACATAGATACCAATGCAAGATTTTCACTCATTATCCCCAAATGTCAATGGCAGAGCAGATTCGAAAATTTTTAATAGACTTTTGTGAAGGAAAAAAAACAATTCACAATACAGTAATGTCCTAGAGCACATAAGTTTATGGAATGAATTAGTTCACTGGGAAAGATTTTAAAAAGAAGCCCTAAGCATCATCAAATTAAACATATAATGGTAAAGTCAGTTAACTGTCTATTTGCATATAATGTGAGTTTATAGTTGGAAAAGGTTGTTTAAGGGGTTATATAACAAAAATACAGAAAGTCTTGTTATGTTATATTGCCCTGTACCATTAGTCTGGTAATGCAGAAAGATGCATGTACACTTATCTGTATTATACATACATATGAAAATAATTTGACAGATCAGAAAAAAAGACATTTTTAGCTGTGATCTAGACTGCCAAAAATACCTCTGTTTATTCAGTTAGCTTTCATATTTAATTGCCTACCTAGTCATCTGTGGACATAATGTTGGCATACTCTGTATAATATGATAGAGTCTCATTTTAGGTGTATAATGAACTTCAGTTTCCTAAGTGGAGTTTATATTAGGTGACATTTTCCATGTTGAGAAAATTGCTTTTCTTTGAGAAGAAGCTTTATGGCAAAAGATTAGAAATCTAAGTTAGTTTTGTCAGTTTCAGCAAAACATTTGCAATGGCTCACAGTTAGAAAGTAAGCTGAATGTTTTGATGGTGGATTCCCCCAGAAGAGGCTGAAAAGGCACTATCAGTAAAAATGCTGTTTGTCAATTGTACCTCAAAGGAGCGGCACAGGTAGAGTCAAGAGCATCTTGAATGACTCAGGAAGTAAGACATGCTTTTGTTGCGCTGTTTAAATTAGACCAAAAAAAAATCCCAGAAATTTGTGTTAATTAGAATCCACCAGACTGTTCTTCATAAATTTCATCTCAGCATTTAGAGTAGAAATGTTGAAATGAACCTTCGACATGATTCAAAGATAGGAGCATTTCAAGTGGAACCTTCAAACTGGATGTTTTATTCACTGTTGCCTTTGTCTCTTCTGAAGACCATTCTCACAGAAGTTAAAGGTCTCTTGATTAGAGCGTGTCACTTAGAAGAGCATGAAAATGCCAAGAATTTAATTATTGGTGTTCCATTGCCATAGAAATTGTTGTATATTTAATTTCTCTCTTAAAAGTAGGGCAAGAGGAAAAAACAAGTAAGTTCATCCCATGTGTTTTTTCCTTCTCTTTTTCTCATGAAGTTACATGAAAGTCCTGACTGAGTAATGTTGGTTTCTCTAGCTTTTTGTAGCATGATCAGAGGGAGGAAGTTTGTGGAGAGGGAGGGCCATGCAAAGCCCAAATAATTGCAGGTGATTTTTGTGATTCAGAGCAAAACTCGCAACAGAATCCCAGAGACTCTAATGAGAACATTGCTAGTTTTCATATTTGGTCCTAGGGGCCAAGTAAGATGGCAAACAGACAAAAGCAGCTCTGAACAGGTTACAGAAAACCTTGTGATCTCCATGTCCACCACAGATATAAACCAGATTTTTTAAACCCCTGACACTTTCCCTGTATGGTTATTAGCTTTTCAAATGAAAGTCAGGCTTTCTCTTTTTCCCCTATCTATGGAAAATCTGGTGTCCTGAGAATTTAATGGATTTTATATCATTCTAGATACTCCCAAGGGAACAAGTCCCTCCCTCTTCTTTTTATGGTAGTGCTGACCCAGTGGAGCACACTAATTACATGTGAAGGCTACCAAAATGTGCTTGTGCCTCTTTGATTTTCCTTGAAGGCCATCTTGTCTTCCCATTTACCTGGAAGAGGAAAAGTTAACCGTGTCAAGTCAAGCGTTGCTACTCGGAATTTGGAAAGAAATAAATTTTCCTGTCGTGCAAGTTTCTCTCTTAATTTGCTCTTACAAAATCCACTGTTTGTTGTTAGGCAGTTCAGAATCACAAAAGGCTTTCAGGTGGCTTCTCAAGAGTCTCTGTTGCAATCAATCTCATAACAAAAAGTGGAAGAATTGAGTTTAGAGTAAAGTAGTGAAAGAATTCAACATTGAAGGGGTAGGTGAGCATTAGAGTTGTACAATTCTAAGCTTCTCTTAATTTGATCAGTCTTCATCCAAAAAAGAATATTGAAGGGGGAGAGAAATTTCAAAGTCAGTCGCAGAAAGAAGGTACATGAGCAGGTACTGAAACATTGGATGTCGACCATTTAAGGAAAAACATAAAAATAGGCACAGTAAAAGTAAATAAATTAATAAACTGTATATCCTACCAGGAATTTTTATTCTCCATAAGTCTGCTAATACAACCATAAAGGGAACAGTTTTTTAATTAACTTGCATTTCAAATAGAAGGGAAATCTTTACTATAATGCACAATTACACTGTGAAACTGATTGCTACCAGGTGCTACTTGAGCTAAGATTGTAGTGAGATTCAAAGGTGGACATCTCTGTGGATTTGAAAAATATGCAGAAGTAAAATGGTTAAATTTCACTTGTAAATACTGCTAAAAAGGCATTTTGGAAGGCATGTAAAGCTTGATGTTTCAGAATTTGGAGCAATCTCTTGCCATTAAGAAATTGAAAACAGTTTTTTTCCACATCTGCATTTCATGTTATCTCTTATAATTTCCCTAAAACTTCCAGGACTTCATGAAGGCAGGACAAGTTGGGCTCAGGTCTAATCCAACATGGCAATTCTTACATTATGATTAATGAGGCTCCTTTTATCAACAGCTGTGATTCTGACCTTTCTGACTCTGCTACTTATCACCTGATTTATACATCCTCATAACCTGCATCTCATTTTGAATAAGATAAAAATCTAAGTAACTTCCATTCAGTTGCTATAACCTTTTCAAATACTTACTCATTCAAATAATTTATTCACAGAATCTCAGATTGTACATCAGTAGCACTCTTCTAAAGCATACTACTACTATTTTTTTGCGTGCAGGCATTCCTTATGACATTTAAGAGAGAAATAACATCCTGACACTAACCTCTCTGCATCTAAAACTTGAATTCTTGCTTTGGAGACCCAGTTTTAGAAATGTGCATCTCTCTTATTTAGCATTGTGACAGGGTTAGATACATTCAGAGATTTCTTTCCTGGTTTGTGATGCTAGTGTGATTCAGGACATGTTCAATTGATGTGTTATAAAATGAGCCAGTTTATCTTTAGTTTAGCCTGTGATCAGTGGGGGAGAGTGCTTTTCCTTTGGGAGCTGAATGCAAAATAACTGAAGCAGATTGAAGTTGGCAGTGACTAATGAAGTCTTGTGAAGGAGTCAGGAGTCAGTGGGTTACTACATAGGATGGATTGAGAAGAGAGTAACAGCAGCCTCTTTGTTGAGTTTATGTTGTCTGGTTTGGGGGTTTTTGGGGGTTTTTTTTGCATAATCAGTGCTTCTGTGAAGAAAATCTAAAAAAAAAAAATTAAAAATTCCTGATGTATATCTCTGAAACACACACATTCACACACACATTTGTTACAGAGGAGATAATTCTAGGCTTCCATGTTTAATGAGCCAGCGTGGTTGCCTAAAGGTGTTCTACATGTTAATAATTTTAATCAGTCACACAGAATTTATGGAGCTAGAATTTGAATTGAAATTAGCATGAGTTAAAACCGCAGTCATTTATTTCTCTGAGAGCTCCCCCTACTTTGCCAGTTTGATAATATGCCCTGTTGTCACAGAGTCTGGCACAAATAAATCAGTTGTTCCGCAGGCACCACTGAGCAGCCTGCAATGGGACTTGTACACAGAGCACAGCAACTGTGAGTAGAAAACACTGCAATTGGTTTTGCATTTGTTATACATGTAAAATCTATGGGCATGGAGCAAAGACTGAAGGAGCCTGAGGCGGAGGAGGAGTATGCCAGCCTAGGCTCAAAGGTACTGGGAAAGGGGCAGAGACAATGCCAGCCAAGCCCCTGCCTACAGCCTGAGAGTTGACCCAGGTCAGGAATCACTGCAAACTGCTTCTGTCTTAAGCCCATGATTAAGTGATTTGAATAACTGCCTAACCTCAGCTGTGTGTAAAGCAGGGTGAAGGAGGTCAGATGCTAAGGAGGAAAGCATGCCCTCCTTTTGCAGTCTTTGGAGAATTTATCTGGGCTTCATGCTATGAGTAGCACTGATGCAGAGTTACAGCTCAGACTATGATTATTGGAAGTTTTTCAGCAATCAGAAAACTGCTGTGGTGTTACACTGTTTTTGTTCCTGAAGTTCTTCTTGAAGCCTTTTGTTAAACAGAGTCTTTAAGATGTTTTCTGTTTTTAGACTTTTTCTTTTTTAGACTCACAATAATTTGGGGATTTTGACTGAAACATGACTGAAACATTGTGAGGCAAACTGATTCAGGCTCTCTGCAATCTAACTGTCCCAGCCTGTGCACACAGAGTGCAACAAGATTTGTGTTTTCCGCCTCATTAAACTGACAGCAGAAATTAGTTTGTGGTATTAAAAACTAAAAAGTTAAATTACAGCTACACGTGTCCTTTATGCAATGGGGTGTGTGAAAGATGTTTAATTTTAATGTTTGCTATAATGGAGACTTTAAATTGCAATGTTTGTCAAATCTCTAATCTTTGTTTCAGAGTGGAATATTAATTATGCTTTTAACTACGAGAGGTAAATAAAATGAGCATCCACTGCCTGCCTAAGGGTAAATTGCAGATTACTGACAACGTGACATGGCGTACTAAATGTCAGTTTTGTCAAACAAATTTAGAGGAACAGTTAAACTATTAGCTTCCTGTTGTTACAGGGGGTTTTTTTGCAATGAATGACTTTTCCTAGCAGCAGGGGCACTGTACCATATGGAACACTAACAGAGCTAAATCGAATAAGCGAGATGAATGAGGAGATAGCACTACAGACGCACTCAATTAGTTTATAACTGTCTATTAACTTCTGTTGGTGGTTTTGAATAAACAATAGATTAACCATTACACCCCTTCTTTTTCTTTGTGAAACCAATAGAAAGATGGTGTGATGAGGGCACACAGTTAAGAAGAAGCTGAGCAGTTTCCTTCTTTTTATTTTTGCCTCCTGCTTCTTAATAACTCAACTTGTGTCGTATTGGCTGTACCTGCAAATAACAAAATGCATTAGTTCCAAGAAGCAAATCAAAATATTTCAGATGTGGTTATGCATGCAAAGTAGTTCTTTGTATTACCAGGAGTTACTCTCCCTTATTCTTTTTTTTTAGGACCTGGTTTAGTAGCAGGGAAGCACTAGTATGTGCACGTAGGCCAGTCACTGCGATTTATTTGGTAGTTAAAGGACAAGTGCTGTGATCAGTGCCAAAATAAAAATATTATGGATATATCTGCCTCTCTCTCTGCCCCAAACCAGTTTTAGACCTGAACTACTTTTAGCAGGTAAGAGCTGATGCATTAGTGTGGCCTTGACTAGGAAAACTTAAAACGTGTTTGATTTTGTGTACCAGATCATGTTCTGCTAGAGTCATTAGAGTCAGATTATTTCCCTCTAATTTAAATACTAAATAAATAAACATAATACAATGTATTACTATCCCTGGTTTCCATTTTAAAACATTGGAGAGAGATGAGGACCTCCAGAGGGCACTGAGATTATCTCATATTATATTGTGATATTTTTACTTGCTGTTATTTAATTTAAAATTGCTAGTAAAAAAATATCTAAATACTTCACTCAAGCTATTCCATGTCACACTTTCACATTAAGTGTTCAAACACCTAATCAGTGAAGGTTTTACCACTGCTGAACCTGAAATCCAAAACATAAGACAGAAAAAGTAGGTAAGGTAAATTAAGAGAGGGACATTAGATGTAGGAGATAAAATAATAAATGTAGCAAGACATGCTTAGCTCCCAGTCTGTCAGTAAGTGGTCCATAACTGCCATAAGCCTTGTCATCATGTGATTGCTTGGAGCTCAGTACTTGTAGAGGCAATCCTACATTGAGCTGAAGTTATAGTCTTCTCTTTAAATTCTTATCTAAGTTGAAATCCACAAGTTTATTTTGAATCATTGTCCCAGCACAGTGCTGAGGGACACTCTGCCTGTCCATTGTATCATATTAAATGGAGGAATTTACAGATATTTGGAGACACTTGAAATTTTTTCCTTTTTTTAGCCTTGTTGCTGTTTAGCAATTAGTGCCACTTAGTTCATTATACAAATAGGAGAGGTAGCTGGGAGATGTTGGAGAGCGGGTGCTGGGAACCAAGAGGAGGTCTGGGAAAACAATACTTAGGGAACACAGGACATTAATTCATAGAAAGCTTGAATCCATTAGTTGTATTGCTCATAAATAAAGTTGTTTGAAAATGCAAAGCTTCCATTTTCTGGACCAACCCTCCATTTAGGTAAAAACACTGATCCTACTGAAATCCTTTCATCTGTCAACTGAATGCAATAGTCTTCTCCATCTTCTGTGTAAAGGCTAACACTGCTGTCACCCTACTGCTAACTTCCTTACAAGATCCATGTTACTAATGAGTGAAGTGGTTTTTGTCTGTCCCCTTACCATACATATTTCACAGAGGGTGATGTAGGTTTTAATTAGTAAAATTCTATGAAATATTTAAACCTCCTCAGGTAAAAGGAGTGATATTAGTAAAGTGGAAGAATAGCATATCAGAGTCTTATATTGTGTTGAAACCCAAACTTCATAGATCATAGTGGAAAAAAAATTTAGAAATCGGCAGAGACAAACTCAGGCTGGGACTGCAGAGGGGAGATAAGTTGTTCTTATCAGATGCAGGCCACAATATTAATACATTCCTATCTGTAGGCTATTTTGACATGTAAAACAGATTTTCCAGTTTATGCAAACATTTCTGTCTGCCTCTGGCAGAGTAAGCCTTTTTTTCAGTTTTATGTGCACATGGAATTCTTTCTATGTGCACGTAAAACTGAAAAAAAAAAAAAAAAAAAAGACAACGCAGAAAGAATCGTGCCTTGCAGAATGTACCACCTAAGGAGTCTTTCTGCTGTGCCTTTTGCAACCGGACGTGCCTGTCTCATATTGGCCTTTTTAGCCACCAGCGTGCTTCTAACAAACGTGGGTAGAGCCTTTCCCAAATCTTCGTTCACGAAGCCTAGCCATGATGGTGATGACGTGCACATGGCAATAATTCATAAACTTTGCCTAATTTCTGAAATCAGCTGTTATAGTAAAGGAAATACTGTTTTACTACCATTTAAAATTCTACCCAGACTTATGTTCAAGTGTCTGATCCAGGCGCCCAGTATCTCCTTCAGCCTGCATTTCTGAGTCTGGATTTTGGGAAAATTCTTTGTTACTTAGCTTTTTGTTACCATAACTTCTCATCTAAAGTCAACTAGAGTCTCCTCACCTGTAATTCACCTATGTCAAAATACTTTTAGAGTGTCACTGCCCACTCTTAGTTAGTTAGTTACAGTGTTGCAGCATTTTAAAAGAAGATGCTATTTAAATAGTGAACGTGTGTCCCTGATGAATCACACAGATGTCCACTCATCTGTTTTCAAGTTACTTCTTTCCTAGCTGTTAAAGAAACTATCACAGTACTATTTTTTATTCAATGTTTGTAAGTTTAAAGATTATTGATGGCTGTTAAAAATTACCCCCTGATGGAGGGTAATGTTGTTCCATGCAGTGACTTGTATGAAACAACATTACCCTCGGTTGAGGGGTAATTTTTAAATGCTGTAATGCTCTTGTAAGTACCCATGGTGCAGCACTTAGGTCATCTTTGCACTAAGAGGATTCCATTACTAAGTTTACTAAGTGACTGGGTTTAATGGATATACCAGAGATCCTGCTTTTACGTTTGGTCTCGCACAAGTAAAAGTTAGCAAATGGAAGCCTGTTAGCTCCTTGAAAGAGCACTCCTTTCTCCAAGGGCAGGAGTGGAATGTTCTGTTCTGAATTCCTTGTTCGCTTAACTCTCCGCTGAAGTCAACTTTAAGGAGTCTTGTAATTTCCTTTGAAACACACTCCTTTTTAACAAATTGTCTAGATAGGCTAGGAAACGTCAGTCTAGTCAAAACATTTTTTTACCATCTGATCCTAAAGTAGTTATAATTTGAATCAAACAGTATGTTAAACAGAAATTGTTATGATCTATTTTATGGATGTGATATATTTGCAATTGTGCATTCATATTTCTTTAGGTTTAGAAAACAGTCACAAAACTATAGATATTTTCAGGTGCTTTCCTATAGTTAAATAACCATAATGAATATAGTATGGATTACTTACCCTATTTTATTAGAAAACATACCAACACTTGTGCCGAAACTTAAAAAGAACCTGTTTCACAGTAAGTACTACACTACTTAAGCATTCCTACTCACTTTTTTTTTTTTTTTTTTAAGTGCAGAAAAAATTTCGGCAGATTCTCTGGGAGGATTAAATATCCACATATTCCCAAATGTTATTGACTGGTACTATTGTCTTGCAATTAATTCTCCTGCTAACATCTCTCTCTCTGATTTCTGCTAATGGGACTCCTACCCAGATCTGTCTCTTGACCTAATCTACAGTTTATTACAGACATTAAGATGCTCCCTCCTAAATACGATCTCCCAAACCATATAGAGCTTTAACAGAGAATTCTGTCCTAGATATGTTATTCAGTAAATTCATAGAAAGGATGTGATTAACCATTACCTACAGGGCTGCAGAATCATTTTGATGGAACTCTTTTAAGTTTTGCTTCAGAGATACTGCTTCCTTTGTTACCAAATTATGCTGGGGGGGGGTTGTGTTTTTTTTTTTAATACAGAGCAAGTAGTTTGGAGCTGTCACAGTTTATATCCTTCCTGTAAATGACAAGTTGGAGAGTTAATTTTAGCACTAACACATTGTATCTTAGAAATCACCATTGTCTGTTTTTATTGCAAAGGAATGGTTTGCTATTTTTAACACAAAAGCCTGTTAGTTCTGTTTCTGACGTCATTGCCTCCTCCCTTCAGGCAGGTCTGTGTATCTCTATAAATCTCAGTGTACTTACTGTATTACATCACTACCTTAAACTTAAAATTTCAATATATTTGAACTACTGGACTGTGTATTGTAAAAACAGCAGCTGTCATTACTGTTAAACTTGCAAATTCTAACTGGCTGATTTTTTAATGATACAGTAGTATTTTAGTTGTTTGAGGTTGTTGCCTTCTGAACAGCGCAGTGCCTAGCAGCTCATTTTAATACACATAATATTCTTGTAATGGATGATTTCATCAGGGGAAGAACTGTGACATTATTTATAGCTTTTACTCTGTTGTTCAAAAGGAACTTTACTGTGCAAGCTCTGTTTAGAAGTTTCAGATTTTTCCTTTTCCGAGGATAAAAGATGTCTTTCTGTCTTTAAAAGTGTATTTTCACAGAAATTAGGATTAGATTTGAGCACAAATACAAGGCATTCATTTTTTTCTTTGTGTTTCTGTGACAGAGGTGTAGACTTAAAGGTAGTTCCATGCAAAAATTTTGATTCCTCAGTCTTTGGATTATCCTTCTGCTTGTGGGTGGCAAAGCTCTGAGTGAAAATCCGATATTATATGCAGTCATTAATTAAATTTTTTTTCAAATCTTAATGTTACTGTGTCTATAAAACTGATTTTATTCTTCAGATGAAACTGTATTAGGAAGATTTAGAGAAGCTTTCCTTGACACCTTTCTTGCATCTTTTAATTAAAAAGTCTTTGGTGTTAATAGGTTCAACTTTGCCAGAATTAGAAATGAAGGGATCTAAACATATGTGTTTGAAATGTTCTTACCTAAAGCCACTATGGTATGCAGCTATTTCAGCTGCCCTTTCCACCATGGTATAAAGAGCCCCTAAAGCAGATTAATCAACCTTCCTTGCCAAACAAGCCTCATATTAACATCTTCCTTATGAGCCATTGGATACAGTACCCCAGCACACACACACACCTGCTAAGAGAGAAATAGGGTCTGGAAAGCTTCATTAGCAGTTTATACAGGGGACAGATGACAGCTTCTCCCAGAAGCCGCATTCTGCTGTGTGGGATTAAATTGGATTGAGCGTGCAGCTGCATCTTAGACTGACCAAACAGTATCAGCCGCACAAGGCCTCAGCTGGACCGCTTCCTGCTCTAGTCATGTCTTTGGATTACCAGCAGCCCATCTGCCACTGCACTTCCACTGCCAATTAATGATATACCCATGGCCTGGGAGAGCACTTGAATGGTTTACAAGCTACATCCTGTTAAAGGACCACTGTTCAGCACCTTCCTTCCCCCAGTGAGCACAGAGCACTATTACATTAGTGCACTAACAAGAGCACTATGCTCCAGGTGTATCTTCATGCATCTCACTAGTTATTCTAGCCACCCTAAGGGGATGGCCCAATTTCAGCAGCCCCCTAGGAAAAATGATTTTCTTTCTTACATGACTGAGTATTGCCTATTCTGGGCTTTTAGTCAGTGACTTTTGTTGAGACAGATTACTTCTTGTGGTTGAAAAGGAAGATAGAATCCTCTAAAAGACTGATTAAAACTCTATACAGTTGGATAGTTTGAACTGCTGAGGTGTATTGAATATTATGGAAGTCTTGAAGGAGAGAATTGCTTGAAAAAGTGAAAGGCACATGATGAAGTGTATGTAGTGCAGAAAAAAATATGTGCAAGTTTGTGAATGCTCAGTACCAGGACTAGCAAATATGTTGTACAGGCTGCTGCTTGTATTAGGATACAAAGAGGCAAAAATTATCTATTCAAGTGGGGACTGTGGATCAAAAGCCTACATGAACAAGGAACTCTGTCTTTCATAGCAGGCAATATACCCAGGAACCAAAAAAGTACCACCCAATGCAGGACTTAGGCAGAAGCTAGGTCAGGATGCTTATCTCTTTACCAGAACTTCCATACAAACACAATGGGGTTTTTTTGTCAGCAAAAAGCCTTTTCCTCTTTTGTTTTCTACTACTGGGGAGCAGTAAGGCAGTGAATGAGCCATATTAGATTAAACCTATCAAAACCTTTCCTTTTGGTTCTGCACTACACCACTACATATATTTAATTATATGTTTACATATATACAGGCATGTATATATTGTATGCAATACATACAATACATATACATATATTTAAATAGATAATATGCTAAAGATAATTCGTTTAAGGAAAGTTTCAGAAAACTTTGAACAATTTATTTTGCAACATTTTATGTCCTTATACTGATAAAACTAAATCTTAGAATGGCTTGAGTTGGAAGGGATCTTAAAAACCTCTAATTCGAAGCCCCCTTTGACTAGATCAGGTTGCTCAAAGCCCTGTTCAACCTGTCCTCACAGGACTATGCCGGTCACAAGCTTGCTTCTTTTGATGTATACCCAGCAGATCCATTGGCCCTCAAATGCCGGTGAGAGAGATATCTATGTAGAGACCTAAATACCTTGAGGGAAAACTATTTCCTGTATTTAAAACTGTCCCAGTTACTATTGCTTTCTATCAACTTGTGCCTATGCAAGCCTTAGAACAAACTTGTTAGATGCTGTAGAGATCTGGGGATCTGTTTTCTCCACTGGGTCTTGGAAGGCAAACTTTCTAACCCCATAGTGAAAGTAACAAGGTATTTCACGTAAAAGATACCTGTCCTGTACCCAGGTGAGCCTCAGATAGTGATGCACTGTGGGGCTAGGAATTTTCTGTTTGTGGAAGGAACTGCTCCTGTGGCAGATTTACTTTTAACGAAAAACATTTACCTAGCCATGCTTAAGGACTCATAATATCATAGCAAATCTCAGACAGAAGCTAGTGGGAAGAGAGGATGTGAGACTACGACATAATAGATACACCTGCCATACAGCTTGCAATTCCTCATGCTGAGTGAGAACACCTCTGAAAATATGGTGAAAATTTGGCGTGGCCAAAACCATCCCAGCGCAAATTTGCATTAGTTTAATGCTGCCTCTTGTCTTCGTTTGTGAAAGCAGAGGGATTTTGGGCACCTACATTGCACACCATCCCCAGGAGTTTGAGGCTCTACTTAAAACTGACAGCTATGGGATAAGAAGGTATTTTCTTTCATCATTAGCCAGCCTTTTCTAAAATGATAATTAGTTTCTGGAAGAGAATTTCAAAATCTGTCGTGGATGTATTCCTGTGAAAAGCTTTCATGTTCATGTTTGTCTAGCACTGCACATCACGCAGCTACCTCCTCCTGAGTAGGCCCCAGTGTTGTCTGTTTAGTTCTTTATTCAGATCATAGGGTAATATAATGGGGGAAAGAGGAAAAAGAAAAGCTGTTGAGACAAAGGGGAAGGATTGCAATGTCAAATGCAAAATGTATGTTTTACAACATATTATGAGTAGGGTATTCTTCTACCATGTACAGGATCTTTAATATCCACATACACAGTACTATGGATGAAATATATCTCTCTGTGAGCCCAATATGACATAGACATCTTTTCTTCATCTAAGTAGTTTCTTTCCAAGTTTTGGCTTTTTAAACAAAATGAAGTATGTATATGCATTTTCATACAAAAGAACCTAGGTACTCTTAATAAATATAGATCTGGATTTGTTTAGCCTGGAGAAAAGGAGGCTCAAGAGAGACCTTACTGCTTTCTACAACCACCTGAAAGCAGGTTGTAGCAAGGTGGGGGTCCGTCTCTTTCCCTAGGCAACCAGTGATTGGACAAGAGGAAATGGCCTTAAATTGTGCCAGAGGAGGTTCAGGGTGGACATGGGGAAGAATTTCTTAAGACACTGAAAAGGTGGTTAAGCACTGGAACAGACTGCCCAGGGAAGTGATGGGGTTACCATCCCTGGAAGTGTTCAAGAAACTACTGGATGTGGCACTTAAGTGCTGTGGTTTAATTGACAGGGTCAGTCAAAGGTTGAACTTGATGATCTTGGAGGTATTTTCCAATCTTAATGATTCTGTAATTCTAAGTAAAATGGCATATATGCTAAAAAAAAGAGAAAGTGGAGGTTCTGTGTGGATTTTCATTTACTGTTCCTCAAACAGAGTTAGTAAAGAGAAAGGCAAAGGAAAGGTCAGGTGTGGAACTTTCCTGTGACCATACATTTCAGAAAAGAATTTCTTCAGAGTCTTCAAATACTTCATTTCAGTAAAATTGAAATAGTGTAATAAAAGCATGTAAAGTAGTGTAATGTCATTTTACATTTATGTATAATTAATGTACCAGAAATTAATACAAATGAAGCATAATGGAAAATTGAACATTTAATTTTCATTAAAATAAGAACATGTTATTATTAATACCATTTTAGAAAATCAAAACACAATTTGTCTTTTTTCACTGAAAATTTTTACATTCACATTATGCAGTTCAGTGTGACTATAACTAGCTCGCTGATGAAAAGGGTTTATTGATAAAAATATTTACGTAAGCTTTGCTCCTTAAGTTAGAAGGGTGGTTTAATACATGTGGCAGAAAATGATGATTAAAAATGATATAATTAAATAGGAAGAATCCGTATCTATCATCATATTTAATTATTTGACTGTAATTTTGCTAGTATTATCCTGTATTGGTTCTGACTGAATCTCACATGTAGGACTCTTCAAAGAAAAGGCACAATTAAGGATTGTGTTCAAATCTGTAATGCTTTAAATCCCCGTATCTTCCTTTTTATGAAAAAAACCCCTATTACCAGAACATTTAGTGGGTGTCCTAGAATAATTTGTATCCGAAGGGACCTTTAGAGATCATCTTTTCTAACCTGCTACTCAAAGCAGATTTAACCAAATCAAGTTGCTCAGGACATTGTCCATCAGGGTTTTGAGTATCTCCCAGGATTGAGATCCCACCCCTCTGAGAACCTGTTCCACTATTTGACTACCCCAATGGTGACAAAAACTTTACTAAGATCTAATAGGAATTTCCTGAATTGCAATTTGTGTCTAGTGTGTCTTGTCCTTTCTCCTTGTTCATAGAGTCTAGCTCTGTCTCCTCTGTACTCTCCCATTAGGTAGTTAAAAACAGCACGAAAATCCTCTCTGAGCTTTCTCTTCTCCAGGCTGAACAAGCACAGCTCTCTCCATCTCTCCTTGTCCAGGATTTGTCTGTTGAGAGAGATCCAGGCTGAACTCCCTGTTCAGCCACACAGTACTTGAAAGTCCATTTTCTTTTCTATCAGAACGTTCTGACGCATTGGTTGGTTGGTTGGCTGGTTGGTTGATTTCTTGGTTGGTTATACATGGTTTTTAACGGGAAGAAATCTCCAAAACCTTTAAAAATATGCTGCTTTGAAGAAAGTAATTCAAGGTGGAATGGATCAGAAAGTGTGACTTCCTGGTTTAATGAGCAGGGCCATCAGCCATAAGAGAGACTTCAGTGCTGATCTGCTCCTGTGTCAAAGACTATAGCAATATTTTTTGGTGAAATGCAGTCGTTTCACCCGTCATCTCCATATCCTGATTTAGCTGCTCCCAGCTGCACCAGGTCCCTGCAATTCTCACCGTAACAGCCCTCTCAGATGCCTGGCTGTCATCTTCTTTTACTAGGAAGAGAGGACAAGCACACAGTTTGTTGTCACTCTGTGATTTTTTGGCCTTCATGTGTTCCAGCTGGGCTACCAAGTTCCTCCCTGTGCTTGTAAAGGATTTGTCATACTTTGGCCTCCCCCATATTCTGAGTGGCACCCTGATCCACGTCCTGCAAGTAGTTCCACGCGGCTGTTCTAATCACTTAAGTAAATAAGTCTTTAGTGAAGTTAACATATTCATAAGCATTTACCTTGTATTAATTTTGGGAGGAAAAAAGTTTTAATATTCTGTGTATTTTTCTTACACACCCTTACAATTCAGGAGGACCTATAGGTCAATTAAACATTGTATTCACTTTTTTCTTGGTTAAATTGAGGATTGTAAGAATCAAAACACAGATCAAAATTCATATTGCAAAACTGTTAAATTTTGAAACAAATTCAGAGAATTTATGCTTTTCATTTTTCTTTCCTTAGTTCAATTGAGTAGAATGGGCATTTTAGTGTCTGATTCATTACTTACAATATTCAAGGTCATGGTCAAAATTAGATGATGGTAAATTACAAAAAATACTGCTGCTTATGTCTCATTACTGTTTTATTCTCCTATTGGGGAGGCAGAAGGGTGTTGAATTTTTTTTTTAAGGTGTGTGAGCACATTTTTATGTAGACCAAGACCAGTGACTAACTTGAGCCAAAAATAGTGCAGCCAGAAGCTTTGCAGATATAGAGTTCTGCCAGAGCTTCTCAAATTCCTTTTTACTGCCATAGCCTAGAGCCTTCCCTGAAGAACCTGTCAATCATACTAAAATATATTGAGGTCTTCTTAGATGGACAAATAAGAACTAAACTGTAACCACAAAATTAACTTCTTCTGAGAGCTAAGACAAAAGTCAGCTCATTTCAAATAAATGTTGTTACATTAATCTGATGCACCACATAGCTCCATTTTTTTCACAGTCGGTCAGTCACAGGTGTTCCCCCTCTGCATCAGCCACTGCATCAGCAAAGACATTCTGTCAGCCTTCTTTGACCTGAGGTGTTCTTCAGTTCGATGCTATAACCCTCACTTGCAGAAACCCAGATAACCTGATATAGGATTTCATATAAAGCAGAAACTAAGAAACAAATAAGCAGAGTTTTTAATTATGTAACTATAAGCAAATCTCAAAGCAGGTGTTCTGCACTTGAATTCAAGAAAGAACACTTAGCAGCAAAAGTAGGTGAGCTGCATATCTGTGACTGCAACTCTGTACCTTACTTTTCCATCATCTTTTCCTTCTCATTTTCCATTCACCTCCATATTCTCTTTCTCTTTTCTGATCTACTGTTTCTTAAGTTTTGCCATACTTCTACCTATGAGCTTACACTGGTATTGGGATGTTGCCAAATAACTTTTCTTTTTGCTTTGATCTCTTGTGGTGCTACTGAACCAATCTATTAGTAACAAAAAAGACCATTAAAGTTCTTATATGCAGTGAGTAAAAAGGCAAGTTAAATACCACAGAAATCAAAACTGGTTTTGTTTATGGTAGTAAAAATCAAAACCATTTTCATTAACCTTCACCTTCATGTAAAAAGTGTGCACTCTTTTTACACTCA